>NW_006408529.1:28660254-28685628 GCF_000296735.1 Chrysochloris asiatica | reverse complement strand
TTTAGCCATAATAATTTCAATATATTAAAGTTGCTACTTGACTGATAAGGAAAACAAAAATTGTATGTCTTTTTTTTTTCAAAGATCTGCCTGTAAAGAGCTGTGTGTACTGTCTAAAGTGTAAAATACTCCTAATCTGACATGAAAGGATAAAAGTTTTAGTCACCAACCAGATACAGTCAGTACCCAGTTTATGAACTAGGCCTTATTATAACTGTATCGTTAATTGAAATTTGTACGTGAGTCTGATCAGGTATTTTGTTGTTGTTATGTGCCGTGGAGTCAGTTCCAACTCATAGTGACCCTGTACAGGGTTTCTGAGGCTGTTAATCTTTACGGGAGCACAAAGCCTCCTCTTTCTCCCATGGAATAGTTTCAAACTGCTGACCTTGAGGTTCACAGCCCAATTTGTAACCACTACACAACCAGAGCTCCTTCTGATCAGTTATACATGATTCTTATTTAGCATTACTTTATTGCAAGAAAAGGAGCCCTGGTGGTGTTGTGTGATAAGAACTGGACTGAAAACTGCAAAGTCAGCAGTTCAAGCCCACCAGCTGTTCCACAGGAGAATAATAAGGCTGTTTTCCTCTGTAAAGATTCACAACCTCAAAAACTCTATGCATGGTTGCTAGGAGTCTAAATTGACTCAATGACATTGGATTTGGGTTTTGGGGTTTTGGGGGTTATTGCAAGAAAAGGCTAGAAGGCTTTTCAATGGTGTCAAAGCTGCACATACAGCAAACTAAGGGGACTGTGATGAAGAGTTTCAGTCAGTCTTTTTAAAGTTGAGTACAAATTTGTGTAATATTAAAGGACAAATAGAAGTTATCAGTAAGTCAAGGTTACTAACCCGAGGATTGCATGTATTCAGATGTGAACTAGGAGATTTTATACATAGTGTGTTGTTATTGTTGTTGTTATTAAGTGTAATCGACTCAGTTCTGACTCACAGTGACTCTGTATAGGGCTCCCAAGGAGCTGCTGGTGGGTTTCAACCACCAACCTTGCAGTTAGCAGAACAGTGCTTACTATATAGTGCCATATCAGGACCCCTACACATAGTGCATATTTTGTTATATAGTCTATAACTCCCAGTCATAGAATAAGGAAACATGCTTTATCATTTCTATTTTTCAATGATCTGAATTCGTCTGAGACCAAACATTACAGAGAGTTGCCTAGGCAAAAATGTCAGAGAATGAACTTGGACATGGAACTTTTGATTCAAAGTTGAGTGTTTTCTCAACTCTAGCATTGTAAAGGTAACATCTTTTTATTTCAATATCACCATTAGAGCAATAATAGGTGATTTCAAACAAGGTAACAGTGTAATAGTGCATTGCTAAGGAGCTCTGGTAGCATAGTGGTTACGAATCGGGCTGCGAACCTCAAGGTCAGCAGTTCGAAACTACCAGCCACTCCGCGGGAGAAAGATGAGGTGTTCTGCTCCCGTAAAGATTAACAGCCTCGGAAACCCTGTTCAGGGTCACTATGAGTCAGAACTGACTCCACAGAAAATAACAACAACAACAACATAGTTGTTTCTAAGTGCCAGTTGGTTCGTTTTGACTCAAAGAGACTCTGTATAGGATTTCTGAGGCTTTAAATCTTTCCAGGAGCAAAAAGCCTCATCTTTCTCCTGTGGAATGGCTGGTTGGCAGTACATTGTTGTTAAGTGTCGTCGAGTAGGTTCCAACCCGTAACGACCCTGTCTAGGGTTTCCGAGGAGCAGCTGGTGAGCTTGAACCGCCAACCTTGCAGTTCAAATGACTTTGCAGTCTGGCGCATTAAGTCAAAGTGCCACACCTAGTTATGATAAAATTGACTATGTTGTATATCTAAAATTCTCCCAAATCTAAGTGTTTGACAAGTTAAGTAGATTGTGGAGGGAAGGGGGAAGTTTATTTCTGACTCACAGAAGTCAGATGCAGATCAATGAAAACAACTTGTGTACTACGTCCTGGAATATTTTTGGTTCAGTACTTTACTATTTTAGCCATTTCTACAGGAGTCCTGGTGTCGCACTGTAGCTGGTTTGACAGCTCTTAACAACAACAAAAACAAAGTGTTACAAAAAAATTCACTATATGATAGTTTTACAACTGCAAAGGCTTCCAAGGAGTAGCTGGTGAGTTTGAGCCACTGACCCTGGGGATTGACCCTACATTGCCACATCAGAACACTTAGTAGCTATATGATATTGTGCAAGTCGTAACATCTCAGAACTTCCATCTTATCCTTTGTAAATTATGGAAAAAGATACTTGTTCTAGCCCCTCTTATGGTTGTGAGGACCTCATAAAATAATACTTATAAAAAATTACATTCAGCAAACTACTGTACAACAGAGAATTCTTTCCCTAATCCCCATCAAGATAAGAATTTTTTTCTACTAATTTGACAATTTGGACAAAGAAGAAATAAACAACTGTTTTGACACACTCATAACTGTGTTTGAAGACCAAGATTCTCCATATATTAGAACCGCAAAAACTTAATCTATGCTACTCAGACACACCGTAAGTATTAATTATTATGCCACATATAATAAATGCTCATTTGTTTATACTTACTGCACATGTAGCTACAATTTATACTGAATTAATTATGAAAGATAAGAATTTTGTCATGAATAGTGTGCCTAGCTGCTTCAGTAGATTTCTATGGAGTACATTGATATTTTGAGTGGGGAAGGGTCTTCAATCTTATTAAACTGTAACATTTATAAATATAAGCAACAAGCCAGACTTTATTTATATTATGTAACAGTTAAAGAAACCCTTAAAGTTAGATATTCAGTAAATATAGAAGGACAAAGAAAGTTGGAAAAGATATTCAAAAGGTATATATATACATATGTGTGTGTGTATATATATATATTGTTGTTGTTAAGTGCCATCAGTTCGATTCTGATCCATAACGACCCTGTATAGGGTTTCTGCTGTCCTTGCAGTTCAAACGGCTTTACAGTCTGGCGCATTAACCCACAGCGCCACACCAGGACTCTCTTTCAATATATTTATAACTTTTGTGGCGCTGTGGGTTAATGTCCTAGACTGCAAAGTTAGTTTGAACTGCAAGGTTGGTTGTTCAAGCTCACCAGTCGTTCTTTGGAAACCCTCTAGAGGGTCAATATGGGTGGGAACCAACTCGACGGCATTTAACAACAACAACAACAATGTAGTGTTTTGGAGTCTGTAATCTTTTAGGAAGAAGAAAGCCTTATGTTTGAGCAATTAATGGGCTTGAACCAATAGTTTTGTCATTAGCAATCCAGTACTTAGCCTAGAGAGCCACTGGGCAGTGTATATATGTTTACAATATGGAGCTCTGGTAGCATAGTAGTTATGAGTTGGGCTGCTAACGTCAAGGTCAGCAGTTCAAAACTACCAGCCATTACAAGGAAGATGAGGCTTTCTGCCTCCATAAAAATTTAAAGTCTCAGAAAACCTACACAGGGTAGCTATGAACTGACTCCTCGGCACATAACCACAACCACCACTATATATATATAGACATTTTTGTTGTAAGTGTCTTCGAGTTTGTCCTGACTCATAGTGACCCTGAATAGGGTTTCTGAGGACCAACTGATTAGTTTGAACCACCAACATTGCTGTTCAAACAGACCTTACATCCTAGTGTTTATCCTGTCGTACCATATCAGGACTCTGATACATACACAAATACACGAGGGTGAGTAAAAAATTAACTTCACTCAGTTATATTAAAAAGCTCATCCAAGTTCACAGCTGATGACAGCATTGAGCATGCACGTGAAATGCTTCTGCCAAATAGACAAGTGACAGTGGACTATGTAGTATATCATTTGCAAAACAGCCATGGCTCTGCCTATGAAATAATTCACAACAAACTTAGGTTTCACAAAGTTTGTGCATGATGGGTATCAAAACAACTCACAGAAGAGCATAAACAGAAGCATTTATACATCTGCAAACACAATTTAGACTGATACTCAAAGGAAGGTAAAAGTTTCTTTTAAAAAAAGTCACTGGTTACAAGATAAGTTAAATATCCACTGAAGCCTAAACTTCTGATTAAACCCAGAGGACTGCTATCTAAGAGCTTTGTGGTCTTGCATGACAATGTACATCCATACACCTCTGCCCACACTGCTGACACTGCAAATATGTCATTTTGAGGTGTTAAAGCATCCTCCCTATAATCCTGATCTTGCTTCATCTTACTTTCACCTGTTTGGTTCCCTGAAAACAACTCTTCCAGGATGAAGTTTTCACCTCTGATGAAGAAGTGAAGAAAGTGGTGTATCAGGCTAAAACAACTTTTAGTAATGGAATACAAAAGTTTGTTGGCAGATGGATGAAGTGTATTGAAAAGGAAGAAGATTATATCAAAATACAATGTATTTGTCTTTTCTAAAAATTAATTAAAATACACAATAAAATTTTTTAATAAAATTAAAATTTTTTAATTAAATTAAGATAAAATTTTCAGCCTGAATGCAGATTTTTTTATTCATTCTTGTGTGTATATATATTTATATATACACACACATACACCCATACATATAGAATAGAGAGAGTTGTTATTGTTGATTAGTGTCATTGAGTCAGTTATGACCCATAGTGACCCTATATAGGGTTTTAAAGGAGTGGCTGGTGGGTTTGAAGGGCCAACCTTTCAGTTCAAATTGACTTTGCAGTCAGGCACACTGGACTGTGAACCACAAGGTCAGTGGTTCAAATGCACCAGCCATTTTTCGGAAACCCTATACAGGGTCTATCTACATAGGTTGCTGTTGTTGTTAAATGCTGTGAAGTTAGTTTGGACTCATAGTGACCCTGTCTATATACATAGGAGTCCTGGTGTGGTGCCATCTGATAAAGTCGATTTGAACTTCCAGATTGGCCGTTCAAGCTCATCAGCTGCTCCTCAGAAACTGTATACAGGTTTGCTATGAATCAGAACCAACTCAATGGCACTTAACAACAGCAACGACTATATGTGTGTGTGTGTGTGTGCATGCATGTGTGTTTAGAACATAATATACATGTGTGTGTTTTATATGTATATATGTGTGTGTGATTTATATATGTGTGTGTGTGTGTGTTTTGAACTTCTGATTGGATGCTTTAAGATCTCCAGGTGTGGCTTATTAAGCAGAAAAGAACATTATTCTAGAAAATAGGAATGAGACCTTTGATAAGATTCCCAGAACTGCCTTTCTAGTCTATTGCTGCAAAAGTCCTCTGTGGTTGACTAAGCACTGCCTTGCCAGACATTTCTGCTATCCATTCCTCTCAGGCATGTTCTTATATAAAAGATCTTTATATACTCGTATGTATACAGTGTATGATAGCATAGAAGTCATTAGAAAGGAGAATTCAAAGAATCCTGCCCTACCCAAATGAAGTCATGTCAATCAAAAGTAAGGACAAGAACCCTTGACCAGGAGAGGCTTAGACTACAATGAAAATAAAATCCCTGTCCTGACCAATCTGAGATATATTAGAAAATTTTTGAAATGGTACCCTAATAAAACAGGCTTTTCTTACTATAAGAGTCTATTATCCCCATGAGACAGCCCTGTACATCGGCTCTAAATAGTTATAAATACATGCCTTTAAGTAGTAAGATACTTACTGTTATAGTACTGGCTTTTTAAAGGAAAGCCAGGTTCCAGATGAAATCATGTACATTATACAGAGAAAAGCTCTGAGACTTTACTCTTGATAGGGACTTTCTAAATTACAAAGAGGTCATTTTCTCCCAATTCACTGCTATTTAAGTATAAGGAACTGTGTTGGAAAATTACACTATGCAATAAATAATGATTTAATATTTTTTCATAATTTCATTTTCTTATATATTCTTTAATCCTGGCCCTTTTTACAGAGTTAATGAACCATTTGCTGTACTCTAAATAAAGCACAACTGACAGAAATAGCTATGAACATTAACAATACTTTTATAATAGCAAATAGCTTAAAATAACAAATAATTCCTTTAGAAAAATCTTTTTGATTTTCTACTACAAAATGTCTATGCATGATAAAATTGGGTCAGAGTATTTTTAGGTTAGACAAGCAGCTCAAACCCTTTCCCAACTCGTTCTGTCTTTAGTAATCTGGTTCATTTTGTGTTTTTGTCAGGTTCCGTCCATCCTTTGCTTACCAAATTTTCAAAAATTATTTTTTTAGCCTTCATTTTACTTCTTTCATTCCCCTATCTCTGCCTCACTCTTGAATTCTCTCCATCTGACCTATCACTGCTCAATGCCACTTTAATAATGTTTTCTAACTATGTTTTACTTATTGAACAAAGAACTACTCCAAAAGAGAGAAAGAAAGAAAGAAGTCAAAAGATTTAACTTTTTTCTATGGTTTCCTTTGGAATTATCATATTTGTAAAAGGTCCATTAAAGCATACTTAAAATTATGAGAACATTTTATGTAATAAAAATTGTACTTGCTGTCATAGAATCTATTAAGATGCTTTCTACCAAAATACTATATGTGTAGCATTTAACCAGAACAGTATCACATATATCCCCATTGAAGACTGTATTTTTCTCTACATGTTAAATATATTTATTGATTATCTAAATAGTTTATTGCCTACCATTATCAAAGTGTTTTCTATTAAAGTGGCACTACATTTCATATGTTTTGTGTTTATTTTTATTTTATTTTTGTTTTGCAAACTGTTCATTTTCTTTCCAATTCACTACATTTTTCAGTCACAACCAGGATAAAGCTAGCAATCTGGTATTAATGCATAGAAATCTTGCCTTCACAACAAGGAGTATTATTCAATTATAAAGTGTCAATCAAAAAGAGAACTTAGCCATAATAATAGAAGGAGACTTTAATATGAGAGAGATTTAAAAGGAAAGAAAGAAAAAGAAAAATGGAAATATTCTAATACTCTATTTACTTCTGAATCTGTTATTCCACAAATTTTTTGAAGCTTTCTCGTATACCACTTTCTTGTGTGTATGTGTTCCAATAAAGCTGTATTTAAAAATCCAATGGATTAGACGAGTGAGTCATAGTTTTTGACCTCTGAACTCTACTATAGATCTTATTCTAATGTCATCAGTTTTTCTTCTAACCTTTTTCTGTTTATAATGTAACTCAGGATTCCTTTGACCATTTATTTGTCATGCCCCTCTTGTTTTTTCCAACCTGACCATTTTTCATTCTTTCCTTGTCTTTCATGACCTTGATGCTTTTGAAGAATATTAAGCAATTATTTTCTAGCTGGTGGTGTGCTGTGCACTCGGTTCTGACTCATAATGACCCTGTGTAGGGTTTCTGAGGCTGTAAATCTCTAGAGGAGTAGAAAGTTTCATCTTTCTCCTACACAATGGCAAGTAGTTTTGAACTGATGACCATGAGGCTAGCAGCCTGACTTGTAACCATTACGTTAGAGTGTCCCTCAATTTGAGACAGCCATATACCACTTTCAATGAAGGACAAAAAAACTGGAAGAAGCTCAGCAAAGATACAGAAGATCTAAACAACACAACTAAAAAACTTGACCTCATAGATATATACAAATCACCCCACCCAACAGCAGTACAAAATACATTCTTTTCTAGCATACATAACCTTTTCCCGAAGGTTAGGCTGTGTGTTAGGCTAAAAAGGAAGCCTAAATAACTGTTTAAACATCAAAATACAAAGCATCTTTTCAGATTACAAGACTGTAAAATTACAAATCAGCAATAGGAAGAGGGGATAATCAAATGCATATAGAGAGAAACTGAATAACACCCTACAGGGTAAAAGAAGAAATTATTATTTTTTTCTAATCCTAGAATCAAATGAGAATGAAAACACAACATACCAAAATGTTTTGGTATGCAGCAGAATCAGCAGAAATGTTTTGGATGCAGCAGAATCAGTGTTTATAAGTCAGTTTGTAGCAGCAAGCACATCAGAAAAAGAAGAAGTAATCAAATCAACCCTTAAGCCCAGAAACACCAACAATTAGAAACAGAAAAAAGAAAGAAAGCCTACAGTCACCAGAAGAAAGAAAATAATAAAGAGCAGAGCAGAAGTAAATTAAATAGAAAGCAGAAAAACAATAGAATCAACAAAACTCAAAGTCGGTTCATTAGAAGGAATAATAGAATTGACAAATCAATGGCAAATGTAGCAAAGAAAAAGAAAGGGAAGATGCAAAAATATGAGTAAGAAAGAAAATGGGAAATGTCACAAGAGAATCAACTAAAATAAAAAGCATAACAGAATACTACGAAGAACTATATTCTAATAAACACGAAAACCTAGAAGAAATCTGTACATCTCTAAAATCACAATACCTACTTAAACTAACACAAATTGAAATGGAAAATTTGAATAGAACAACAGCAAAAGAAGAAATTAAGTAGGTCATTAAAAAACTCACAAGGAGAAAAAAGCCCTAACCCACACTGCATCACTGGAAAATTCAGCCAAACATTCAGAGAAGAACTGACACCAATCCTGCTCTAATTATTCCATAGTATAGAAGCAAATGGAACACTCCCTAATAATTTTATAAAGCAAGCATAGTCCTGATACCAAAAGCTAAGAAAGAAAAGTATAGACCAATATCTTTCATGAGCATAGACAAAGACATTTTAAAATAATCCCAGTCAGTAGAACACAATGTCATATAAAAAGAATAATAAGATATCATATCCAAGTAGGGTTCATGCTATGTAGGATGTTCTTTACTCGTATTCAATGTAGTGCTAGAAGTTCTAGTTAGAGGAATAGGCAAGAAAGGGGAATAAAACACATATAAATTGGTAAGGAAGAACTAGAACTATCACTATGCGCACATGACAAGATCTTATACATAAAAAAAAAAAAAAAAATCCCTGAAAGTCCATAAAAAGCTACTGAAACTAATAAAAGTGCTCAGCAAAGTGGCAGGGTACAAGATCAACATACAAAAATCAGTAGGACTCTTCACAGTAACAAAAAGAACTCTGAAAAGAAAATAAGGAAAATGGATACTATTTACAATAGCTCCCAAAGGAGAGAATACTTAGAATAAATCCGAGTAGAAACATCAAAAACCTATACAAAGAAAACTAAAAAGTAATAATGCAAGAAATCAAAAGACACATAAATGGAAGAATAGGACTTACTCACAGATAGAAAAATTTGACACTGTGAAAATGTCATTATTACATAAGACAATCTAAATATATAATGAAATCATGATCCAGATTTCATCATCATTCTTTAAAGACTTGTTAAAAATAATCACTAATTTTTATGGAAAGGAAAGAAGAGGCCCTGTATAAACATCATTACTAAATCAAGATGGCTTTGCAATAAGCACTGGACTGTGAACCACAAGGAAGATGGTTCAAGCCCACCAAAGTGAGGAAGATGAATTTTTCTGCCATTGTAAAAGATGTACAGCCTTGGAAACCCTATATAGAGTTGCTATGAGCTGGAAATGACTCAACAGTACTTAGCAACTACAGCATTAGAGAATGGGCCCTTGCACTTTCAGATCTCAAAACATATTATACAACCCCAGTAGTAACCCTGTTACTGGTGCAACAAGAAGCACATAGGCCAATAGAACAGAATTGAGAATCTAGAAGTAAATCCATCCACCTATGGATTGCTGATCTTCGACAAATGGCTGAAATCTACTCTAAGAGGGAAAGACAGCCTCTTTAGCAAATGGTGCTGCCCAAACTGCATATCTATTTGCAGAAAAATGAAATAAGGTCCATATGTAAAAATCATATACAAAAACCAATCCAACATAAATCTTGAACCTCAATATAAAACTATAAAAATCATCCCCCCCAAAAATAGTGACAAACCTAGGGGCTGTAAATTCTGACAAAAGTTGATTATCAAACAAAACTAAAAAATCTATAACAGAAGATAAACTAGGTGACTGAGACCTCCTAAAAATCAAATAACCACATCAAAATATATCTCCAAAGATAGTAAAAAGAGAACCTACAGACTGAGAAAATATTTTTTTGGCAATGACATATCTGAAAAGGGACTAATCTCTAAAATCTACAAAGACTATCAACACCACAACACAAAAAGACAAATAATTCAATTACAGAAAGGTCAGAGGGGATGAGTAGACACTTAACCAAAAAAGACATAGAGGGACCAACAAACAAATAAAGGAATGCTCATGATCATTAACTTCTGAATAGATGCAAATGAAAAGAGAGAGAGAGAGAGAAAATCTTGCCCCAGCCCTAAAAGTAAAGTTCAAAAGAAAACAGAAAACAACAAATTCTATCTTACATTACTTATTGAACTGCAGAATGGTAGAACCACTGTGGGGAAAAAGGTTGTAAACAGAAATACCATATGATCCAACATGCCACAACTAAATACACATCCCAGAGAAATAACAACCATGACATGAGTAAGTATATGCACTCTCATGTTCATCTTATTATTCATAGCAGCAAAAAAGATGGAAACAATTTAAATGTTCATCAGTGGATGAATGGTTAAATAAGCAAGCTATGGTATAAAAAGCAAACTATGGAATTAATATACAACATTAAAGAATAACAAAGACTCTGAGAAACACCTTATAAGATGGATGAAACTGGAGGACATTTTGCTGAATAAATTAAGTCAATCACAAAAGACAAATATTTATGAGACCAGTACTATAAAAACGAGTCCTGGTGTGGCGCTGTGGGTTAATGCGCTAGACTGCAAAGTCACTTGAACTGCAAGGTCGGTGGTTCAAGCTTACCAGCTACTCCTCGGAAACCCTATACAGGGTCGCTATGGGTCGGAATTTACTCAACGGCACTTAACAACAACAACAACATTATAAAAAAAGTCAAATAACAGTTTGCACACAGAGAGAAATACTATTTGATAGCAGAGATGGAAGAGAAAGGAAGGGTATCAAGTCAATTCTAACTCATAGTGACCTGTCTAGATTTCCAAAACTATACATCTTTATGTGACCAAAATGACTCATCTTTCTCCCAAAGAGCAGCTGGTAGCAATTTTGTGGTTAGTAACACACTGTTTGTCCTATAGCACCACCAGAACTCCTGACATAGAGAGTAAACATGTATTAATTTGGGTAAAGGGAAAGTCAATATACATTAAAGGGGTGGTGTTAGTACAACATGACCAAGACAAAGGCAGAACTGGGGATGCATAGGAACAAAACACAACAAAAATAAATAGCATTACATACATAATCCTGCAGTAAAAACATTAACAAGCAATAATTTATGAATAGATACATAGGTAGACATGCAAGCTGAACAAAGGTGGGAAGGCAAATGGGAATAAACATCCATGAGTGTGTATGTGTATCTATATATATACATGTACGTATGTATATGTGTATATGCATATATGTAAATATGTAAGTGTACGGTGGTGGTAAGGAGCTCTGGTAGCGTAGTGGTTACGAATCGGGCTGTGAGCCGCAAGGTCAGCAGTTCGAAACTACCAGCGGTCCCGCGGGAGAAAGATGAGGCGGTCTGCTCCCGTAAAGATTTACAGCCTCGGAAACCCTGTGTAGGGTCGCTATGAGTCGGAACCGACTCCACAGCACTTAACAACAACAAATGATGGTGATGGTATGCTGTGGAGTTGGTTCTGATTCATACATAGTGACCCTGTACAGGGTTTCTGAGGCTGTAAATCTTTACAGAAGTAAAAAGCCTCATCTTTCTCCTGCAGAACAGCTGGTAGTTATGAGTTGCTGACCTTGGGGTTAGCAGCCCAACTTGTAACCACCACGCTACCAGAGCTCCTTATATATGTATATATGTGTGTGTATATGTAGGTCTGGCAAAGGATATTTGTACATATGTATTTATATGTACTGAATATATATCCAGTGGTATAGTAGAGACACCTGGTGTGACACTGTAGGATCAACACTGGACTACAAACCACAAGGTCAGCAGTTCAAACCCACCAGCTGCTACTTGGAAACCCTAGACTGAGGCAGAATGGACTTGACAGCATTTACCAACAACAACAATAGTAGATAAATTAAAGTTTTGAAAACTTTATAGCCTTAACCAAACAACATGAGTAACTGGATTTGGGGATTTAAGAGCACAGACTATGGGGAAATCTAAGTAAATTGGCATAACATAGTCCACTAAGGCAATAGTCATCCTATTTTGATGAGTATGACTGAAGTTTGAAAAACTTGCAAGCACTCATGTATTAGGTAACTGCTGGTTGCTCCCAATCTAGAGCAAAGAAGAGTGAAGAAAATCAAAGACTCAAGGAAACAATTAGTCCAAAGGATTAAGGGAACATGTGAACTACAGTTTGCACTACCCAGAGACCAAAAGAACCAGATGGAAGCTCAGCTGCCACTACTGACTGTTCTGGTCAGGATTATAATAGAATGTCCTAGACAAAGAGGGAGGACAAAAAATGTAGAACAAAATTCAATGTCATAAAAATACCAGGCTTACTGGTCTGGTTGAGACTGGTAAAACCCTTGCAATTATGGTCCTTAGAGCTCTTCACACCCTGAACTGAACCCACACAGAAGAATCAACTTTCAGCCAAACAATGGGTCTATAGAGTGAATAATAATACCAGGAAGCTAAGTACTCCTCAGTACAATCAACCAAAGGAGACCAAAAGTGCAGCATTTGCCCCAAAATAAAGCTCAGAAAGCAGGATGCAGCAAGAAAGAAAGACAAACGGAAATGGGGAACCTAAGCTTGAAGTGGGGAAGAGTGTTGCTAGACTGAGGACATTACAACCAATAAAAAACATAAAATACATTTATGAATGGTTGAATGGAAAACTAATTTGCTCTACAAATTGTCACTCAATCCATAATAATTAGTTTTAAAAAATCATTAAAAAAGAAGTCCTATCTTAAGATACAACAGAATTAAAAAAACAAAACAAAACTCCATTATCACCTGTGACCAAATAAATGATATACTTTGCCTGTTGTTCCTGCATTTAGTTTACCACACAAAACTGCTCTCTTTCATTTCTACTAGACAGTAATTAAACTTTCAAAGTAGAGTTCTGTTGATTTTCTCAGTTCTCTCAAACTTTCCAATATTGAATCACTGTTCTAGTTACATATGAATACCTTTTAAAGGTACTGGATACTCTGGTAGCTTTCAGCCTGGGAATGAATCTGAATAGCAGCCTATGAAGATGACCCTTTTTGGTATCTAATCAAAAGCATAGGCACCATGACAGCAGCCCTGCTGGGAATAGTGTCAGATGTCATCTATCTGAAAACATTGGATAAGTGAGCCAATAGATAAATGGTTTAAAGTAACCACCTACCTGTTTGTTCATTGGATTGCCACAATGATCTTATAATGGAAATATAAACCAGTTAATAAGCATTTACATGGAATGTATAATGCAATTTTATTTTACTCTTATTTGGTTACTATGCGTCTTAGTCTCAGAGGCTAATTTGAAATTATATTTCATGTCTATAAATGTAAGTATTATCCTAAAAATATTCTCCATTCATTTTAATCACCAATAATGTTCACTCTCCCTCTCAGGTCTTTCAAATTTCTTCTCATAAGCTGCAACAAATGGTATGTCTTTTAAGCTTAACTGCCCTCATTGCATATTGGCTATAGGCACGTGATTGTTAGTACATTCTAAAAATGTTCTCATATGAATGTCAAGGACTACAAAATGTGGTGCATAGCATATCATTCCCTTTATTACTGAGTAGATTCTGTGAGCAGTCGCTTAGCAAACATAAGGCAACTGTGCTCAGTTTTCTCCAACTACAAAATAATTATAATGATCCAGTGTATAGTGAGGACAGTTAACATGCTTTCTGCTTTCCAAAAGGTTAGTGTGTCGAGTCCACCCAGAGGTGCCTTGGAAGTAAAGCATGATGACCTCCTTCCCCCCAAAATCAACCATGAAACACCCTGTGGAGCACAGTTCTACTCTGACCCACATGAGGCCAACATGAGTTGAGTCTATGGCAACTGGTTAAAATAAAACATAAGTGCATGAAAAAAATAACAAAGTTGTGCATCTAACATGAGAATATGATACCAAAAATAAATGCATATAGAGTTAGAAAAAATCTCATACTGTAGTAATTAAGACCTGACTCAGTAAAGCTTATCTCAAGCTGGCTTTGGGTCTTGAGTGATAAGTAAATAAGCAGAATAAATTAATAGAGTTCATTTAACCAAGATGGCACTGTAAGTTCCAATAAGGATAGAGTTGAAAACGGTACTAATATTTCCTTGAGTAAAGGGAATACTATTCTGGAAAACAAACAAGCAAAAAGAAAAAAAATTCCAAACTGTAACAGAGGTTTTCTTTTGAGCAGCTGCAGAAAATAAATGTCAATTAGAAATGTGGAGATAGTGGAGAGCCTGTTAAGCCAGGCAGAGTTGGTAAAAGTGGCAGATCTGTTCGTGGGCATGAATATAGCATGAGGGTAACACAAAAACCTGAGAACTTTCATATAAAATCAGACAATTAATAATTTATGAACTTCTTTTGCATTCTTTCCTCTTTCCCCATCTTTTAAATTTAGATAATGAATGAAATAACCAAATTTCCTCCCAACTGTAATATTTTATGGGCATACTTAAACAAAAAAATAAAATAAATAAAAAGCCTGCAACTTAGATACTCTGCTCCAGATGTAACCAACAACAAATCTGCTTCTTCCCAGGGGGGAATTGTGAAACCGTTTGAACAGGAACTTAAAATGTAATAGCAAATTAAATGGAGAAGAAGGGTACTTTAAGATTTAAATACCATGAAATTTCATTAAATTTCTTTTCCCACTTTCTTACTTTCTGGGGCTGATTTGTGTCCCGCTAAAAGGTATGTTCAAGTCATAACTCCTTTAGCTATGAATATGATCGTATTTGGAAATAGCATCTTGGCAGATATGGTTGAATTCAACATGAGATTACACTGGATTATAGTAGGTTTTGATCCAATTTGACTGGTGTCTTTGAGAAGAGATACTGAAGGAGGACACCCAGAGAAGGACAAGAGTGAAGATAATGCTGCACAAGCCAAGAAACACCTGGAACTAGAAACTGAAAGAGATGAAGAGGGGTCTTCCCCTAGATCTTTTGGAAAGAGTATAGCCCTTTTGACACCCTGAATTTAGACTCCTGGATTCCAGTGCTGTGAGAGACTACATTTCTGTCATTTTACTTTACCTACTTCTTGGTAAGTTTTAGGGCAGCCATAGGAAACTAATAACCTTCATCCTAGAAAAAAATCATCATCTAATTATAATGATGAACTTATATATCTTATTCTAGGAGCTAAGGTGTTTTTTTATTTTTTATTTTCTGTAGAACATCTTTCTGGATTAGAAAGTTATACGTAGTAAAGAGTAAACCCAAATAATTGCATCTAAGGACACATATATCTTAATGGTCCAATACTTTATCTGAGAAGGTAATGAGCAAGAAGTGATGAAAAATAACCTTCATTGAGAGTCTAGTATGTACTTCTCTCTGTTAAATGTCTAAATCATTTGATAATTAAGACCAACTGTAAATGATTTCTAGGGGAAAATATATGTCATGGGAATTCTAAAGGATGAAGTAAAGCTAACAAAGTCAAGGTTGAGATGCAAAGGGCATTTCAGGATAAAGGAAAGAACAGGACAGGTAGGTGTTACAGATCAAGAATAGTGTCATAACGTGATTTAAAAGTTTACAAATTATCCTCCAAATTTCACTGTCAGATTTTAACTAGTGGAGAGACTTCATGACATTTGCATTTTAGAATGATAATCCTTGCTGTCTATGGAGAATGAATAGAGTGGAGATGACTAAACTATAATACCAGAAGACCATCTGGGAGGATGTTGTAGTAATCTATGCAACAGAATGTGATACCTTTGACTTCAATATTTTGAATATACCTTTCTTACGGTATATTCTCCTTGGTTTTGTTGCTAAGTGCTGTCAAGTCAATTCCAACTCGTAGCAGCCCTGAATAAGTTTTCCAAGGAGCAATTGGTGGGTTTGAACCACTAACCTTGCAGTTAGCAGTCCAATGGTTATCCTATAGCATCACACCAGTATTCCATTATTACCAGGGTGGTGTTGCTGTTAAGTGCTATGGAGTCAGTTCCAACTCATAGCGACCCTGTGTAGGGTTTCTGAGGAGCAACTGTTGAGTTTGAACTACTTACCTTACAGTTCAAACCAACCTTGAAGTTGAGTAATATCCTACAGAGCCACACCAGGAAGGAAAAATAATGTTTTTCTCTTTAAGGAGTAAATACATTCTGGCAAGGATAAATTTCATATTGCAAAATGAACTGAAGCCATAAACCTTAATGATTAAAATGGCTCACTACAGCCCACTGATGAGCTGATCGCAAGTTTGGTTCCCAAGACCTGCTGCCCTGAACTAGATGATGTTCCCAAGGCCAAAGCAGCTTTTTCTAGCCATGGAGAGATAGTTTAGCATAAAATAGAAAAGAAATTTAAAATAAGCTTTCTCAAATCTAAAATACTGGAGTAGTCAATGATTTGAAGAGTTCCTCTTCTATTGCAAAAGCAAATGCCAACATATTAGCCAAGCTCCTGATTCTTCTGCCAATTCTGACTAGTTTTGTGGTTGGGCAGCTGCTCCTATGCCAACACAATTTTTTAAATTATTATGAGGTCTGAACACACTAACAAGAAATGCCAGAGGGGGAAAATAACACGAAACAATTGATTGCATTTTTAGTCCACATTTTTTGAGTCTATAGGCATGAGAGTAAAATCATGGTGACTTAAAAAAAACAAACAATACATTATTGCATGAAAAAAAAATTCATAAATTGTGTTTCTAGAAGAAATTAAAAGCACAATTTATGATGTTTGTTTTCATGGACTCCTGGTATGGCTCTCTAGGATAAGCAGAGGATTGTGAACCAAAAGGTTGGTGGTTCTGTGGCTCAGTTGTTCAAACCCAATTGCTGCTCTTCAGAAACCCTATATAGTGTTGTTATGAGTTGTTGTTGTTGTTAAGTGCCATCAAGCCGATTCTGACCCATATTGACCTTATATAGGGTTTCCGAGGAGTAGCTGGTAAGCTTGAACCACCGACCTTGCAGTTCAAACGGCTTTGCCGTCTGATGCATTAACCCACAGTGGAGTAGGAATTGGCTTAATAGCACTTAACAACAACAAAATAAATAAATAGAAATTTTTATTTTATGCCATAGCATATTATGTCAATGGAATATGGAGAAAAACATGGATCTAATGAATAGAAGAAATTTTTAAATATCATACATGGCAATAGTTGCTTTTAGGAACACTAAACTTTGTATTTATGCACAACATGGAAAGTAATTACAATGGTAAAATAAGAAGAATCTGCACAGATTTATATTCAATATATGAATATGGAACAATTTATTTTAGCATCTGTTTTATGTGCCGAGAGCTTTTTATATGTGATTTATCAAGTATCTTAGAAATACTTATCAATAAATATTGAAAGTGCCATAGGCTGCCAAAAGAACCAATAGATCCATTTTGGAAGAAGTGCAGCCAGAGTGCTCCTTAGAGGCCAAATGGCCAAACTTCATCTCTCAAACTTCGGACATATTGTCAGAAGGGACCAGTCGCTGGAGAAGGATATCATGTTTGGTAAGGTGGAGGATCAGAGAAAAAGCAAAAGCCCCCAACGAGATGGGTTGGCCAAGTGGCAGCATCAAAGGACTCAAGCGTGACAACAATAGTGAGGTTGGCCCAGGATCGGATATTGTTTCGTTCTGCTATGCATAAGGTTGCTATGAGTCAGTACCAACTTGATGGCACCTAACAACAACAACCACATCAACAAAATGAATGATGGTTCCATTACAAATAAATAACTCTTTGTTTAAGACTGAGTACGAAAACAAAATTTAATATAATTGCTATGGTGTGTTTTGTTTTGGGTCTATTGATTATCTATTTGCAGGGTACTGTACAAAGCAACTCACTGGGAATAAAACATGGGTAAAATTGGGCCCCTCTCAGCAAAGAGTTCTTGGTACAATAGGATAGACAGACACAGCAATACAAGGAATTAAACTTATAAAAGAGGGTTTAAAAACTTTCATGGAAAAATCCATGTTTTAATTTCATTTTTCCATGACCTGTTTGAAACTCCTCTCATATACTGAGGGTAAAAAATGGAAAATTTCTGTGTGAGACTGTCAGTGAAAGGCCCAGTGGTCAGTGGATGATCACCAGGAAGCAAAATGAGAAGGGCATTACAGGAAGAGAGAACAGTGTACACAGTCATAGAGACTCAAATATCATGGCCCATTCAGGAATCTGCTGCAGCTAAAGATGACTGAGTCCTGCTGTGGCACTGTAGGGTAAGCACTGGACTGCTAACCACAAGCCATTTTTATGAAGCCTCATACAGGGTCACTATGAGTAGACAGCACTTAACAGCAGCAAGCATGACTGATGATTAGTTCACAAGTGGGATGAAATCAGATGATTTTAGAGAAGCAGACTAGAAGTTCTTTGGGATGTATATTACAGAAAGGAGTGGAGACTCAGAGACCAAGGAGACCAGAAGGAGCTGATGCAGGAATAATTTCTTTTAGAAGGATCAGCACAAGACTGGTCCCTTTAAGGTGAAAGTTAAGTGTTAAAGTGCTTTTGAGTTGGTTCTGACCTATAGTGACCCTGTATCGGGTTTCCAAAGAATGGTTGGTGAATTTGAACCACCAACCTTGCAGTTAACAGTCCAGTGCTTATTCTGCAGCACCGCACCAGAAGTGCTTTATCACTCTATAATCTAATTCCTGAAATCAACCACTGCTTCTCCCATCAGTATTCTGCCTCGTGTCCCAGGTTCTGCAATTTACTGCAATGTTTCACAGAACTCACGGACTGTCAAGGAAATGTCTCACACAGTTGTATAGGCTGGAAAATCTTAAATCCACACTTCAAACATCAGTCTGGAGGATGCACCTCACTCATGTCAAATTGGGCTGAGGTTCTAAAACTGAGAAACATTCAACATTTCTTTGATATTCCATACATTTTCTAGACATATTCTAAACATTGCACTCAGTAATTTAAAAAAAAATTTATTGGAATACATAAGAATTAAAAAGAATAAAACCCTAAGATTCACTTTGTGTTCTTATCTGCTAGAGAAGCATTCCTAACACACCATGGTACCATGTCTTATTGAAGGAAATGCTGTCCTGTTACTGAAAATAGATTGCCATACCTTTCTTCCTAATATGTCTGGAAGTTCCTCTGAAACCTTTTCAATATCACAGCAGCACACTAAAGACACATGAGGTGCACTGATCAGGAATTGAACCTGGGCAAAGATTTACTTCTTATTTAAATTAATAAACACATACTGACTTCATCATGAATGAAACATCATCTTAAGAACTACGAGATGGACAGCAATGTAAAAAGTACAACCTTCTTACACAGATCTCTCTGCTGAATACTCTTTGATATAATTTAGTTGCAACTATGCTATAACACCTACACTGCTATACTTTATTTTTGGAGTGATACATATGTTTCAAGGACTCCTGGTGTGGTACTATAGGATCAGTACTGAACTGCAAACCATAAGGTTGTCAGTTCAAACCCAGCAGCTGATCCTTGGAAACACGATACATGGTCACTATGGATTAAGCAGAAGCTTTTTTTGCTGTTAAGTGTCATTGAGTCAGTGCTAACTCATAGTGACCATGTATCATGTTTCCAAGGATCAGCTGCTGGGTTTGAACTGACAACCTTATGGTTTGCAGTTCAGTACTGATCCTATAGTACCACACCAGGAGTCCTTGAAACATATGTATCACTCCAAAAATAAAGTATAGCAGTGTAGGTGTTATAGTATAGTTGCAACTAAATTATATCAAAGAGTATTCAGCAGAGAGATCTTGTTAAGTGCCCCTCTGTTTCCTGAATAAACATTCAAGTATTTGAATAAAATAACTCAGGCCTTCCTAGAATAGAAAGTTGTTCTGAGGTGATCACAGGATTTGAATTCATCCTTGGGTATTATATTATGCAGGGTCAGAAAAATGCAATGTTCTAATCCCATACATAAAATTCTTACAAATTTCTTATGACTCCGTGAAATAAGGCAAGAATGTTTTCTAGTTGATTTCTCACACACCTGTATTTTTATACATTAAGATCACTTCATGGACATATAAACAAATTTAAGATGGCCTAAGAAAAAATAGTAAACTACATCCAATTCATTTATAAAAATCTCACATAGTACATATAGAAACTATATGCAACATGTGGAATAATATAAAAAGTCAATATTCAACATTTGCGTTTTCAGTGGAGGAGAAATAGAAATTTAAAAATAGAGAAACCCACAAAAATCCTAAGTTTTACGTTTTCAATTTTGACATGTAATTTTTCAAACTTTACAATCCTTTAATATGGTTATTTATATTCTATTTTGTACCTAAATTTAACTATCCTTTCCCCATATGAGATTCAGGATGCTGACCTATAAAACAAAAAGAAAATCCTAAGTATATACTACAGAAATGATAGAGGTTCATGATCCAGAAGGCTATTATTCAGACTGAAAATAAATTGGTTTTCTTTAAGCAATCCTGTTTTTAAAATATTATATGCCAGGTTCTGCCTGTTCTCTAACCCTGCACAACCCCCATCTCGCAACAGCGAAATCACTTGTAAATTCCAGAGTCTGAGATCAATCTCATCCATTGGTGAGAAGTAGTACATTGTTTTCATTGATCTCCAATCTATTTCCCACTTGTTAATTCAACTTTGTTGGTGTTTTGGTTCTTTAAATGGAACCACTTCCCTATTCCAGAAATCAAGAATATAGCTGCATGCATTGATATTTGGAACTCCCATCTTATTCGCAACACTCTGCCTTTGAAAAATGTAATCTAGCATCTGAACCCTAGCCTGAGACCCTACTATTAGCCATAAATACTCCTTACACAGACCTCAGCGTGCCATCTGCTCAGGCCCCCCCCCCCCCCCCCCCCCCCCCCCCCCAATCTCTGAAAAGCCTCTGATTAGTTCTTGGAGCTCTCAGGCACTGATTACTAATGGGCATACCTCTCATGGCTGATAAAATTATTCATTTTACTAAAGCCCTGTAATTCTTGAAAACAGTTATGGTTAACTAAATAGCTCCAACCATTATGTATCAGAAAGTTGCTTACTGAAAAGAAACACTTATTTCTGATGACTTAGATAAGATTGATGGATGTTTTTTTGTTTACCTATGACAAGACCAGACATAGACTCACCAAATATCCATTCTTTACCTCACACATAATTAGTTGAACTGTTCTGTCCCGAAAGAACAATCAGAACAAATGTCTGCTAAACTAAACTTTGGTTATGTTTGTCTCCTTTCCCCAGACCCTTGAACTTTATCCGATCTCAGACCAAGTCAGCAGGCAGTGCCTCTGGAGACTAGGCTGACCTCTTGATAAAACATTGTCTGATCTATAAATGGATCATATCACCATAACTCATCCCACTTCCCCAAACCCAGTTCTTTCTAGTCTTGTTTATATTTCCCCATAAAATAAAACTCCCTTTTACTTAGTTCTTGAGAAACATACAGATTTTATAGTCAGAAACATTGGCTTATTGCAATAGTTCTCCTCACCCTATTGCAATAGGCTGGTTATCCCCATTTGCAATAGTCCTTTCAAATAAAAACATTCCTTACCTATGACAGAATACGTTCGTGTGTTGATATTTCATTTAATTTGACACTAGTCAGACAGCTTTCTGCCTATATGACTAAAATGGCTGAACTTCTTCCAAATGCCAAGAGCAGTTTTGTTTCCCTCTTTCATTGTCTGCAAAAGACCTCTTTAAATGTGAAAGAACAAAGATGTCACTTTGAGGACTAAGGAGAACCTAACACAAGTCAGGGTATTTTCAATTGCTTCATATGCATGTGAAAGCTGAGCAATGAATAGAAAGAGCATAGAAGAATCCATGCATTTGAACTGTGGCATTGGTGAGTAATGTTGAATATTAAATATACCATGAATCTGCCTTGGAAGAAATTCAACCTGAATGTCCCTTAGAAGCAAGGATGGCCAAATTTCATCACACATGCATACGGCGGACACATTTTCAGGCAGGACAAGTCCCTGGAGAAGAATATCACGCTGGGGATGTAGAGGGTCAGTGAAGAAGAAGACCTTCAGTGAGGTGGATTGAAACAGTGGTTGCAAGAATGGACTCAAACATAGCAATGATTGTAAGCGGGGCACAGGACTGGTGGTGGCTGTGGTGATGCCTGTACAGGGTTTCCGAGGCTGTAAATCTTTATGGGAGCAGAAAGTCTCATCTTTCTCCTGTGAAACAGCTGGTAGTTTAGAACTGCTGACCTTGAGGTTAGCAGGCTGACTCATAACCACTATGCTACCAGAGCTCACAGGGGTAGGCATGACAACCTAACAATAGCAATAAGAATGCACATGCTTATATAGCCACACCCAGCTATGCTCTCCGAAGCTTACTACAATTCACACTTAAATAGTTTTTGAATTACAAGTTATTACCGTAACTCTATTATATTAAAATTTAATTCATAATCTCTGTTTTTAGTCAAAATTCTAGAAATTAACCCCTCTACAGCACATAAATTATGTCCTCAGCCACTAGCAACAGGGTCCTAGACGGTGCTGCTCCTGCCCCTGCTATGACACATAAACCTCCAAGGGGGCTTGTTTTACTAAGTCAGATAAATATGCTCTCATCTACATATATAGTTGCTATTAGGTGTGCCACTGGATTGGTTCAGACTCATAGTGATCTATGTACAACAGAACAAAACACTCTCTAGTTCTGCACCATCTTCACAATCATTGCTCTGTTTGAGTTCACTGATACAGCCACTATGTCAATCCATCTTGGTGAGGATCTTTCTCTTTTTCAATGACCTTATATAATATCCAAAGGAGCTCTGGTAGCATAGTGGTTGCAAGTTGGGCTGCTATCCTCAAAGTCAGCAGTTCGAAACTACCAGTTGTTCCTTGGGAGAAAGATGAGGCTTTCTGCTCCCGTAAAGATTTACAGCCTTGTAAACCCAATGGAGAATCCCTATGAAGAACCAACTCCATGACATACCAGCAACATCATATGCTCTTGGTGTGATACTTCAAGATAATGCACTGGACTGCAAGATCAGTTTGAATCTCAAGATTAGCAGGTAAAATCTACCAACTGCCCCTCGGAAACCCTATTTAGGGATGCTATGGGTCAGAAGCGATGACGGCACTTAACAACAGCAAATATAATGTCTTTCTCCAGGCACTGGTCCCTCCAGAAAATATGTCTAAAAAACATCTGAAAGACTAAGTTTCACCATCCTGGCTTCTAAAGAGCATTCTAGCTGTACTTCATCAACACAAATTTGTTCCTTCTCTGACAGTCTGTGGGATAGTCTCTACTCTTCACCAACACCACAATTCAAAGGCATCAATTATTGTTCAACCTTCTTTATTGATTGTCTAGCTTCTGCGTGCATATGAAAAACATGAAAATACCATGTCTTACTTACGTTAGGTGTACCTTAGTATTCAATGACATCTTTGCTTTTTAATACTTTAAAGAGGTCTTTTACATATATGTATGCATATATATGGAATCCTGGTGTGGCACTGTGATTTAATGTGTTGGACTGCAAAGTTAATTTGAAACCCAAGGTCTGCAGTTCAAGCTCATTGGCTGCTCCTTAGAAACTCTATACAAGGTCTCTATGAGTCAGAACCAATTTAATGGCACTGAACAACAACAACAATACATGCATATGGAGTCCTGGGTTAATGTGGGTTTAACATTGTGGGTTAATGTGCTGGACCTGAAGGTAGGTATGAGCAGCAAGGTCAGTGGTTCAAGCTCACCAGCTGCTGCTCAGAAACCCTATACAGGGTCACTATGGCTCAGAACCAACTTGAAGTCACTTAACAACAGCAATGCATGCATATAGTAATCTCAGTATTTTTGACATGGCATTATGATTCTTCTTCTATCTAGTGTGGAGCATGAAATCTGAAGGCTTTTTGCCTGTGAACAACTCCTGCCAAGCAAAGTTGAATTCCATCTTGTGCCTACGTTTAAGTGTTCAAATGCCAATTTTTCTTGAGTCCCTCATGCACCTTGACAGCTGAGCTGCAAGAGTTAGAAGGATAGTATATTTTAAAGTTGGTTTGGGGCTACTTTTTCCAGCAAGCTCTTACAGAATCATTCCTTACCACAGGTTTTAGTGGTTGCCTGGTTGAATGTCATGCTCTGAGGAACTCAGAGACTTTAAGCTTTCCTATCAGCAATGGTATCCACCCTGTTTTCTATAGACCCTGAATGTCTATGTGGCACATGGCTACTGCCATCTGTCACGGCTGTAGGAAGAGATTCCTTCATTCTCTATGCCCTGTAATAGGCTACCACATGGAGATAGAACATGGGAAATTCATCATGGTATTTATGTTTTCCCTTACTTGGGTGATATGTGTTTGTCACTGTCTTGAATTTACTGTAGTTTAAGACTTAGGTTAGGACTTAATAAGGAATCTTTATAGTATCTATATGGTTGAAGATGTTGTTGTTGTTGTTATGTGCTGTGGAGTCAGTTCTGACTCATAGAAACCCTCTACAGGGTTTCCGAAGCTGTAAATCTTTAAGGGAGCCGAAAGCCTCATCTTTCTGCCACGGAACAGCTGGTAGTTTCGAACTGCTGACCTTAAGGTTCGCAGCCCAATTTGTAACCACTACGCTACCACAGCTGGTTGAAGATGAGGGTCTCTTTTATCCTCTACGTTATATCCATAGTCTTGTTGTCGTTGTTGTTGTTGTTAAGTGCTGTTGATTCAATTCTGACTCATAGCAACCCTTTATAGGATTTCTGAGGAGCAGCTGGTGAATTTTAACCACTGACCATGTGGTTCAAATTGACCTTGTGGTCCAGTGCTTACCTCACAGGGCCACACTAGGACACTTCCTAGCTCCCACCAAATGATTGGATGGGACCATGCAAATAGGTTTTATGAGACTCTAACTTGGTATGATTGGTTTTGTCATTCCGTTGGTTTTAAAGGGAACCACCTCAAGAGCAGGAAGAGATGATCCCATGACCATCATGAAAGATATGCCATGAGAAGTACATGTCCTTTGTACCTCAAGATCCCTACATAAAGGCAGCAGCAGAGGTAGTGATATGAAATAGTCTGCATAAGACCTCTTTAAAGTGTTGAAGAGCAAAGATGTCAGTTTGAGGACTAAGGTGTACCTGACCTAAACCAAGGCATTTTCCACAACCTCATATGAATGTGAAAGTTGGGTAATGGATAAGGAAGACCATAGAAGAATTGATGCATTTGAGTTATGGCATTGGAGGAGAATATT
>NW_006408529.1:28659587-28660154 GCF_000296735.1 Chrysochloris asiatica | reverse complement strand
ACCAGAAGTGGGGCCAGCTACCTGCCTCATCCATCTCCAGTGCAGACCCTGCTCTTCGGGAGTTCAGAAATGTGTGGTTATGAGCCATGCCAGTGTGAGGTGGGAGCTGGATGCACTGCTTTGATGTGCTCCACTCCAGACCTATAAAATTTGAAGAGCTTCCAGACCAACATTTAACCAGTCACCCCATCCTAGTTTCCCTATGGTCCTAACAGACACTGAAACCAGTTCCAGTAAGGGCTCCAAGAACTAATTCTGGATTGAGTGTCCTAAACATAGATAACACCAAGGCCAATAGGAACTCCAATGAGGGCCAGGGACTCTTCTGTCACATCCCTTACACAACCACCTCATGAGCTACTTGAATTTCAGAAGTTCTCAGAAATAATTCTCCCCTTCTTGTCTAACAACTGTTATATTTTTATAAATATAACAACCTAACAGTGCCCTAGAGACAACAGACAAGTTTAGCCACAGGAAGAAACAAGAGAGAATAGCTCAAACAAATGACCAAGAAGCAGAGCTGGAAGATGTTTCTTAGAAAGAAAAGGTAGTAGAACTAACTGA
>NW_006408529.1:28657608-28659257 GCF_000296735.1 Chrysochloris asiatica | reverse complement strand
TGAAAGATGAGAAGATAAGCATGCAAGAAGCTGAATGAACACCCAAACAATATATATCCCAAAAGAAAATCACCAGGGCATATCCTAGCCAAACTTTCCAAAATCAAAGATAAAGGAAGAATCTTGAGAGCAGTTCACGAAAATGAAAAGTCAGCTAAAGGAAAACCAGGAAGACTAAGTAAACATGGATTTCTCAGCAGAAACCACACACGCAAGAAGGCAGTAGAATGACATATATAAAACTCTGAAAGAAAGAGATTGCAAACCAAGAATCATATATCCAGCAAAGCTGTCCCTCAAACATGAAGGTGAAATTAGGAAATTTCCTGATAATCAGAAATTAAAGGCATTTGTAATGACAAGACCAACATTACAAAAAATGCCAAAGGGTGCTCTTTGGATTGAGAACTAATAAAATCAGATAACAATCTGAGATTACCAATCAGACAGCACCAACCAGAATTCAATTCAGATATATAAGTATTTAAGTAGAAGAAATCTACAAGACTGAAAATAGGGAACCCGAGATCTCAGTGTATAATGAAATCAACTATAAAAACACACAAAAGGGAAATAGTGTAAATACAGAACTTCCAAATGGCAAGGAAGCCAAGAAGATTTCAAGAAAATACAGTGTTTTAAGCAGGGAAAAATTACCAAATTAAAGGGTAACCTCAAAGGAAGATAATACACCTGCATATCAAAATTAAAAGAGAAAATCAGAAAGCTTTAGTAAACATTAACACAACAGAAATAAAAATGATAAGAAAACCCACAAAAAAGAGGAACTCAGCATAGAAAATTATGTGGAACAAAGAATCCAGCAGCACCACACAAAAAAACAAACAAACAAAAAAAACACACACAGAAAAAGTACAACAATCAATTCATATCTACAGATAATTATACTGATGTAAATGGATTGAAAATTGATAAGAGAACATCCTTTAGTATGCTGGTTACAAAAGACATATCAAAAACATAGAGGTGGCCAAGTGCCCATCAACAAAAGAATGGCTCAACAAACTTTGGTACATAACACAATTGAATACTACAAAACATTGAAGAATCACAATGAAATCTGTGAAACACTTCACAACATACTTGAACCTGGAGGACATGATGCTGAGTAAAATTTGTTGTTGTTGTTGCTATGTGCCGTCAAGTCAGTTCCGACCCATAGCAACCCTGTACAGGGTTTCCGAAGTTGTAAATCTTTACGGGTGCAGAAAGCTTCATCTTTCTCATGCGGAACAGCTGGTAGTTTTGAACTGCTGACCTTAAAGTACACAGCCCGATTCGTAACCACTAGGCAATCACAAAAGGACAAACGTAGGATACCAATATTGTAAAATGTTAAAAAAAAAAAAAATCTTAATAAATGAAAACAATAAATGATGGTTACAGGGGAGGGAGGTGGGAAAATTATTCTTGGGGTAGAGGGTACACCAGGAACCAGGGACAGAGGGTAGACACATGTAAACAATGGTGGCAGGGTAGGCAGTATACAAGAAGAGGAAGGTTAGCAGAGGAAGGATGATAGTGGAAGAAGACACAAGAGGAAATGCCATGATAAAGCGAATGGAGACAAATGCTCTTAACTGTTGGTATATGGAGGGGATTGCAACCATGTAGTCAGTCCATGCGTA
>NW_006408529.1:28655981-28657209 GCF_000296735.1 Chrysochloris asiatica | reverse complement strand
GTAACCACTACACTACCATAGACTTTGTAAAAATATGACATCAGTTCATTGAATGGGTTGTGGAAGCCAATTGTTAACTATTCAGGAGTTCTGGAAACTTATTGTAAAACTTCTAGAAGCTTGAAATCAGCCATGATGGGTATATCATATAAATCAACAAAATGTTACAAACCAGAACTTTCTTCTTTCTTCCCCAATCCTCCTTGTTCTCCCTTTTCCTTCCTTCCTCCCTTTTTTTCTATAGCCTAATTTACCTGCTCATCATTGCTAAGTCCTTCATAAAGTTTTGACAAGGGAAAAAAAAAAAAAAAATTAGAGCATTCTTAATGTTTCTAATTCCCCTAGTAATCTGCTCACAATGACATTCACAAAATTTTCCAGATTCTTTGTATATTTTTAAAATCTGATTCTACTTATTAGTGTTATAAACATAAAACACGTACTAACTATTTGGTGGAGCCCTGATAGCATAGTGGGTTACAAGTTGGGCTACTAAATGCAAGGTCAGCAGTTCAAATCTACCAGTCACTTCTCAGGAGAAAGGTGAGGTTTTCTGATCCCATAAAGATTCACAGAATCAGAAACTATACAAGGGTCACTAAAAGTCGGAAGTGATTCAAAAGCACACAATCACTACCATTACAATTCATTTGGTAAATTAATATTTCTTTTAATAAACTCTGGAATGATTCTCTTTAAATATCAAGGGGTTGGTAAACAAGCTGTTCTCATCTTTGCATTTCATAATTGTGTAGTTCTTCACGAACATTCTTCTAAACCTTGGGCTTTTCAGGCTGCTAAAAGTCTATTTTAGCCTTTCCTTATACTGTTGCTCTTCCACTCTACTCTTTTTGCTTTGTTTTTGTTTATTTGAATTTTTTTTTGTGTATGTGTTTGTGAACAGGGAGAACAGCAGCTTTACAGCATCATTTCATTGCAATGATAACAATCTCTTATGTGCATCATCATTCAAAAGTATCTGCTTCCATTTCCTCTGTTTTACTTTTTTAGGGTGGGGTGGGGTGGAGAGATGTACACAAAAACACTCAGGAATATATAATCATTTAAACAACCACCAGGCACATTCTGCAAACCTGCCTCCTGGCCACCAGCATTTAGTACCTGTCTTTCCATGAGTCTAGAGTTCTCAGCTGCTTCCTCTCTACATCTCCCCATCTATGCCTCTATCTCTGGTATTGCTGGTTCTCTGGATAAGGTCCCACATTCT
>NW_006408529.1:28654740-28655389 GCF_000296735.1 Chrysochloris asiatica | reverse complement strand
GAAGATTTGTTTTATTCCTATAGAACAGCAAGTTCCCTAGCTCCCTTGTTGTAACCAGGCCTATTCATTATATACATCACCAAGGGCCAGACTCCTTCTTCTCCCACAAAGTCAGCCAAGGAGCTGGCACACTGATTGGTTACAAACAGCTTGAGAAGAATAAATGTAGTTTTGGTGGGGGTGAAAGGTGTTTCTTGGCCTGTAAGAACTGCTACCACTTCACTTTTTCCATTTTTATCTTTCCTACTTTATGACAAGACATTAACTAATACCACTGATGAAATAAAAGCTTTGATGTTAATTATCAAGCAAGTCTATTATTTGTAAAAGAGCTAAGCAATTTAACACCTTCCAGCCACTTCCTAGAACAAATGTATAACCGTAATTCTTTCAATGCATTGGAGTAAGAACATAAACACCCCTGAAAATTGTTCATTTTGCTCAGAAGAAGTTGTTTACTCAACTAATTGCAAGTCATTGTCTTGCTATTATATTTTCATATAGTTTATTTCAGCATAGCCATTTATTTTGCAAGACCTATGCATGCTTGGATGTGGTGAGAGAAAAGAAAAGACTCAATAGTAATTACAAAAAGGAAAGGGCATATACCCACATCATTTTTTACTTGCCTAAGGAGCTCTGGTAGCAT
>NW_006408529.1:28638038-28647865 GCF_000296735.1 Chrysochloris asiatica | reverse complement strand
TTTTTTTTTTTTTTAATCATACTTTAGTTGAGTTCTGATTTTCAAGCCATTGAGGTCAGGTCGAATGTATACTATCTGCAAATTTGGGTGTTATTGTGTGTCTCCCCTCACTTTGTATCAGCTGGATGCTTCACTCTCAGCTCTAGCCTTCCATGGCTATGTCCTTGTCCATGGACTCAGGAGTCCCCAGATCTCACGACACTTTGAGCCAGCCCTTCCTCTTCTCTTTCTCATCTCCAGGTCAAGGCAAGTCTATGGAACGTGGTTGAACTCTGCATTTCTTCATTGCTGCCTTTCCCCCCCTTCCATTCACCAGTAGACCAATGTCGCCAGCAACTTACATGCCAGCTTATGTGTTCCCTTTGAGTTTCAGCCTTGGAGGGGGTTTGTCCCGAAAGGACTTAATTGCTTGCTTTGATGGCTTCCTGGAGCACAACTTATTGATTCTTATAGCAGCCATTTTTGTTTTGGGTTTTTCCTGATGATCTTTGTTTGAAGATGTATCTTCTGTTGCTCTAGCTGTTCCAAGTGCTCTGCTTATTCTTCTAGTGGGAACGTCCCACCTCAGAAGGTTCTGGATGGGGCTCAGGATTCCACCTGAGGTCGTATACACGGCAAAAGCTCCGCAAGAGGCCTATTTCACTGGGCAAGTTCTATAACCCCTTTTAGGTATTCCAATCAGTTATAGGCTGAAGACTGGCTTACACTTTTGCTCTAACCTTTTTAGGCATTCTTCTCTGGATCTTTTTAGCTAAATCTTTTCCAAACGCTGTAATGAAAGTGTTTGTGGTATATCACTTAAAGGAAAATAATCTTGCCACCTAATCTGAGGAGATGAGGTGTTTTCCTGGTTTCTCTTATTTGTGAGTAATGGACATTTATTTTAAGAACAATGATAACAATACCAAAATAAAAAATAAGACTTCACAGAAAATAAAGATAGTAAACGCAGATTACATCAAATGAAAATAATGGTAGCAGTTCATTTTTGCTCTGAGCGGGAAAAGAACATAATTAGGTTCTTCATTTCATATATATATATATATATGGAGTTCTGATATGGCGCTGCAGGTTAATGCACTGGACTGCAAAATCGGCTTAAACCACAAGGTTGGCAGTTCAAGCACACCAGCTGCTCCTTGAAACCCTATACAAGGTTATCATGGGTCGGAAGCGACTCGATTGCACTTGACAACAACAACAACAACAAATATATATATATATCAATGTGTGAAATCACTTAAAAATTCTTCATATTTAACTTTTCTTGAAAGTCTATTTTACTCATATTAGGTATCTGTTTCAATAAAGGATATCATTCCATAAAATGAATATTAAGGATACCAGATTTGTCACATTATCTTTTAAATTAAAATATGTGCTGATTGTTGCTGTTGTTGTAATGTGCTGTCGTGTCAGTTCCAACCCCTAGCAACCCTGTATAGGGCTTCTGCGGAACAGCTGGTAAGCTTGAACTGCCGACCTTGTGATTCAAATTGGCTTTACATTTACAGTCCAGCTCATTAATTCACAGTGCCACACCAGGACTCCATGTACTGATTAACAACTATAATATACTTGATTAAGACAGATGATTCAGCCCAATTAATTCTCTAGTTGGCTTTGCATGTCTATTCCATAAACATTTAAGCTTCCTTTAAAAATAAATTTCATTATCTGAGCTTACACTGCTTTTTCCTTTACAGTCAAAAACAAATCACACTGATATTTCCTGGAAAAGTTTCACTTCAATTGATAATGTCATCTTGTTACCTGTGGTATTTAAAGGCAATTGTTCAGTAGAGTTATTGGGTTCTGTTTTTGTTTGTTTGTTTCATCTCAATGCCTGCGATCCCCTCCATGCAACTGTAGTTATCCCACTTCCTCCCTGTGATTCCTATTCCCATTCCATCCACTATCCAAAAAATCTCACCTTTTTTATTAGGTAAATGTTGCCCTTTTAATCTTGAATCACTGACCATTCAATGCTAAACATACTTTACTAGTGTTCTTGTCCCAGCTGTATACTTACCTTGACTGAAAATTGGGCAGTATGAGTTCCTTTCCATACCTAATGCATGGTTGTTGTTGTTATGTGCCGTAAAGTTGGTTCCGACTCATAGCAACCCTGCATAGGGTTTCCGAGGCTGTAAATCTTTACAGGAGCAGAAAGCCTCATCTTTCTCGTGCAGAACAGCTGGTAGTTTCGAACTGCTGACTGTGAAATTAGCAGCCCGATTTGTAACCACTATGAGCTCCTAAAGTTTCTTTATGCCCAGCAAGCCCTGTCTGTTTCTATAATGTTGAGTTGTGATCCACTTTTTCTCTGACTCTGTCAGAGAGCTTCTAATATGGTCGCACTCAGAGCTTTTGTTAGTGATTGCTATGCACCTTCTAGTTCTTCTGGTCTCAGAGTCCTAGAGGCCGGTATTAATATGCTCAATTAGTCCACTGGACCAACTGATTCCAAGCATCTTCAAAATTCATCACTATTCTTTCTTCCATGCATAGACCAATAATGGCACCTCAGATTGCTGCTCATGAACTTTTAACACCCCAGTCACTACTCACCAAAGTGGGATGTAGAACATTGCCTTTGTGGACTATGTTATGTCAATTGTCTCTGGTAGTTTCTTGTCATTTAGTTTATGTTTTAAGGCTTTAAATCAACAAATCATTGGGACTTGAACTAAAGAAAAGAAACAGAAAAGAGGCAAGGACAGAGACAGAGAAAGAGAACAGAGATACAGAGAAGAACCAGAACAGAGAAAGAACTCTTTCCCCTAGAGCCTGTGCCCCGAATTCAGACATCTAGACATCAAAACTGAGAGGAAAAAAACATGTTTGTTTATAAAACATATCCACTTGCTTAGTTACCTACAGTAGCACTACTACAAAGATCCAAGTGACTACAGGCTTTAGATGAACTAACAATGTAGCATGCAGTCCTTGCATAAATTTTCAAGATCTTAACTCAGGCTGCTAATTCTACCTAATGTAAGTAGAACTACAATGGTGAATTCAAGTCAGAGCCTCTCAAGTTATTTTCTGTGAGATATTTGTGTTTGACAAAATGTTGCCATTAGTATCCCAAAAAGGATATAATGAGTAAATAAATTTGGAAAATCATGAGTAATATAAAGGGAACCAGGTATCGCTAAGATTTTAAGATGTGAATATGCTTTGAATTGCTAATGGGAGACTCAGTACACAGAGTTTCAAAAGTACAATTGAATATTAAACAGTTTGTTCTGAACATTTTCCCAGTTCTTGAAAAAAAAAAAAAAAAAGTTTTCCAAAGAATGCTTTTATCAAAAGTTGGTATAGTATGAGTTTACTATTCTTTGTTACCATTTTTGCTCTTAAAATGCTAAATTCCAAAAACCAAACCCATTGCCACTGAGTCGATGCCAACTCATAGTAACACTGTATAGGGTTTCTGAATCTGCAAATCTTTACAGAATCAGAAATCCTTATCTTTCTCCTAAGGAGCAGCTGGTGTGTTCGAACCTCAACCCTAACAATTAGCTGAACAGTGCTTATCCTACAGCCCCACCATATTGTTATTGCTATTGTTAAGTGGCATCAAGTTGATTCTAACTCTTAGAAACCCTGTATAGGTTTTCCAAGGAGTAGGGGGTGGTTTTGAACCACTGACCTTGTGGCTAGCCATCCAGTTCTTATTCTCAAACAGTTAACACATTTAACTGATAAACAAAATGTTGGAAGTTGAAGTCCACTCACGGACACCTAAGAAAATAAATCTGGCTATCTACTACTGTAAAGTCAGCCATTGGAAACCCATGAGTTAGAATCAATTGGTGGCAACATTGTTTTCTTTTTTTTAAGTATTGGTAATGTTTTTCTATATCGGGTTCTCTACAGCTTGCCAACGGGGGGCGGGGGGGGGGGATGATCATGCTTATTTTTTTCATTTTTGATCCTTTCCAAATTTGGGGAAAGTATTATAGGCTAGGCATTAATTTTACCATTTACTATCTACTCCTGTTATTCATAAGGTTTTCAGTAACTAAATGTTCAGAAGTAGTTCATCATCACTCCTTCTTCCTAGTCTGCCTTCATTTGGAAGTTCATCTGAAACCTGTCCACCATGAGTGCTCTGTTGGTATTAAAATGCCGGTGGCATAGCTTTCAGAATCACAGCAACTCACAAGCCACCGCAGTACGACAAACCATGGTATTCTCAATAACCTCATATGCATGCGAAAGCTGGACAGTAAATAAGGAAGACCGTAGAAGAATTGATGCCTTTGAGTTATGGTGTTGGAGGAGAATATTGAAAGTGCCATGGACTGTCAAAAGAACCAATAGATCCATTTTGGAAAAAGTGCAGCCAGAGTGCTCCTGGGAGGCCAAGATGATTAAACTTCATCTCTCCTACTTTGGACATATTGTCAGGAGGTAGCAGTCACTGGAGAAAGACACCATGTTTGGTAAGGTGGAGGGTCAGAGAAAAAGAGGAAGACTCCCAGCGAGATGGATTCGCCAAGTGGCAGCATCGATGGACTCAAGCGTGGCCCAGGATTGGGCAGTGTTTCGTTCTGCTGTGCATAAGGTCGCTATGGGTCGGTACCAACTTGATGGCACCTAACAACAACAACAACAACGACAATTTACTCCTGTGATGATTTAAATCCTGAGAAGCCCTATATAAGATCACTCTGAGTCAGAACGGGCTTCATGGCACTTAACAGCAGTATGTTACAATGAGCTCAAACATAAGAAGAATCATAAGGCTGGCACAGAACCAAGCAGTATTTCGTTCTGTTGTACATAGGGTCACTATGACTAGAACTGATGTGATGGCACCTCACAACAATATTTGTGTTTTTAAGCAAATCAATATATTTATTTAAAGGCAGATATTCTCTCTGATAATATTTTTTTTCCTAAAATATTGCTGAAAACATAAAAAATTAAATCACACAAATACAGAGTTGCTCATATTGGATCATTTTTGCCAATTTTATACTTTAATCTTGCTTTTCATTTCATTTGAAATGGAAGCTATGGAATGATGTGAATAAAAAATAACATTCTATTATTCTTTTATTCACATTTTCACAGAACTTAAAGGAAACAAAGTCACCTTGTCATAAGATTCAGTATTTAAGATGTGCAAAAATCTGGATAAACTGTTTTCTAAATATTTACTAGCTCTAATAAGTGGAGTTGTATTTTGATCAAGAAAGAGTTTTCTGTCTTCACAATAGAGGTGGTGGACTTCGACAAATCTGGCAGCTCTTACAAATTATGACTCTGTATCTTAATTGTTGTTGTTGTTAAGTGCCATCAAGTCAGTTCTGACCCATAGCAACCCTGTATAAGGTTTCTGAGAAGCGGCTGGTGAGCTTGAACCATGGACTTTGACATTCAAACCGACTTTGCAGAGTTGGTTTGCTAAGTATTTTGATTAAGATAGTTATAAATGTACATACCAATTAACAACTTTGACGGAGTGTGTATTGGGGACAATTATACATGCTCCATGATTATTTGAACATTCTAAGCCTCAGTTAGGTCCTGCTAAACATCAGTAAGTTTACTGTATGCTTGTAAAACCTTAAGCCATTGAAAAGAGTTCACAGTGACTGGAGAGCTCCATGTGCCCTCCACTGGATAGCATGTGTCACTCCAACACATTCAGTAAACAAGACTAGCTCACAGATGACTTATTTGTGATGGCAGGCTGAGGAGACCACCAGGGTAGAAAGATTTTATATAATGTGTCTCAAAAGACTAACCAAATATGAGGCCTTTCTGAACTAAAAACATGGACAATGTAGCTCAAAATAGAAATGTCTAAATTATTTAGTAATAAAATGCCAATTTGACAGATCAATTCACTTATTTTTTTAACAGATTTAACTGACAATAGTACCGAATTTAAGCACGATTTAGGTTATGCATTTTTCGATTGATATCTCTTCTAAATTTTCTTTTCTTCTCTGATAAATAGAATAAATCATCAATATAAACAGGACAGAACATGAACACCTTTGCTGGGAGTTTGGATGCTCTCTAGTTCCTGCTTCTGAAATTATCAACAAATAAAGAACAAAACCAAACTCATCTAATAACTTCAGTAATAACTTAACCTTAAACATAGTGCATATCCATAATGCTTCCAAAATTCTCTAAAGAAGAAGCTTATGGAGAACATATCTATTCAATGTGGGAGGAGGGATATACATAGGGGACTGTTAGAAAGTAGTTTCCAGACCCATCCCTAGACTGTACGAATATATTAAAACTCAACGCCCTGATGGCACAGTGTTGAAGTCCTCAGTTGTTATCCAAGAAATCAGCAGGTAGCACTCACCAGCCACTCTGTGGAAGGAAAATGTGGCAGCCAGCTTTCGCAGATATTCTTGTTGTTGCTATGTGCCTTGGAGTTGGTTCCAACTCATAAGGTTTCCGAGGTTGTGAATCTTTACAGGAGCAAAAAGCCTCATCTTTCTCCAGCAAAACAGCTGGTACTTTCAAATTGCTGACTCTGAGGGTCGCAGCCGGCACTACACTACTGCCTTGGAATCTCCACGAAGCAGTTCTATTTTGTTACTATAAGTCAAAATCCGCTTGAAGGCAACAGGTTTGGTGTTTGGGTGGTGGTTGTTGTTGTTGTTTTAAGATTAAGAGCCAATTAACATAACAAGTCTCCCTAACATTATTATTCATAGTCTTTGCAAAATGGTATTCACACCAAATGTGTCATTATTCTTGCTATTGCTTTTTTGTTATTAGAAATAATCCAGAAATTATAATAGTATAATCCTTGCAGTTCTTCCCTTGTCACCTGTTAGCAGCAAATGACATCCTACACCTAATTCTACACAGGTCATACTATAAGGTGTTTTACTTCTATTCTCTGCATTGAACTTGAGTGTGTCGGCACAGGTTGCAGAGTGTATTTAGACCTCTTAGATAATATGGAGGAGACCCTGTAGCATAGTTAAATGCTCAACTCTAGCCAAAATGTTAGCAATTAAAATCCATCCAAAAGAACCTTGGAAGATAGGCCTGGCAATGTGCTCCCAGAAGGTCACAACCTTGAAAATACTATGGAAAAGTTCTACTCTGCTCTCTGCTCTCAGCACACTGGGGATCACCTTCAGTTAAAAGGAAGCTTGGGGCTTGAATTTTATGTGACTTGTGGCAAACTGAACCAATAGATTTATTACCCTCATCTACAAGGTCGGCGGTTCAAGCTCACCAGTCACTCCTCGGAAACCCTGTATAGAGTTGCTATGAGTCGGAACCAACTCGACAGCACTTAACAACAACAACAACAACAGAATAAGGACTCCTGGTGTGGCGCTGTAGGATCAGCATTGGGCTGCAAACCAAAAGGTCAGCAATTCAAAGCTACTCCTCTGAAACCCTATAGAGGTTCACTTTGAGTCAGAATTGACTCGACAGCTCTTAACAGCAGCAACAATCAACTAAGAAGAAAAAGTTATTTTATATGTATGTATATCTATCTATATCGAGAGAGAAAGAGAGAGATTGATTCTCCAGAGAACTAAATTCTTAGCACATATCAAGGGTTTAAGAAATGCTTGCTACCTCTCAATAACAATAATTATAATAATACTAATAAAACCCAAACTCATCCAAATTGTTTACCCTTAATGCCTCCTACCTCTCCCACTGACTTTTTGAGTTTATTTTTGAGTGATTATGTTATTCATTTCTTCCATCTATGAAGTTTGTGTCCATGTACTGGCATAGACTACACCGTATTCATCAAGACAGTTCACCCGTCCTTTTCAATCCACTCTTATTTCAGAATCCATTCATTTCTTCTAGTGATTTTTCTTATGATAACCTCAGTAGAATTGAAAATTGAGTGTAACATGGAACCAAGTGCATCTTTGCAGTGACAAGCTATACGTAGCTTCAATAATAACAACCACTACATAATAAGTTACTTTTACAGTCCAAGGAGTCTTCACCTCAAGCAAGCAATGAGGAAACTGAGAAGACACATTTTATGTACTAAAACTCTGGCTATAACTTTCTAGTCCCATTTTCCACATGCCATTATTTCTTGATCTATTTAATTTTTACCTTGTTGTATAATCTTAAAGAGACCTGGTAGGATTAGTAGTTAAACACTTGACTGCTAACCAAAGGTCAGTGGCTCGAGTCCACCAGTTAAGAGACAATGTGTGACTTGAGGGATGTAGATACCTACCTGGACTCCTGGTGTTGCGCTGTAGGATTAGCACTGGATGGTGAAGCACAATGTTGGCAGGTCAAACCCACCATCTGCTTTTCGTTACCCTAAACAGAGTCACTATAAGTATTTACAGCCAAGGATACTCTATGAGGTAGTCCTTTGTCCTATGGGATGTCGATGAGTCAAATTTAACTCGATGACAGTGGGTTTGGTTTTTTGTTTGTTTTTTGAATTAGGTTTTGACTAGTGTGTTACCAGAAAGTACTGCCAGTCACAGAAGCTTAGAAGGTAGTAGCTGGGGGAAAGGAGACCCTCTGATACTGATTAAAGTTTGACCATAACACTGGAGTAGACATATTTATTACAAACCTAATACAATTTCTCTCATAGACTGTCTATAGGACTTCCGACTAAATGTGAGTAGATGAATTCTGAAGTCTAAGATTTCAACCACAGATAGGAAAAGAACTATCTGCAAAGTGTATTTGGGCAGGCAATGGGACAAGAATAATCTGACTGCACTCTGACAATTCTGATTTTTCAACCTAACACTTGTGTAATTATATCTTGGTTATTTTTTAATATGCAATAAAAGCATATTTTTATGTATTCAATGCAAAATTTGAAGTGTCTAACATCTAAAAAGAGTCTCTGGATGGTGCAAGTCATTAGAGTTTGAAAGTTTGAGTACACACAGAAATGTCTCAGAACGAAGACGTGTCACTATCTCTCTGGAAGAAGGAAAACACTCCAATGGAGCACAGTTCCACATGGGGTCACAATGAATCTGGGTTGGCTGACTGGTAACTAATTGTCAAAGCTAAAGCTTATTCCTTTCAAGTTGTCTTCAGTCGGAAAGAAGTGAAGCTAGAATAGCAGATTGCATATCTGGACACTGACCCCTGTCCTGACCTGTTCATAGTGTACCACACACTTTGGACACAACACTGTAAGTAAAATCATGCCCCACCTCCTGTTTAATTTAATGTTGGCAACTTTCAATATTAAATCACCAGGAAAATGCTTTTTACACTGAAGTTCTTTTTCTGTCCCTTCTTTCTTTTTTTTAATTGAAAATATTTTATTATAGGTTAAACCATAATTTTTGATAAGGACTTATCCTAGAGTTACTTGATGACAAGTTCTTTGATTTTCCAAGGTACGTTTTCAGTTGCTAAGGAACTAAATTTCATAGTCATGGCTATCTACCAATACCAGACGTGTATTATGTTAGAATAATTATGTGATTGTTACTGTGAAAACCATAAATCAGACACATTAGACGTTAGGAAGAAATTTTAATTAGATTGTCTACTACAACCATAATATAAAGTCTACTTCTTCACAGAAATGAATGTCATATCATGGGATTGACTTTATATATTAGTTTTCAACTCATCCCTTCTAACCTAGCAAAACTCCAGCACATAGTAGGCACATGAACATATTTATTGAAGGAGTAAAGATGTCTCTTCACACAAGTTACTCAAGAGCTAAATCATTTCTATAGGCCTCAAGAAAGGTAATTTCCTTAGGAAAGAAATGGGATGACTTTGAGAGAATTTTTTTTTTTTTAAGGAAATTTTGAATTTATAATATTTTCTATTTTCTATATTCCAAAGTA
>NW_006408529.1:28631638-28637634 GCF_000296735.1 Chrysochloris asiatica | reverse complement strand
CCCACCTTAGTAAAAGGTGTAACTCAAGTCACCACCCTTAATTTCCTTTGGGGGCATGGTCTGACTCCAATTTATAAAACTGCTTTTGAAAATATTGCTATCTTTTGCCCTGGATCTTACATCTGGTTCATGATGTCTGACCTCCAGTTCATGGGACTTTCAATTTGACCTGCCAATTTGGGTTCCTCAGCTCCTGAAGACTATGTAGGTGAAAAGATTCCTTCAGACTCATCTCTGAACTACAGACTGATGACTTTCCAGCCTCCACAATTTCATGACCCATTTCTGCTGGCAACTGTGAGTTTTGTGGAACATTGCACCATGTTGCAGAACCCTGAGACTGGAGGGAAAGAAAGAGTGGTGATTATTATCAAGGACTATGAGGGGGCATACATGTTGGAGAGGTCAAACAGTTGTGATATATTTAGCTTTCAACTCATAGGAACCAGCCTTGTTTTGTTTTTTATAAAAGAAATTACTCATGCACTTGGTCATTTTAATTGTTTTTATACCTGGAGCTACTCTATCATTATATTGATTTCCCAAAATACCTATGATTTCTGCTTTCCAGGTGAGATAAAACATCAGTTTGTTGTCATTATAAAGATGGTGTGATAAAAGGTGATGTTGTTGTTAAGAGCCATTGAGACAGTTCCAATTCATAGTGACCCTGTACAGAATTTCTGAGGAGCAGCTGGTTGATTTGAACTGCGGGCCTTGCGGTTTGCAGTCCAGTGCTGATCCTATAGCAACAGACCAGGATGTATAAATTAGGCAAATTGAACTGCTCACATGTTTATTTCATGGATCTTAGCAAAGGATTAGACTGAATATACTTTATGCTTTTTTATGAATTTGACTGTCCATCCTTTGCTATCTACTACACATTTTCAACAATCCCCTATAGTATCCCATGTTATTTTCACATGTCAATGTTGCAAATTATTGTGTTATGTACTCAATAAAAATGATTCTCATCTCCACAGGTTAACAAATACCTTTTAAAGGAAATATTTACATTTTCAGTGAAAGTACCAAGGCTTAGAGGCAAGCTAATTTTAATTATATTTTTACCTAACATTACTTGGTGCACTATACCAAACATTGTATTAAAGCTCTGATAAATTCAACCTGCTCCTACATTCTCTATATACACTGAGCAATTTTACAAAACAAATGAAATTAAGTTTTTCTGGCATAATAAAGTCTGGCTGATTTTAGTGCTGGAAGATGTTCTCCTCTGAGTACTTGAAATGTCTTCTTTACATTTATTTTCACATGACTGCACAGGGTCACCAGACATCTTTTGATCACAGCGCACTATTCCCCAAGTATTGTTGTATTGCCTCAGTCCTTTGGGCTTCTCTATGAAAGTTATAACTAATTCTGTAAGATTCCGGATGGTTTATTGCATATTCTCTTTTCAGCTCATATTTGGTCAACTCTTAAATCAGGTGGACTAATAATGAAGCTATACTAAAACACTATAACAATTAAAATGATATTTTGCTAAGAATTTTTGGACTTTCCCCACATTAAAGAGGCATTCTATGATTGGGTAGTATGGGAGAAGTTGGCTTGCTGTGAAATCCAATATGAAAAATCCCATCTGAATAAATTTGAGAAATCAAGTCAGTTAATATCTCTGAATTTCTGTTTTCCCATTTATAGAATAAAGATTGTAACACCAACCACTAGTATGAGAAGATTAGATAGTTATTTTAAAGTTTGACACAAATCTATTTGCTAATCATTGAAGATTAAATATATGCTTTTTTTTTTCCTTTCTATCTGCAACACTTGATTAAAATGAGAGCAAAGGAAATAAAATGATATTAACCTTATAAGGGTAAATAGAAAGAAAGAAGGGAATAACAAGGAATGAAAGATGGCAGATGGGTAAAGTCTCTTCTAGACTTTAGTTGTGTCACTCTGCTAATGCCCACAGCTGGAGGAGAGAGAATGGGGGACTTAAAGCACAAACACAAAAACAGGAATTTAATAATTCTCAGTGATTCAAGATAGATTAATAAGAACATAAAAACTAAGCAAATTCATAGTTTAAGACAAATACTAACTCCAGGAAGGGAAAAAAAAGTTGTCTATAAAATTAATGGTAATCAAAGCACAAAATGATTCAACTTATACATGCTTAGAAAATGGATTTATGCCTGAAAATGATATAAAATTAGAAGTGAAGAATAGAGATAAAATGAGTGAAATGAATGGAGGTTAGGAAAATAGAGAGCTAAACCTGATAAATTATTTTAGGTTTAACTCTCTCTATATTTTAGGGCCACCACTTGTCTGTCAGTTTGTTGTACTGTGGTGGCTTTAGAGATGCTATGATTCTGAAAGCTATGCCACCGGTATTTTAAATACCAGCAGGGTCACCCATGGTGGAAAGGTTTCAGATGAGTTTCCAGACAATGACAGATTAGTGAGAAGGAGTGACAAACTACTTCCGAATATTTAGTCACTGAAAACCTCATGAATAGCAGATAAAAACTGTCAGATATAGAGCCAGAAAGTGAGCCCTTAAGGTTGGAAGGCACTCAAAATGTGACTGGGGAAGAGCTGCCTCGTAAAAGTAGAGTTGATTGTGATAATGTGAATATAGAAAAGTCCGTGGGCGAAAAGCCTGCCCGGGACCTTCATTTGCTGATGGGGCACAACTCAAAATGAAGAGAAACAGCTATAAACATTCATTGAAAATTGGAACATGGAATGTACAAAGTAGGAATCTAGGAAAATCAGAAGTTGTCAGAAATGAAATGGAACGCATAAACATGGATAGCTTAGGCATTTGTCAACTGAAATGGATGGGTACTGGTCATTACTATGCTAGAAATTAAAAATTAAAGAGGAATGGTGTTGCATTCATTGTCAAAAAGAACAAATCCAGATCACTCATGAGATACAACATTGTCTGTGATAGGATAATATCCATGCACCTACAGGGAAGACCAGTTAATAGCATTATTATTCAAATTTATGCACCAACCACTAAAGCCAGTGAGGATGAAACAGAAGAATTCTAACAACTTCTTCAATCTGAAATTGATCAAACATGCAATCAAGATATATTGATCATTACTGGTGATTGGAATGCAAAGGATCAGTAGTTGGAAAATATGGTCTTGGTGATAGAAATGATGCTGGAGAATGCATGATAGAATTCTGCAAAATCAATTATTTGTTCACCTCAAATATCTTCTTTAGACAGCATAGCAGACGACTACACATAGACCTCACCAGATGGAATACATAGAAATCAAACTGACTACATCTGTGAAAAGAGACGATGGAAAAGCTCCATATCATCAGTCAAAACAAGGCCAGGGGCAGACTGTGGAACAGACCATCAATTACTCATATGCAAATCCAAACTGAAGTTGAAGAAAATGAAAACAAGTCCACGAGAGCCAAAGTATGACCTTGAATATATCTCACCTGAATTTTGAGATCATCTGAAGAACAGATTTGATACATTTAACACTAAAGACCGAAGACCAAAAGAGTTGTGGGATGACATCAAGAAAATCATACAGTAAGAAGACAAGAAAGAAGGAAAAGTTCAAAATGGATGTCAGAAGAGACATTGAAACTTGCTCTCCAGCATAGAGATGCTAAAGCAAATGGAAGAAATGAGGAGGTCCAAGAGATGAACAGAAAATTTCAAACACTAGCTCAAGAAGATAAAGCCAAATATTACAACAAAATATGCAAAGATCTGAAATCAGAAAGCCAAAAAGGAAGAACACACTCAGCATTTCTCAAGCTGGGGGAACTGAAGAAAAAATTCAAGCCTCAACTTTTGTTATTGAAGGATTCTCTAGGCAAATTATTGAATAATGCAGAAAGCATCAAGAGAAGATGGAAGGAATACACAGAGTCACTGTATCAAAAGGAAATGGTTAATGTTCAACGGTTCAAAAGGAGGAAGTCCCAGGTGCATTGAAAGAATTTGCAAAGATCAAGGCACTTGGAATTGATAGAATAAATATTGAAATCTGTCAAGAAAGTGAGGCGGCACAGGAGGCACTCACCTATCTCTGCCAAGAAATTTGGGAGACAACTACCTGGTGAACTGATTGAAAGAGATCTGTATTTGTGCCCATTCCAAAGAGAGGTGACCCAACAAAATGTGGAAATCTTCGGATAATCTCTTTGATATCCCATGTGAGTAAAGATTTACTAAAGGTAATAAAGAAACGGCTGCAAGCATACATTGACAGAGAACATCCAGAGGTTCAATCCAGATTCAGGAGAGGCTGGGGAGCGAGAGATATCATTGCTGGATGGATCTTGGCTGAAAGCAGAGAAGATCAGAAACATGTTTACCTGTGCTTTATTGACTATGCAAAGGCTTTCGATTGTGTGGATCATGACAAGTTATGGACAACATTGCAAAGTATGAGTATTCCAGAACACTTAATTGTGCTCATGAGGAATCTGTACCTGAGCCAAGAGGCAGTTGTTCAAACAGAACATGGGAACACTGAATGGTTTAAAATTAAGAAAGGTATGCAACAAGGTTGTATTCTTTCACCACACTTATTCAACCTATATGCTGAGCAAATAATTGAGAAGCTGGGTTATATGAAGAAAAACGTAGCATCAGGATTGGAGGAAGACTCATTAACAACCTGCAATATGTAGATGACACAACCTTGCTTGCTGAAAGTGAAGAAGACTTAGAACATTTACTGATGAAGATCAAAGAGCACAGCCTTCGGCATGGATTCATCTCAATTAAAGAAAACAAAAATCCTCACCACTAGACGAATAAACAACATTCTTATTAACAGAGAAAAGATTGAAGTTGTCAAGGACTTCATTCTTCTTTGATCAACTATCAACACTCATTGAAGCAGCAGTCAAGAAATCAAACCATGTATTGCATTAGGCACATCTGTTACACAAGACCTTTTTAAAGTGTTGAGGAGCAAAGATATCAGCTTGAGGACTAAGGTGCGCCTGACCCAAGCCATGGTATTTTCAATAACCTCATATGCATGCGAAAGCTGGAGAATGACTAAAAAGACCATAGAAGAATTGATGCTTTTGAGTTATGGCGTTGGAAGAGAAGATTGAAAGTGCCATGGGCTGCCAAAAGAACCAATAGATTCGTTTTGGAAGAAGTACAGCCAGAGTGCTCCTTGGAGGCCAAGATGGCCAAACTTCATCTCTCATACTTCAGATGTATTCTCAGGAGGGACCAGTCGCTGGAGAAGGATGTCGTGTTTTGTAAGGTGGAGGGTCAGAGAAACAGAGGAAGATCCCAATGAGATGGATTGGCCAAGCGGCAGGATCGATGAACTCAAGTGTGGCAATAGTAGTGAGGTTGGCCCAGGATTGAGCAGTGTTTTGTTCTGCTGTGCATAGGGTCACTATGAGTCTCTATCGACTTGATGGCACCCAACAACAACAAAATTATAATAACATAATACTACTTGTTTTTTAAGGTATGCATGAACTACTTTAAAAATATATTTTTATCAAAGAGTTTCACAGACACATAATATACTTTCTGAGTATTTCAACATCTTTTTATTTGCACTCTAATAAATATTTGGTAAAGTTATCAACAGGTTAATTAAGTCAAATTTGTAGAGAAATATGAAAGAAATGTACTCCTGGTATGGAGCTGTAGGATCAGCACTGGACTGTGAACCTGAAGGTTGGCAACTAAAACCCACCAACTGCTACTTGGAAATGCTATACAAGGTTGTTATAAGTTAGAACCAGCTCAAAGGCATTTTACAAATACAACAATATGAAAGAAATACAATTAATTGTCCTCTCATTCAAACATTAATATAAATTTTTGTGAATATAATATGCCAGATGCTCTCAATGTATAATTTACTTTTTTAAGAGTTGAAAACTGTAGCTCATCTGTAGTAAGGTTGGTTTAGATCAACTTGAAGGTGTCTTCCAATGCTTAGAACTATGAAAGTATTGTTGTTGTTAAGTGCCATCGAGTCGGTTCC
>NW_006408529.1:28630082-28630646 GCF_000296735.1 Chrysochloris asiatica | reverse complement strand
AAAGATAAGATTTCAGTCTAGAAAACCCTATGGGGTAGTTCTACTCTGTCATATGGGGTCATTATGAATCAAAAATCATCTCAAGGGCAACAACAACACAACTTTTGTGCAGCAGACCATATCTTCAAACATTCTATCTTCCTCACCCCAACCTATGTCCATCTTCACACACACACACAAAGACGTGCTTTCTTGAGCTAATTTTATGGCGCTCTAATTGAAACTGATAGGGTAGAATTTCGAAAGGACAATGCTTGTGGAAATGTTTCCAGAATTGGGCTCAGTTCCAGATGTGTTGTTATTGTTAAGTGCCTTTGAATAGGTTGCGACCCTGGATAGGGTTTCTGAGGAGCAGCTGGTGAGCTTGAACCGCCGACCTCACAGTTCATGTGACTTTGCAGTCCGTCGCATTAACTCACAGCACCACACCAGTTAAGTAGATGCAAATTGTGGAGGCCCAGAGTAAAATGGGTGTTTGGAGAAATGGAGCGTTATGTTCATGGAGAGGTGGTTTGGTGAAGCCACAGAAATGCTGAGGGATGCTTGTTACATTTTTTTTTTTTT
>NW_006408529.1:28627297-28629807 GCF_000296735.1 Chrysochloris asiatica | reverse complement strand
CATTATATAGGGTAAAGTTACATTCAGGTGCATAGTTAATCTATTTTAACATCAAGATATCAATAAACTTCCTCAAACAATCTGCCTTTAGGATCTCAACTGCTAAATTCTTGAGATAACTATCTGGGTGGGTTTAAGTGGTCCTTTTCTCCTTGTCCTGTTCTTCTTCTAGGACCATAAGGTCATCTCAGCTAATTTTTAAGCTTGCTCATTTGCAGGGTCCTCATTTGAGACCTAATGACTAAACCACCTCCATTGTATTTAGGTAGGTAGCTGCATGCTATTGGTCTTTGATCTTTATCAGTAATTATTTTAAATCCTCTTCATATTCAGCAAACAAGGTTGCATCATCTGCATATCACAGGTTGTTAATGAATTTTCCTCCAATCTTGATTATCTTAATATTCTTGACGAAACTTCCTAAAATGAACCAGCCCAATTCACAGCCTAATTCACAGCGCCACCACCCGGGCTTATTTCTTAAAATGTACATCACTCATTAATTGATTGTGAAGTCATGTTTGTTTTTGAGGGATTGATGACAAAGCATTTAAGTCTAGCTTCTTATATTAGAAAGCTGCAACTCCCAGCTTGACTCTATGATCCAAAGTCACACATGGTTTCTACTGTCTATATGTACAAGACTGTCTTTTCTTCTCATAAGGGCTGTGATCTGGATAATGTATGATAAAGTTACCATAATGCAAAGGTAATAAGTTAAGACTTTCAAGCAATGCATAAAATGCTATGTGAGAAATACAAAAAGGATTTTCGACTTAGCTAATCTATTTACAGTAAGACTATTGCATAAATATAATGCACTCGTGTATGCCTTTTCAAAAAGGCTATCCAAACAAAGTACTCTCTGGTTGATTTGAGATCAACAATGGGGACAACAGTTGAGGTACACTGAGGATTTGGTGGGCATAAAGTCGATACTGGACACATGGCTAAATAACTCATTGATAGTTAATGAACTTCATTTTTAAAGAGATGCCTTGATGTCAGTTTGAGTTTTGCTCATTTTCTTCCTTCACATGAAAGTGTGCTAAGTGTGCAGCTGTGTGACCTCCTGGGTATCATAGCATGACTGCAATGCTCCTTAATTAATTAGTGAATCAAAGATTGAAGCAGTCTTCTTCCGAGTCTTCTCCCAAGTGATAGGAACTACAACAAGGTATGGTCCCTGTTGATCTCACTATCCTCCAGCTAGTAACCACGTATTAGTTTTTGCTCAATTAATACAACCCACAAATTTATTGTATTCTTGGGTTTGGTTTATACTATGCTTAATAGGTGTAAGGAGTCCTGGTGTGGCGCTCTGGGCTGACGTATGAGACTCAAAGTTGTTTGAACTGCAAGGATAGTGGTTCAATCTCACCAACTGCTGATTCGAAACCCTATAGAGGGTCACTATGGGTCGGAATCGACTTGATGGCACTTAACAACAGCAACTTAACACTTCTCTTCCAAACAAGTCTGGATGCCTGATTTGTAACTGAATTTCAAACTCAAGCTAACAGAAAAAGAGAGAGAGAGGAAAAAAAAAAAAGATGTTGGTTTCCAACATGTTAACTGCCAGGAAGGAAAAAGGTGAAAGAATCATCTTACCACTTGTTCAACATCCTGTCATAGTCATAAAAAAAGCTGACTAAACCAGGCAGATAGAGCCAAGTACAAAGAATAAAATCACTCCAGCCCTGAAATCAGGAGTTCTACCAGTCACATACTACAGAGAACTGCTGTGTAAAAGCAAAGCCAGGAGTCCTGGTGTGGTGCTGTGGGCTAATTTTGAACTGTAAGGTTGGCAGTTCAAGCTCACCAGCGGCCCCTCAAAAACGCCACACAGGGTCGCTATGGGTCGGAATAGACTCGAAGGCACTTAACAACAACAACAAAGCAAAGCCAAGGAAATCACAGGACACTATACAGAATCTACCTTTCTGAGAGCACTACAGATGGTTAAGGAAGCAAAATCCTAAACCGAGGTGCTTGGGAAACGTAGGTGGTGGTGGTGTGAGCCTATTGGAATTAGAAAGAACAATTATTTTTTGTTCCTTTGTTGTTGTTGTTGTAAAGTGTCGTCAACTCGGTGCCAACTCATAATGACACTGTAAATGGTTTCCAAGAAGCGGACAGTGAGTTTAAACCACTGATCTTGTAGTTCAAAGCAACCATGCAATCCAGTGCTTATCCTACAGTGCTACACCATTTATCATGATAATATTTGGAGCATTACTAATGCTCATGTAATAAATGAGAACTGAAAAGGAGAGTGGAACAGAAAAACATAGCTCAAATTTACTGAGTAACTGATTAACAAATCAGTCCCTAAATCAAGGATGGAGGAGAGGTGGACAATATAAAAGGTGCATTTGAACCTTGAGGACATTATGTTGAGTGAAATTAGTCAATCACAAAAAGAGAAATACTGCATAGGACCACTACTGTAAAAGACTAAGAAAAAGAACCCATACTAAAGGAGGGTGGGGGGAATTCTTTGTTGATTG
>NW_006408529.1:28608752-28625535 GCF_000296735.1 Chrysochloris asiatica | reverse complement strand
TGTATTTGAATGTTTTCCAAATATCAACAGATGACTCATAGTGGGTAGATTTCAGTGGTATTTCCAGATTAAGATAGGCTAAAAAGAAAAAACCAACAATCTACTTGCAAAAAATTAGCCTAGAAAACTCTATATCGTTCAATTCAGTCGCTTGAGCATATCAACAGGAGAGATCAATTGCTGGAGTAGAATATCATGTGTGGTGGAGGGCATGTAAAGGAGACTCTTATTGAGATAGAGTATCTCAGTTGCCACAACTATGGACTAGAACATGCCAATAATTGTGAGGATAAGGCAGGGCCAAGCAACGCTTCCATCTACTGCACATAAAGTCACCATGTGTCTGAGTCAACTTGGTGGCATCTATCTTTCAGTCTGGAGTACTAGTGTGGCTCTGTGGGATTATGGCACTGGGCCACAAAGTCAGCTTGAACCACAAAGTGGGCAGTTAAGATTCACCAACCGCTCCTCAGAAATCCTACATATGGTTGCTGTGACTCAGAACTGACTCAAAGGCACTTAACAACAATCTTTCTATCTAGAAGGAAGGTCTATTTTGGCTTTTTAAATTTAATATTAGATCACTGTGTTCACCAATACAGTTTTGTGAAGCTAATCCTAGTGTTGTTGTTGTTAAGTGCCATCAAGTCAATTTTGACCCATAGCAACCCTGTATAGGGTTTCCAAGGAGCAGCTGATGAGCTTGAGTCACTGACCATGCAGTTCAAACGACTTTGCAGTCTGATACATCAGCCCACAGCACCACACCAGGACTCCAATCTCAGTGTAGAAACTGCAAATTACTTGGATTCAAAACGAACACACACATACAAACTTCTCCATTGTTGTGTGCCAACAAACTGATTTTGACTTGTAGACATCCTACAGAATTATCACATAAAGTTCCTTAAACAGTAACTTTATGACAAACTGATGACTTTTCAGTTAGCAGAGTAGCGCTTAATTATTTGTGCACCACCAGGATTCCTTCAAACTTTCTTTCATCCCTTTGCACTTTTGAGAGCCCCCTAAGGCTCTGGTAGCGTAGTGGTTATGAATTGGGCTGCAAACTGCAAGGTCAGCAGTTCGAAACTACCAGCTGTTCCGCAGGAGAAAGATGAGGCTTTCTGCTCCCGTAAAGACTTACAGCCTCAGAAACCCTGTACAGGGTCACTATGAGTCAGAACTGACTCCATGGCACATAACAACAACAAAGGCTCTGACTGATTAACTTGATCAGTATGTTCTGGTCAGCCCTCTTGCTTTAGGGATAGGATTCTAAATCAAAATTAAAGCAACAATGAAGTATCATTTTTCACTTACATCATTAGTAAGATTAAAAACATTGATAATAGCCAGTTTTAATGAGGTTGAGGGAAACAGGCACACTTATGTACTGCTGGCAGAACTATAAACTGAAAAATCCCTTCCTGGAGGGCAATTTGGTAATGTGTTTCAAAGTTCCAAATGCATATTCACTGACGTAGCAATTCCATGTCTAAAAATACACATTAATAATCAGGCAAGTATTCAATGATATATAACAAGGATATTTATCGATAATACAAAATAATTGAAAGCAAAAAAATAAAAGCACATCAATATGGATCTGAAAACATTAAGGAACACCAAATAATAGCCATTAAAAATAATTGTATATGTCTATATTTAGTTATGTTGGAAAAACTTCAATGTGAGGAATGTAAAAAAAAAAAGCAACTATAAAACAAGTTGCTTTGGGATGATATTCACTGAGAAATATTCTGAAAAGTTCTATACCAAAACATATTGGGTAGCTATCCTGGCTTGAGAACTTTTGAATGAGTTTGACTTCTTCTTTACAAACTTGCATATTATCTGCAAATTTTATAATATTTACAAGAATACATGATTTTATAATTAAAAATAATATAGATGATATTTGCACTTATACATAGCTATAGATGAACTTTGTTTTCATGCATTAGACCTTGACACACACAAACAATTTGCAGACATCAAAATCAGGTTTTTTATTTATCACCTACAAAACAAATGTTTAGAAATATCTCACTGACATGGAACATCTCTTTTTAAAAACATCTCATGGTCTTAATTATTTTTTTTCAATTTTGTCCTTTTATAAAAATCAGTGGGAAGCAAAAATGAACAAAGTTAAAATTTTAGAAAGTAGATAATATTAATAGTTTCTAAAAAGTAACCACAAGTTAGGTCAAAACTGAAAACATTAACTATACTAAACATACAAAATCTAAACTCTCAACTAGACCTGCACTGAATTTAAGTTGCCAACTACTTTTATGGATGATTTAATTCTCCACAGCTTCTCAAATGGCCCCTGCTGAATACAGGTAAAGTCACGTGGCTCCACTCCCATTCCCAACACACACAAAGTCAGACACACATGCACAGAGTTATCAGAACAGGATTCAGTTAGGCTAATCAGATCTTCTGTCACAGGGATTTGGATTAAAAAAAAAAAAAAATTAAAATTTGTCTCTTTGGTCCTCTAGTTGAAAAACTACAATGAGATTTTGAAGGCCTTTTTTCACCTGGAAACCAAAAGAGAAGCAGAAATGAAGAAAATTTGTATCTGTAGAGAGACAAAGGCTGACTTGTTTTCCCCAGGTCTCATTGTATTTCCTGCTTGGTTTCTGAAAGATAACATTTCCTCATTTCCATAAAATCTCCTTTGGACTAAAGCTAAGTTTCCATGGCTCTCTATTGTCTGCAACTGACTTATAAGATGGATACAACCTGTAAAATGGTCCCTGATGATCCCTGCTTGGTCTTAGTATTCAAACCCTGCTTAATTAACAATTCAAACCCTGCTTAATTAATTAATTTGATCCTAGTATTCAAACCCTGCTTAACCTATTCTGAGTGTCCATTGGACTTATTTATCCCTAAAAGTAATAGGTCATATGGGTTTCTGAGTAAGCTTCTCTGTGTCGTTGTCCAAACACTATGTGAGGAAATTCTAGCTATCTTGTTGGAGAAGACTGGATCCACAATCAATACTCATAGAAGGAACATTAAAAAAAATAATTAAAGGAGGTATAGCATTGGGCAAATCTGCTGCAAAACACCATTTTAAAGTGGTAAATAGCGAAGATGTCACTTTGAGGAGTAAGGTTTGCAGGACCCAAGCCATGGTATTTTCAGTCTACTCATATGCATGTGGAAGTTGACAATGAATAAGGGAAGACTAGAGAAGAACTGATGTATTGGATTATGTCATTGGGGAAGATTATTGAAAACACCATAGACTTCCAGAAGAACAAGCAAATCTGTCTTGGAAAAAGTACAGCCAGAATGCTCCTTAGAGGCAAACATCATGCGACTTTGTCTATCATTTTTTGGACATGTTGTCAGGAGAGACCAGTCCTTGGAGAGAGATATCAAGCATAGTAAATTGGAGGGTCAACAATAAAAGTGGAAAACCACCAATGAGATGGAGTCGCCCAGTGACAGCAACAAAGGGCTCAAACAATAACAATAATTACAAAGATTAAGCGAACCGGTACTGTTTCATTCTGTTGTTCATAGGGTTGTTATATGTTAGAACCAACTCAACAACATGTAACAACAACAACAACAACATGCTATATGGAGATGATATAACCTTGTTTGCTGAAAGTCAAGAGGGCTTGAAACATTTGCTGACAAAGATTTAAGAATACAGCCTTTACTATAGATCACAATTCAATGTAAATATAATAGAAATCCTCATATTGGAGCCATAAACATCACAATAAATGTAGCATAAACTGAAGTTATCAAGGATTTCATTTTACTTGGATCCACAATCAATGCTCAAGGAATTAAACGAGATATTGCTTTTGGCAAATCTTCTTTAACAGACTTTTCAAAATGTTTAAGAGCAAAAATGTTACTTTGAGGACTAAGGTGCATGGTATTTTCAATGGACTCATATCCATGTGAAAATTATACAATGAATAAGAAAGACTAGAGAAAATGTGATGTATTTTGATCATGGTATTGGAGAAGAAAATTGAAAGTACTGTGGTCTGCCAAAAGAACAAGTAAATCTGTCTTGAAAGAAGCCTACTCAGAATGCTCCTTAGAAAAAAGGATGGTGAGTCTTGCTGTCATGTACTTTGGAGGGTTAAAAAAAAAAAAAAAAGCAACTCGGAGATGGACAGACACAACAATGAACTCAAACACAGCAACAGTTGTAAGGTGCCACAGGACCAGGCAGTGTTTTGATGTATTGTGCATGGCATCACTATGGGTCTGAACTGAACTCTTGGCATCTAGCAAGAAGAACAATATTTTTTAGAAGCAAATTAATTTTTGTTCATTTACGATAGAAAATTATGCTTAAAATTTAAGGTCTAGATAGCATTTTCATTGTTTAGTTTTCTATGAATAAAACTGTTTTATAATGTTAAGATTGAAGGTACCCCTTTCAAACATTGCATGTTAGGCACATTTAGCAAAGAATATATTCATTTCAAAGTAGAGGACCATATAAAACTATTTTCATTTTGAAATATATATATACACAATGAGCCAACTATATCATTAAATCACTTTTAACTAATGTTTCTGAGATATGATAATTATGATTCAAGATTCAGTCATTGTTATCATGATTAATTGTGGCTGTCACAACTGTAAAGGTAGACGTTAATGTTACAAAAGGGGGAGAGTACAGTCCAGGAACTATAGTCCAGGAACAGAGGACCCTAGGACCATCAAAGTAGAAGAGCCTGAGCAGGATGTGGAATCCTATCCAGAGAAGCAGCAACATCAGAGATGGCGGCAAAGATGAGGACATGGAGAAATAAGGCAGCTGAGGACTCTAGACTCACGGAAAGAGAAAGGCTGTGTATGCTTGTGGCCAGGAGTCAGGCTTTCAGAATGTGTCCTTTGGTTGTTTATGTTATTATATATTCCTGAGAGTCTGTGTATATAAAAACCAACCAAACAAACAAACAAAAACAAACAGAGGGAATTGTTGTTGTTGTTGTTGTTGTTAAGTGCCGTCGAGTCGGTTTCGACCCATAGCGACCCTGAATAGGGTTTCCGAGGCTGTAAATCTTTATGGGAGCAGAACGCCTCATCTTTCTCCCGCGGAGCGGCTGATAGTTTTCTAACTGCTGACCTTCCGGTTCGCAGCCCGATTCGTAACCACTACGCTAACAGAGGGAATGGAAGCAAATAATGTTGAATGATAATGCCTGAAGGGGGCTGTAATCATTGCAATAAAATCTTAAAAAAAAAATGTTTCTGAATGAGTAACAATTGCTCCATAGACAATATCAATTCGATGTAAACATTAAATAAAATATTAAATTCCCCAACAATAACCTAGCTTCTTTAGCTCTTTAATAATCCATCAATAAACCAGTTTTACTATGTTTAGAAACCCGTGGTCCCCCAAAACTTGTGTGCTGGAACCTGTCAATCGACATGTAAATTGCATGCATTCCATTGGCAATATTTGAAAATTCAAACACAAAGTGGTAATTACAGTAATCTCGATAGCCTTTGAAACTGTGGATAAAGAAAGCTTTAAAGTACAAACCAGAAAGTATCATAAAATTGCCAAGTTTTTTTATTTGAAATTCCCTTTAGAAAGATTAAGTTGTCTGGTAGGATTTTTTTTTTTAGGGGGGAGTAAAAGGGGGATTGTTATTTTTGTGTAAAATGTTAGTTGTCTCTGAAAAAGCTTCATACAGATTGATTCCAATATCTGCATGATGTAATTAATGAACTTTGCTGCTATCCAAAACTTGTATATATAAATCCACCCGAAGATAAAAGTGCCTCAAGAGAAAGACCTAAGGATCTGCTTCCATGTAATCAATCACTGAAAATTCTGTTGAGCACAGTTCTACTCAACACACATGTTGTTGTTGTTATGTGCCATTGAGTCGGTTCCGACCCATAGCAACCCTGTATAGGGTTTCTGAGGAGCATCTGGTAAGCTTGAACCACCAACCTTGTAGTTCAAACAGTTTTTCAGTCTGGCGCATTAACCCACAGCGCCACACCAGGACTCACATGGGAAGACAGTTCATCAGAATTGCCTGGGCAGCAACTGGCTACTGGCATGACTCTAATGATCTGACTTTCTGACATAAATGGTGCTGTTATTGTTGCTGTTCACTGTCATTGTGTCAGCTCCAACTTACAGAAACTTTATGTACAATAGAACAAAAACCATTGACAGTTCTGTGCTATATTACATGATAGTAAGTCTGATATTGTTATGGATACATAACATTTTACATCTTCAAAACTCAAAACAATCTATGCCACAGAATGAACACTAATGTAAACTATAGACTTCCATCAATAATACTGTATAAATATTGGTTCATCAACTGTAATAAATGTTGTTGTTGTTGTTCAGTGCCGTTGAGTCCGTTCTGACTCATAGCGACCCTATGCACAGCAGAATGAAGCATTGTCCAGTCCTTTACCACCCTCACAATTGCTATTAGGGTTAAACCCATTGCCAGTGCATCACTTTAGGGGTCTTCCTCTTTTCCATTAACCCTCCACGTTACCAAGCATGATGTCCTTCTCCTGGTGTGGTGCTGTATGTTAAGCCTTGGACTAATAACCGTAAGATTGGTGGTTTAACTCACCACACACTCCTCAGGAACTCTATACAGGGTCACTATGAGTTGGAATCAAGTGACGGTACTTAACAGCCATTATAATGAATATGTTGTTGTTGTTGTTAAGTGTTGTTGAGTTGATTCCTACCCATAGCGACCCTATAGAGGGCTTCCGGAGGAGCTGCTAGTGAGCTTGAGCCACCGACATTGCAGTTCAAACAGCTTTGCAGTTTGACACATTAACCCACAGTACCACATATACACTATGCAATTTCAAAATGTTACTATAAAAATAAACAATGTACAGGAAGGGAGAGGGAATTATAGAAATTGTACTTTCTGTGCACTTTTTCTGTACACCTATAACAACTCTAAAAATTTACAGTTTTGAAAAGCTAGGTGTCTTGTGGTAATTTGCAAGTAGCCTAATTCATAAAAGTAAAGAATATCCAACAGTTTGCAGTGTACATGTACCTCAGAATCATAGACTCACATGAAGCATGCTGTTTTACTAAGGCTGGAAAAACACAACATGGTAAGAATAAACAATGGTGAGCTAAGTGTCAGAATAGATATGTAGAAAGAACAAGTACAAATTTTAAGCTTAAGGAAAAAATTATAGGACATAGAGAGCTGTCTTCAATAACAAAGAATCAAGTATCCTAGAGAAAGAAAGTACTGTTTCAATCAACACTTTGTGGTGTTATCCAGACACTAAACAAAAGCAGATCTGTAAATTCCAAGCCTCTCACATGAAAACAGATAATTACAATTGATTATGATACATGTCAGAAGAGCAAGGACAATCAGTCCTCTTCTCACTAATCTTAGAAAATGAGGAGGCATAGGGTAAGGGGTAGCTGGAAAGGATATAAATCACACACTCATTTGGGATAACTTTTTAAAGCTTTTGTCTGTTTGAATTTGTTTAACTTACCAGCTCAAGAGTTTTATTGCGGTTGCTCTATATATTCTCCTAATATACTTATTTTGAGAATAAAACATATATGCATATACTTTATTCTCAAAAACATATTCTTTGTTTACTGTCTCAATTAAGGACACTAATCCTGAAGTGTCTGAAGCAAAAGTACCGAAAACCATCCAAATGATGTGCTATAAAGATACTCCAGCCAATATGCTGTTGTTGTTAAGTACTGTGGAGTCGGTTCTGACTCATAGTGACTCTGCACAGGGTTTTTGAGGCTGTAAATCTTTACGGGAGCAGAATGCCTCATTTTTCTCCCGCGGAACTGCTGGTAGTTTCAAACTGCTGACCTTGAGGTTGGCAGCCCGGCTCATAACCACTATGCTACCAGAGCTCCTTCAAGCCAATATAGATCATAGTAAACAATGTCAGACTGACACTTACTGGACCAATAAATAGCATTAAGATAAATGGAGAAAAGATTGGAGTCAAAGACTTAATTTTGCCTGGCCGGATCAACCATCAACACTCATGGAAGCAGCAGTAAAGAAATCAAATGGTATATTGCATTAGGAAAATCTGCTGCATAAGACCTCTTTACAGTTTTGAAGAGCAAAGATGTCAGTTTCAGGACTAAGGTGCACCTGACCCAATCCATGGTATTTTCAATAGCCTTATATGCATGTGAAAGTGGGGCAATTAATAAGACAAACCATAGATGAATTGATGCATTTGAGTTATGGTGTTGGAGGAGAATATTAAAAGTACCATGGTTTCCAGAAGAACAAACAAATCTGTGTTGGAAGAAGTATAGCCAGAATGCTCCTTGGAAGCCAGGATGGCAAAGCTTCCTCTCTCATACTTCGTAGGACCAATTATCAGAAGGGATCAGTTCCTGGAGAATCACATCTTGTTGGGTAAAGTTGATGGTCAGTGAAGAAGAGAAACACACCCAACAAGATGGATTGGCACAGTGGCAGCAACAGTGGGCTCAAGTTATCAAAGATTGTGAGGATGGTGCAGAACAGGGCTGTGTTTCGTTCTGTTGTGCATAAGGTTGCTATGAGTTGGAACCAACTCTGCAGCAGCTAACAACAGCAGAGAGTAGCAAATGACACAATCTATCATTGCTTCAAAAAGCAGAAGGCTGCATGATCCTACCATACGTGACATTATCAACATTTTGTATGGAAATTTGGAAGGAAGTAAACATCCTTTAGAAACCATTGAATAGAATTTTCAATTGAACGTCAAATTTTAGGCAATTACAAAGAGAGGGATTATTTTATAATTCAATTGAGAATTTAAATATGGTTCTAGTGCCCAATGTTCATATCCTGTTAACATTCTAATACATAGGTATGCCCTTCTTGATGAAAATTTGGGGAAATTATTGAAAAAAAATTTTTTTGATCAAGATACAGTAAATATAAATCTGATTATAGGAATGATCTCGAATAACTAAATAATATGAAAACTGTGAAATATATGTATTCAGAAGTATGCTCAACACCAAAGCATTTGCACAACAAACCAACTAGAAACAATGTACAATTGAGCCAAACTTTTGGTTTAAAAAATCATAATGCATTCATATAGTAGAATAATCTTCACATATAAAAATTTTATACAAGAATGTATAATTGCTTGTAAATGCATTTATGATACATGATATAATTGATACATGATACAGATTTGAAAATACAGTGTAAATATGATTTGGCAGGAAAATAACATCTTTAGATACAGGGAAAATACTGGGATGATAAATGCCAAAATATTACCCTTCATAATTTATTAGATAATGTTTATAAATCACTATAATTTTCTCTGTGTCTTTCTGTATTTTTCAGAGACTTTTAAATAATCAAAGTCAGTATGCAGACTTTCTAAGTACTGAAAGGCTGGGGCCTTATTTCTGTCTGGTGCTCAACACTGGCATCTGTGAATATGATCACCTTAATCCTTCAGGGTTTTGATTGTCTGTCACCTGTCATAAGTCAATTTGACAAGTATCACAAGAAAAAGATTCATTCTAGAGTCTGCATAGTGAAGTCATTCTGGATATATACTATACTCTGGGAGAACATATTTAGAAAGTACAAAATTCTTAGTTGTGGTTTTACTATTTTTCACTAAGTTTCTGGTACCATCCTACCTTAAAATGGCAGATCTACTCTTTTGAAAATGACCATATCTTAGCAAAAGCCATTTCTCAAAATTCCCTTGTCTTTTTGTCTTTTGTACTTAATGAAAGAAAGGACTTCTCATGTTTTCTTTTCTGTGAATCATTTTATAAAGAGAATGAGCTGAGGACCTACATTTCAGGTAAGCATACAGATCTGCTGTAAATTGTTCCCTGAGATGATGCAGAAGCAGAAAAAAGAAAAAAGAAAAGAACAGTCATCTAAGATCTCACATCCTATCCTATGGGTTGCTGTTGTTGTTGCTGTTATTAAGCCTATTAGAATCAGTTCCAACTTATGTATGGGTTTCCAAGAAGCAGCTGGGAGGTTTGAACCAATCAACTTGCAGCTAACATTCCAGCTCTGATCTACAGTGCAACACCAGAACTCTATCATATAGGTTGTTATTGTTAAGTGCCGTAAAATCAGTTCCAACTCATAGCTACCCTGTATAGGGTTTCCTAGGAGCGGCTGGTGAGCTTGAACTGACAATCTTGTGGTTCAAACCAACCTTGCAATCCAGCATATTAACCCACAGCACCACACCAGGACTCCATTATACAGGTAGGTAGTATCATTTTTTACTTAAGCATGAATATGTTTTCCTTTGTTCACAGTATTTTTTTTTTTTTTCTTATATGATTAGTGCAGTACATTAGCTTTGCTTTGTACAAAGAAAAAGACCTTTGGTGTTAATACAAATGCAGATGAGACTATTCATAACTTGTGCCATTGAGGCTTACAATATTCATGCCTACAGAGGCTACGGTCTCATATTGGAACAGATGACCATTTCTTGGCTCCTACAATACAATTCACACACATATGTACACACAGAACTCATTGCCATAGAGTCGATTCTAATTCATAGCAGTAGAGTCGGTTCTGACTCAGAGAAACCCTGCACAATCTTTCCTAAGAGTGGATGGTGGGTTTAAATTGCTGACCTCGAGGTTAACAGTCCAGTGCATAGCCTATAAACCCACACCAGGACACCAAAACAGAGTAAAACGTCCCTATATGGTTTACAAGACTCTGATCTTTATGAAAGCTACCTGTCACTATGTTTTCCTGTGGTGCACTTGGTGAATTCAAGTGTCATTTGGTAATAACTTGAGCACTTATTCATCATGCTACCAGAAGTCCATTCAAAACACATATCATGAATGAGGAATTGTTGTTGCTGTTGTTAGATGTCACTGAGTAGGTTCTGACTCATAGTGACTTTCTGCACAATGGGACGTAACACTGCACCAACCTCAACATTGTTGTGATATCTGAACTCATTGCTGCTGCCACTCTGTTAGTCCATCTGGTTGGGGATCTTCCTCTTTTTTTGCTGACCCTCCACATTACAAAGCATGATACCCTTCTTCAAGGACTGGTCCCTCCTGAATAAGGAATGTTGTTGTTTCTATTAAGTGCTGTCCAGCCAGTTCTAGTTCATAATGACCATGTAGAGGGTTTCCAAGGAGGATCTGGTGGGTTTGAACTACTGACCTTTTGGTTATCAGTTCAGTGCTTATCCTACAGTACAACACCAGGACTTTGAATGAGGAATGTTGTTGTTGCTAAGTGCCTCCGAGTCAGTTCCAACTCATAGTGATCCTGTGTAGGATTTCCAAGGAGCAGCTGATGGATTTGAACTGCTGACATTGTGGTTAGCAGTCCTGTGCTGATCATACAGCACCACACCAGAAGTCTGAATGAGGAATGTTGTTGCTGTTGTTAAGTCCGTTGAGATAGTTCCAACCCATAGCGACCCTGCACAGGGTTTCTGAGGCTGTAAATCTTTACAGGAGCAGAAAGCATCATCCTCCTCCCGCGGAGCAGCTGGTAGTTTCGAACTGCTGACCTTGCGGTTCACAGCCCGATTCATAACCACTACACTACCAAGGCTCCTTGAATGAGGAAGAAAACCTCAAAAATGCTAGGTCCCTGTAGTTCTGCTTCCAGAATACCTTCAATCCACTCCTCTTTATATAAACACATACCTAAACCAAGCAGGATACTTATTGGCCTTACATAAGGAAAACAAAGACATCTGTTTACTGTTCCTCCTCCTTTTCAATTTCTTTTGCCTTCCCTTATCTCCATTCCAGGCCTGCTCCTGCCCAGTGACTCAAAAGTCTCTCCTAACTTGTTTATGGCTAGTTTTATTTTATTTATTCATTTAATCCACACACCTGCTGGACTCCTTGTGTGGTGCTGTAGAATCAGCACTAGACTGTGAACCACAAGGTTTGTTGTTCTTATTGTTAGGTGATATCGAGTTGGTACCGACTCATAGCGACCTTATGAACAGCAGAACAAAACACTGCCTGATCCTGGGCCAACCTCACTACTGTTGCCATGCTTGAATCCATTGATACTGTGACTTGGCCAATCCATCTTGTTGGGGATCTTCCTCTTTATCTCTGACCCTCCACCTTACCAAACATAATATCCTTCTCCAGTGACTGGTCCCTCCTGACAATATGTCCAAAGTATGAGAGATGAAGTTTGACCATCTTGGCCTCCAGGGAGCACTCTGGCTGCACTTCTTCCAAAATGGATCTATTGGTTCTTTTGGCAGCCCATGGCACTTTCAATATTCTCCTCCAACACCATAACTCAAAAGCATCAATCCTTCTACGGTCTTCATTATTCACTGTCCAGCTTTCATATGCCTATGAGGTTGTTGAAAATACCATGGTTTGGGTCAGGTGCACCTTAGTCCTCAAGCTGACATCTTTGCTCTTCAACACTTTAAATATATCTTTTGCAGGAGATTTGCTTTATTGCAATACATCATTTGATTTCTTGACTGCTGCTTCCATGAATGTTGATAGTTGATCCAAGAAGAATGAAGTCCTTGACAACTTCAATCTTTTCTCCATTGATAAGAATGTTGTTTATTGGTCCAGTGGTGAGGATTTTTGTTTGCTTTACATTGAGATGTAATCCATAATAAAGGTTGTGCTCTTTGATATTCATCAATAAATGTTTTAAGTCCAAGGAGGAAATCCAAAGTGCATTGAAAGAATTGGCAAAGAACAAGGCACAGAAATTGATGGAATAAAAATTGAAATCTTTCAAGAAAGTGAGGCATCACAGGAGGCACTCACTTATCTCTGCCAAGAAATTTGGAAGACAACTATCTGGCCGACTGATTGGAAGAGATCCATATTTGTGCCCATTCCAAAGAGAGGTGTCCCAACCAAATGCATAAATGTGAGTAAAGTTTTACTAAAGGTAATACAGAAATGACTGCAAGTATACATTGACAGAGAACTTCCAGAGGTTCAAGCCGGACTCAGAAGAGGCTGTGGAATGAGGGATATCATTGCTGATGTCTGATGGATCTTGGCTGAAAACAGAGAATAGCAGAAAATGTTTACCTGTGCTTTATTGACTATGCAAAGGCTTTCGATTGTGTGGATCATGACAAGCTATGGACAACATTGTGAAGTATGAGTATTCCGGAACACTTCATTGTGCTCCTGAGGAATCTGTACCTGGACCAAGAAGCAGTTGTTCGAACAGAACATGGGAACACTGAATGTTTTTAAATTGGGAAAGGTGTGAGACAAGGTTGTATTCTTCACCATACTTATTCAACTTGAATGCTGAGCAAATAATACGAGAAGCTGGGTTCTATGAAGGAAAATTTGGCATTAGGATTGGAGAAAGACTCATTAACAACCTGTAATATGCAGATAATACAACCTTGTTTTCTGAAAGTGAAGAGGACCATAAGGTTGGCAGTTCAAATTCACCAGTTGCTCCTCTGAAACTCCATACAGAGTTGCTATGAGTCAGAACCAACTCAACAGCACTTACCAACAACAACAATCTATCTGCTATGGATCCCTAGTGGCACAGATGGTTAAAGGTTGGGTTGCTAATTTCAAGTTCAACAGTTCAAATCTACTCTCCATTCCATGGGAGAAAGATACATTCTGCTTTCATAAAGATTTACAGCCTCAGAAACCATATATAGTTTTGCTATGAGTCAGAACTGCATGCATTAGTGATCTCAGCATATATCTACTTTTCTTTATCCTTTTTACTTTAGCAAACCTGAATGTTGCCATCTCTAACCCCTGCCACATTTTGTTCTCTTCTTCTCTTGATGACTTATTTTTTATCTTTACCTCTTAGCACAACTTTCCTGCAAAACATAATGACAATTTATACACCTCACTTATCAGAGCATCAATTTCATCATTCACATCAATGGGCCAGGTATCTCTTCCTGCTTATCAGCTGTCATCTTTTTTCCATGTTCCTAAAACACAAAGCTTCCATCCCAAAGCACTCCCTTTTTGTAACTATTTATTGGAAATGAGATCCCTAAAAGAAAGTGTTCTCCATGTGGCTGATATTCCCATGCATTCTCTTATATTCACATAGCAATAAAATACAAAATAATAGCTGTAACTTTTGATATATTCTTGGGTTAAATAGACTTCTTCAATATTTTATCTACAAGGTGTATAGTGTGATTTACTGTTTTGCATGAGTAGTGTGAAGAAAAACATTACTATTTTATGCTAAAACTTACTGAAGCATATTCACAGTAGTAAGGAAGGGTAATAATTCTTCTCATTTATAAATTCACTTGAAACTTATAATTAATTTGGAATTCATAATTTATATGGAAAATACCATGATAGTTTCTTTAAATATAAAGAAGACCTCCAGACATGTTGCACACAATGAAGTTAGAGGAGTTCAGAATTCCCCAAGAACAAATTTAGAAGGGAGAGGTAAGAGTCAAAAAGATGGAAAGACCAAGAATGAACTAATCACAAAAATGGAAAGATCAAGAATGACCTAGAAGGAGATCACTAGAGTGAAGAGTGATCTAAAGGAATAGAATGGCCCTAGATATATGATGAGATAGCTAAGTCCAATCAGAGCTTAATCAGTGCTAGGCAATGACATACAAGACTAATGGCATTCTGGGACTACTGATGATTGACACTAAATTTGAAGTTGAATCCCATCCTTTGATTAAGTCTTGAAGTCTGTAAATGGTAAATCTGCCACAACTTGTACTGATGGGTACAATGGGAAATGAAAGAAGAGACAGGGTGGGTTCATAAGAGAGAACAGCATAAACAAGAGATAAGAATTTTGAATAGCAGTCAGTCTATTAGCATGTAGTGACAGCAAGACAATAAAGGCACACACCCTGGTCCCCAAAACTAATATAAGTTCAACTTGAAAGAAGAAAAAGCAGTCAGTTGTGTTAATCATGCAAACTTTAAAAATTACATACATCCAATGATGTTACATTCATGGTCAAAAAGGACATATCCACATCAGTCATGAGGTACAACACTGTATGTGATAGGATAATATCCATGCGCCCACAGGGAAAACCAGTTAATACCAGTATTATTCACAAATTAATGCACCAACCACTAAAGCCAGTGAGGATGAAATAGAAGAATTCTATAAACTTCTTCAATCTGAAATTGATCAAACATGCAAACATGATCAAGATGTATTGATCATTACTGGTGATTGGGATGCAAAGGTTGGGAACAAGAGGAAGGATCAGTAGTTGGGAAATATAGCCTTAGTGACAGAAATGATGCTGGAGATCGCACGATAGAATTCTGCAAAACCAATAATTTGTTCATTTCAAATACATTCTTCAGACAGCATAAGAGATGATTATACACATGGACCTTACCAGATGGAATACACAGAAATCAAATTGACTACATTTGTGGAAAGAAATGATGGAAAAACTCCATATCATCAACCAAAACAAGGCCAGGGAAGATTGTGGAACAGACCATCAATTGCTCATATGCAAATTCAAAATCAAGCTGAAAAAAATGAAAACAAGTCCATGAGAGTTAAAATATGACCCGAATATAGCCCACCTGAATTTAGAAATCATTCAAAGAACAGATTTGATATGTTAAACACTAAAGAAGAGTTGTGGGATGACATTAAGAACATCATACAGGAAGAAAGCAAAAAGTCATTAAGAACACAAAAAAGAAGGAAAAGATCAAAATGGATGTCAAAAAAGACACTGATACTTGCTCTCCAGTGTAGAGACATTAAAGCAAATGGAAGAGATGAGGTGGTCCAAGAGCTGAACAGAAAATTTCAAAGGTCAGCGTAAGAAGGCAAAGTCATATATTACAACAAAATGTGCAACGATCTGGAATCACAGAACCAAAAGGGAAGAACATGCTCAGCATTTTTCAAGCCGGGTAAACTGAAGTAAAAATTCAAACCTCAATTTTCATTATTGAAGGATTCTCTAGGCAAAGTATTAAATGGTGCAGAAAGCATCAAAAGAAGATGGAAGCAATATGCAGAGTCACTGTACCAAAAGGAAATAGTTGATATTCAACTATTTCAAGAGTTGGCATATGATCAAGAGCCAATGATACTGAAGGAAGAATCCAAGGTGCATTGAAGGAATTGGCAAAGAACAAAGCACCAGGAATTGATGGAATAAAAATTGAAATTTTTTAAGAAAGTGAGACGGCATTGGAGACACTCACTTATCTATGCCAAGAAATTTGCAAGACACCTATCAGGCCGACTGATTGGAAGAGATCCATATATGTGCCTATTTCAAAGAGAGGTGACCCAAGGGAATGCAGAAATCATTGGACAATATTTTTGATATTCCATGAGAGAAAAGTTTTACTAATGGTAATACAGAAACAGTTGCAAGCATACATTGCCAGAGAATTTCCAGAGAGTTTCTTGGATTCAGAAGAGGACATGGAACGAGAGATATCTTTGCTGATGTCTGATGGATCTTGGCTGAAAGCAGAGAATACAAGAAAGATGTTTACCTGTGCTTTACTTATTACACCAAGGCTTTCGATTGCGCGGATCATGACAAGCTATGGACAACATTGCAAAGTATGAGTATGCCGGGACACTTCTTTGTGCTCATGAGGAATCTGTTAATGAACTGAGAGGCAGTTCTTCGAACAGAACATGGGAACACTGAATGGTTTAAAATTAACAATGGTGTGTGACAGGGTTGTATTCGTTCATCATACTTATGCAACTGTATGCTGAGCAAATAATCCCATAAACCAGGT
>NW_006408529.1:28605323-28608514 GCF_000296735.1 Chrysochloris asiatica | reverse complement strand
ATTTTCAATTGCCTCAGATGCATGTGAAAGCTAGACAGTGAATACGGAAGACTGTAGAAGGATTGATGCTTTTGAGTTATGGTGTTGGAGGAGAAAATTGAAAGTACCATGGGCTGCCAAAAGAACAAAGAGATCTGTGTTGGAAGAAGTGCAGTAAGAGTGTTCCTTGGAAACCAGGATGGCCAAATTTCGATTCCCATACTTAGGACACACTGTCACAAGGGACCAGTCACTGGAGAAGGATATCATGTTTGGTAAGATGGAGGGTCAGAAAAAAAGAGGAAGACCCCCCAGCAAGATGGATTGGCAAAATGGCAGCATCAATGGGCTCAAGCATAGCAACAATCTAACATGTTGAAAACTGAACTCCTAATCCTATTCTTGAATCTGGCCTCTATTTGTGCCCTCCACTTCTCAGCCAATCACAGCTTTTTTTTAATTAGTTGTTCAACCCAAAAGTCTGGTCTGACCCTTTACTCCTCTTTTTATTTGTTGTCAAATTCTATGTCCTACACCTTCAAAATATATCTTCATCCCAGCCATTTAAAAAAAAAAAATTTTATTGTGAATTGAGAAATAATTTACATGGGAGAGCAGCGGTTTTACATTCATCCTATCATATTTCATTTCATTGCAATGATTACTATCCCCTCTGTGGATCATCATTCAACAGTATTTGCTTCTATTCCCTTTGTTTGTTTTGCTGTTGTTATTGTTTCATTTTGTTTTGTCTTTTTTGAAAGTACACAAGAATACTCAGGAATATATAATCATTTAAACAACCAAAGGACACATTCTACAAGCGTGCCTCCTGGCCATCAGCACACAGCATTTCTCTTTCCATGAATCTGTGGTCTTCAGGTGCTCTATCTCTCCATGTCATCATCTCTGCCTCCATCTCTGATATCACTGCTTTTCTTGATAGGGTCCCACATTCCACTTATGCTCTTCTTCCTTGATGGTCCTACTGTCCTCTGTTCTTGGAATGTAAGATTAACTACTTTCTGCTTTTTGTTACAAAACTTCCACCTTTAAGGCAACTTCCACCATTGTGACAATGGCTCACTATTGAATCATAAGAATCTTATCCGCATCTCCTTTTACCAGGCCTGTCTAGACAACATGAAAACTATTCAGTGGGGATTCTACTTTCCCCTGCATTTTAGGTAGTCAATGTCTAAGCTGTCTGTCCCTATCAACCCTGTGTATGGACAGGATAGGATTGATCTTTGATGTGAAAGTTCCTTCCCTCCCAGTTGTTGTTTTGAGCTACTACCTCCATAAGTATAGGTCGAGTTCATCATACTGCAGCAATTTACACTGATTTCCTTTATCAAATTTTTTTTTTAATCTTCCTCTAGTCAAGTTCTGATCATCAAGCCATTGAAGCTAATGTCAAATGGGTACTATCTGAAAGTTTGGGCCTTCTTATGTGTCTCCCCTCACTTCATATCAGCTGGACACTTCACTCTCAGCTTTAGCCCTCTGTGGCTATGTCCTTTTCCATGGGCTCAGATGTCCCCAGGTTTTACCACACTTTGGACCAACTAGCCCTTCCTCTTCTCTTTCTCATCTTCAGGTCGATGGGAGTCTATCAACATGGTCAAACTCAGCCCATATCTTCATTGCAGCATTTCCCCCACTTCCACTCACCAGCAGACCAATGTAGTCACCAGCAAGCATACATACCTGCTTGTTTGTTCCTTTTGAGTTCAGTCTTCAAGGGGGGTTTCTCCTGAAGGGACATGATTGCTTGCCTAGATGTCTCCCTGGCAAACAACTTGCTTGCTCTTGTAGTAGCTGATCAGATGGCCATTTTTGGTTTTGATTATTCCTGCTAGCCTTTCTTTTGAGAAGTATCTTCTGTTCCTCTTGTTGCTCCAGGCTGGTCTGCATGTCCTTTCTAGTGTGAATGTCCCACCTCAAAAGCTTCTGGATGGTGCTCAGGATTCCACCTAAAGTCCCATACACTACAAAGTCTCTGCAAGAAACCTATTTAACTATGCAAGTTCTAGATACCCTTTTAGGTGTTCCAATGAGTTATATCCCCGCCGTTTCTTACTAGCTCTAATCCAAGCCATGAATATATCACCAAAAGTGTCCCCTTATTGAACTAGGCTCCATTCTGTCTAATTTCAACATAGCAAGTAGAAGGATACTTTTAAAGATTAAGTATGATCATGATGTTCTGCTCAGTCTCTTCAATAGCCCCTCTCTAAGTAATCAAAAATGTTGAGATGGTGTTTTAATCTTTATGATCTACATCTCTGCTCCCTCTCTGAACTCACTTTCCTCACATGACACTCTTTCTGCTGTCCCCTGATGATGCCAGTTTGTTCCCCAGTTTATACATTTCACAGCATTCGTCTTAAAAACCTTCCTACAGATAATCCATGGTTTCCCTTCTCATGTCCTCCAGGTCATTTTTCCTGCATTTCAGGAAATCCTATTCAAATCTGCAATCTCCTCATTCCCTGTAGAACTTATTATCATTTAGCATACTTGGTTGTTCATTGATATCAAGTCAATTCCAGCTCACAGCAATAGCACCTGCACAGAATAAAATGGCTGTATAAGTAGTCCTTATATGGAGCTGCAAGATAAGCACAGGACTGCAAGATTGGTTTGAACCACAAGATTGGCAGTTCAAACTATCAGTTCCTTGGAAACCTCATACAGGGTCACTATGGATCAGAACCTACTTGATAGCACACAACAACAACAACATAGGGGTTTCAAGGCTATGGACTTTTGCATCTTTCTTACAAATCATCACTAGATGATTTGCTAGCCTTTCAGCTAATACTCAAGAGCTTAACCATTTGTGCCACCCAGGGACTCCTCCACATTCTATTCATTTTATATAATGTTTTGGAAATTGTCTATATTTTACAACTAGAACATGTGCGTAATGGGGGTCAAGATTTTATATTTTGCCTACTGTGATTGCCCCAACAATGAGCACTGCATGCATTCAGTTAGGTTCTTGTAAAGAACTGAATTGTGTTCCTCCTAAAGATATGTTGAAACACATAAATGTGACCTTGTTTGTGATCATAGGGTCTTTTTGACGATATTCCAATCATAATAGAGCAGTGTGAATCCTAGTCCTAATCCCTTCTGATAGGCAAGAAGCCGAGAGAAGGACTTTAAAGTTACACTCTTATTTTGCTACAGATTTTTTTTTTTTT
>NW_006408529.1:28594115-28604120 GCF_000296735.1 Chrysochloris asiatica | reverse complement strand
AAAAAAATCTGAAGAAAGCCTAAGATTCATGTTGAACAAAATGAAGAGGAATATAAGAATCATTGGCATTCCAAAACAAGAAGAATCACACAAGTCCACAGAGGAGATAGTTGAAGAAATGCTAGAAGAAAATTTCTCTAACATCCTGAAAAATGAAGAGATAAGCACGTTGAAAAATGAAGTTCAACGAACCCCAGGAGGAATAGACCACAAAAGAAAATCACCAAGACATATAGCAATCAAGCTCTCCAAATTTAAAGATAAGGACAGAACACTGAAAGCAGCTAGGGAAAAGAGAAGTATTACATACAAAGGCGAGCAAAGAAGATTAAGCTCTGATCTCTTAGCAGAAACCGTACAGGTAAGAAAAGCAATGGGGAGACATACATAAAACCCTGAAAGAAAAAAAAACCTGCCAACCAAGAATTGTCTACCCAGCAAAGCTGTCAATCAAATATGATGGTGTAATCAAAACATTCCAGGATAAATAGAAGTTAAGGAACTTTGCCAAAGCCAACCCATGCTTCAAAACATCCTAAAGGGAGTTCTTTAGACTGAGAATCCACAAGAACAGACAACAACCGGTGATTGACATATGTGGCTGCATCACTCCGAACTCAATCAACAAATGGAAGAGTCCAGAATAGAGTGGACCGAGAGATCTTAACCCTGCTGATGCCCTAAATTAGGACTCTTAGCATCCAGAATTGTGGAAAAATATATTTCTGTTCTTTAAAATCACCCCCTCTGTGATATTTTGCCATGGTAGCCCCAGAACGCTGTCAGTGCTTAATATATTTTTTGAATCAATCACATTTAAGCAAATGAATGAGAACAAACACAAAGTTTTGGAAAAGAAAAACAATCAGTAGAAATATTGTGAAAAGTAGATGGCAACAAATATCAATTAAAAATAGTGCATTTTCCCCACCCTCTCCATACACAGAATGGACAAGGATGGGCAACTTGGACACTGGCTATCCAAAATGGGGGTGCCACAAAGGCAAGAAGTGACTGGCTTACAAGCTTTTAAGTGGGAACCTAGATCCAGAGGGCGTGGAGGAAGGTAGAATCTCCACTGAGTAGTATCCAATCTGTCTATGCAAGACGGATGAAAGGAAATGCGGATAGGTCTCTTGTGATAAAATAGTGAATAATTGTTACCAGGACTGATTGTGGGGATTGTAAATGTAAAAGTAGACATTTCCTGGCAAGGAAGGGAGTGATTAATTTTGCAGGCTAGGAGCGGAGGTGCCTGGAACCATGAAGGGAAAAGAGCGGAGAGCAGGACCCTACCCAGAGAAGCAGTGATCCCTGAGATGGAGGCAGAGATGATGATATGGACAGATGGAGCAGCTGGGGACTCTGGACCCAGGGAGGGAGAGGGCCTGTGTGCTGACCACTGGGGGCAGGAGGAACAGGCTTGTAGGATATACCCTTTCGTTGGTTGGTGATGCATGGAGGGGACTGTAACTATGGCAATGAAGTAATATAGATAGGATGAATGCAAAACTAATGTTCTCCCATATAAGCTATCACATAACTCACAATAAAACTTAAAAAAAAAAAAATAGTGCATTTTACTCAGCTGACAAAACATGATTTTGATGTGCCAAATAGTTAGCAATTAAGAAATGATGAAGAAAGGTAAACTGATTTTTGTCTGTAGGACTCCAGATATTTACTGTTTCAGAAACTGTGTCTTAACATTTTCAGTCTTACACTCTAAACAAAACTTGTGTTAAATGAAGATACTTATGGCATTCTGAGTTTCTCATTTTTTTAACTCATTTTTTTTTTGGATGTGGTGAGATGGTAAATTAATAACCCTCAAGACATGGCTATCTCTTTTATATCAGTCAGTAGCCTAAAGAGAGATGAAGAGATAATCATATCTATAAAATTTGACAAAAGATTTTGGACAGCACCTGATCCCAACCGTCAAAAAGAGAAATATTTAAAATGGTATCACTGGAGGAAATGACCTTCCTTTCCACAAACTACCTGTAAATTACTTTGAGGACACAGACACAACAGATTTCCTTATGTACAGACACTCTTTTATGATTCAGTTCTGTGTTTCCAACGAGTTTTCAGACTCAAGAAATGTTTAAGCAAGAAACGAGCTGTCTCCCTGAAACTTTTCATAAGCCATACTGTAACAACATCAGTCTTTGAAGTCACAAGCTCAGTCTAGAATTGTGATGTACTTCTTAAAAGAGTTAGAAAAACTAGCTCACAGAATGGATTATATCCAGGACTGCTTATTGTCCTCCACTAAGTGAATTACTTCTATGTTTTTCTCCTCTTATTTTTTCTGCAATCTTATTTATGAGATCATCTTACCTCAGAGTTCAAATACTGTGTGGAGACTTTTTCACTATGAAATTTTGTAAACATTCTGCTAAAAGCATTATGCTAAAAATAAATAAATAACAATAAGAACAACAACCACAAAAAGACTCCCAAAAATTGAGACAGGGAAAGTAAGGATAAAAGTAAGAAAGTAAGAGAAATATGGAGACTAAGTCAGGGAATCTACTTCCTTTAAAGCACTATTTTAAAGCCACTTCATGCTCAGTTATACATCCTAAGTGTACCATGACTGAGGTTGCAGAAAAAAGATGTCCAAGAAACTCAAGACCTTTTGTTTTACACAATGAGGTTATATCACCTTCTTGAAAAGGCTACACTTAAATGACAGCAACCGTATGCCACATAATGTTGTAAACTCTTTGCAAGTGTTAACACAGTTAATCTTAGAATCTTTTATTATAAAGATTATATTATTATATTATATATATTATAAAGATTATATATATAAAGATTATATTATAAATAAGTTAGACACTATTATTTGCCTTATTTTAGAGCTGAGGAAACTGAGGCACATCTAGGTTGTCACAGAACCAAGTTGTCACAATCAGAGGTCATGTTCTTTACCATTGCCTTTAGATCTATGCTTGGACCTTAAAATAAAAATACTGGAACTTCAGAATTGATTTCCTTTAATTCCCTGCTTTCTTGATATTATGACTTCCTGTTTAGTTATTCAGTATAGAAGTATTAATAATATTCCATTATTTTACCTATCGATTAACAACTCTACTAGCTATCGCCTTTCACCATTGCCTAAGTAGAGATAAGAGCAGTCTGAAATATGTCGATTTATTTGGGTATAACTGTGTTGGTGTGGCACTGTAGGATAATACACTGGACCACAAGATTGGTTTTAACCACACAGTAGGGAGGCACACTCACCAGCCACTTATTGAGAAACCCTATATAGGGTCACTATGAGTTGGAACTGACTAGATGGCACTTAACAACAGTAGCTATTTTGAGTTGTATACTTTTATTAATATTGATCTTGAGAACCCTTTTAACACCTTACAATGTCTCCATTTTTTAGGGCAATTTATCCTTTAATAACAAACAATATGAGTCAAATCTGAAACAGTAAATAGACTATGACTTGATATTCACAAAAAAGTTAAGTTTATACACCATGGTTAACCATTTCTATGATTGAAATATCTATTTGACATTGATTTAATAAAGAATAGACTATTTAATTCAGTCACAGATATTGAATTATAATAAAAATACTATGACAAAAATACATAAACGGTGATGACTGGGGGAACAGTTAAGTCTTATCATTCAGTTGGATAACTAAAAGATTAATCATTTTTTAAAAAATTAATGACAATTGAATGCTTTCTGTCAATATGTTGTTGTTGTTGTTGTTAAGTGCCGTCGGGTCGGTTCCGACCCATAGCGACCCTGTACAGGGTTTCCGAGGGTGTAAATCTTTACGGGATATAAGCAATGCCAAATCATAGAGACCCTGTGGTGGTGGTGGTGGTGGTGATTATGTGCCATCGAGTCAGTTTCGACTCATAGTGACCCTGTACAAAGTTTCCGAGGTTGTAAATCTTTACGGGAGCAGAAAGCCTCATCTTTCTCCCGTGGAACAGCTGATAGTTTCGAACTGCCGACCTTGAGGTTCGCAGCCCGATTCGTAACCACTACGCTGCCAGAGCTCTTTGTTGTTGTTGTTGTTAAGTGCTGTGGAGTCAGTTCCGACTCATAGCGACCCTGTACAAAGTTTCCGAGGTTGTAAATCTTTGCGGGAGCAGAAAGCCTCATCTTTCTCCCGCGGAACAGCTGGTAGTTTCAAACTGCTGACCTTGAGGTTCGCAGCAGAGTAAAACTGCTCTATAGAGTTTCCAAGGCTGTAACCTCAAAAACAGCAGTTCGAAACTACCAGCCATTCCGCCAGAGAAAGATGAGGCTTTCTGTTGCCATAAAGATTTGCAGACTTAGAAACCCTATACAGGATACCTATGAGTTGGAACCAACTCCACAGCATACAATCACCACCACCACCAATGTTTACTGAAGAAGACTGCCACATCTTTCTCCTTTGAAGGGGCTGGTAGGTTTGAATCCCTGATCTTATAGTTAGCAGCTTAGCATTTGTGCCACTGTATCACAAAAGCACCACAAACAATATTAGATATTTGCTATCTGACTCTTTCTGTGTCTGCCTGACATCTGGAGTTTGCCTACCACTGGAACTTCCATACATGTTTTTCCTACTTCTGCTCATTGACAACATTGAATTTGAGCTCCAATTTCACTGATTTAGCCAGCACAGCCATCATTTATTCAACAAACACACGTTAAGTAAGCATCTAGCCTTCCTCAAAGACAAGATGATAAAGAGAAAAAAAATGTTCTGGTCTTGAAATCATCAAGAGTTTTGATATGCAAAACTACCAGCTGTCTCATGGGAGAACGATGAGGCTTTCTGCTCCCATAGAGATTTACAGCCTTGGAAACCCTGTACAGGGTCGCTATGAGTCAGAACCGACTCCATGGCATACCACCACCACCATGCAAAATTAAGAAATGGACATGGAATCATAAAGCAACTATGAATCACATAGTCCAACAAAAAGAGACAAATCAATATATAATCATACAAAATGCTTCAGAGAAATAAAAATGGAAACACTTAGATAATTTGACTACTATCTGTATCTAATACTACATTTTGAATTGATTTTACAGCTGGTAATCAAACTAACAATAAACAATTATAAAGTTCTCTGAAATATGAAGAAAAATGTAAGAGCAATGATTTAAAACAACACCATCAGATTTACCTAGAAGACAGAGATCAAGAGAATGACCTCTAATTACTTCTCTGTTGGAGTCTATTCTCTGCATACAGATTTTATCTGCTACTTGCTATTTATACTGAAAATAAACAAAGCAGTCTTTGAGCTAACCAGTTTTTCTATTATAATATTCAAAGAAGTATATTTAAATAGCTTAATATATATATATTAATTTTGCAGGGTAAGAGAACCCAGTATCAATTCTCATCAAAGTTACTTGATCCTAGTGGGAATAAAGACTCTTGAATAGCTAAAAACAGGTTTAGAAGTTTTTTTAGGGTGCACAAACACCCCCAATTCAAATGTATTTTGTAGAGACATTTTCATTAAGTTTGAAATAGAGCAAACACAAGATAAAGAAAAAATAGCTCTGGATGAAGGAAGACATCAAGGGGAGGACTTGATGGCATTCTAGGGATTCACCTCCATAGGGACCCTCTTATATGTCACAGAGAAAAAAGGAATTTTGTCACACAGCCACAACTGGTGCCAAATCAACAAGCCACTGGTAAGAAGACTAAGGAAGTGTGAAGCTTACAGAAGTGGCCCTAAGGCCTTTGTGGTATGACTCAGAACCACATGACATTGGGCCAGTGACCCAGTTCTATTAAGAAGCAGGTCTGAACCTGCTGAGAGGGAGACTGTTCCTTCAGGGATTGGTTAGGGGAGCATTCCTAATCCACTTTCAAATGCCCTCTGCCTGAGATCAAAGCTGCCTCTGCCAGATACTGGCAGTTCAGCTGTCAGAAGTGCATAAAGTACTGAATATGGAATCGGAACTTAATGCCAACGTTCAAAATGGAGTCAGGACTGCTGGCTGGCCACAGTCTTTCCCAGAGCAAATGCCTTAAGATTTCAGCAAAGCTTAAGAACCCATTATGATTTATAATTTAATATTGCATTTTGTTTAATTTTATCAGGCACATGGGATCAGAGCTTGATCTCCTTATAATGAAGGAAGCACCAGCTTAATGGACACAGGCTTTCCAGGGCTTCTATGTTCTGATAACCGCTCATAGTCGGAAACTCATTTCTCTTTTTTTGGAGTGATGGGTCAATAGGGTAATAAGTAAAAGTTGAATCAGTCCAACTTTCTCAGCAGTAATAAGCTTTATTCCTACCAGTTTTATATTCTAATTCTCCTCAGAGTAATTTTTGACTCCCTGGTAGCGTAGTGGATCACAAACTAGACTGTTAACCACACGGTCAGTGGTTCAAATCTACCAGCCATTCCATAGGAGAAAGAGGAGGCTTTCTGTTCCTGGTGTGGTTCTGTGGGTTATTGCACTGGACTGCAGAGCTGATTTGAACCACAAGGTCAGTGGTCCAAGCTCACCAGCCTCTCCTCAGAAACCCTATACAGGGTCGCTATGGGTCAGAACCTACGTGACGGCACTTAACAACAACAGTAAAGATTTATAGCTAGAAGTCGGAACCAACTCAGAGGCACACTACCAGCACCATAGACTGGTGTGGCACACTATAAGATAAACACTGAACGGCTAACCACAAGGTAGGTGATTCAAACCCACCAGTAGTTCCTCAGAATCCCTATATAGGGTCACTATGAGTAGGAACCAACTCAACAGCTCAACATTCTTGTTAGTAGGTGATCCTTTGACCTTCTGTATTTGTGGAAGAGGCAAATATCCAGCTTGTTGTATAGGTAACTTACTAGCAATATGAAATTTGTTGTATGTTGAATATTATTAGCTCATTGTCCAACGTATAGTTAATATTATTAAGTGCCATGAGTCAATTTCAACTCATAGCACCCCTCTATAGATTTTCTAAGGAGCAGCTGGTGGGTTTGAACAGCTATCCTTGTGGCTAGTAGTCAAATGCTTATCCCATAGCATTACACAAGTATAGTATATGATTCCATAGCACCACACAACTGTGGTAACTTGTGTGATGTATAGTAACTCATAGAAAAATATTTATACTTGATTCCATGTAAAATCATGGGCAATTGAATAATAGTTCAAAAACTGCTTTCAAAGATGTCACTGACAGGCAAATAAGTTGGCAATGTGTTTTTTTTCTCCTTTGGAAAAGAAAAAGAGAAGCCTTGATTTCCTTACATATTCTTTGTGCTAGCAAAGAGAAATAACATCTTCAAAATGAAGTTTCCTGTTAAGAAGGTGAATTGTTTTTCTTTGTTTGTTTGCTTTTAATACAAATTGCAAATTATGATGTTTTAAATGGAACTATTCAATATCATCTGTTACTTAGTTTAAGGGGAAAAAGAAAATGCTATACTGTAATTTAAAAAATAAAATAGAAATCTAAGTGCCTATGTATCTGACTAGTGGGGAAAAGCACTGTTTCAAGAGCCAGGAAGGAAATTGAGGAAGTCATTTCACCTGTCAAAGTCTCCGAATATTCAGCTATAAAATATTAAAATAAAATGTAAAGTCTTTTCCCTCAATTTATATTTCTATGAGCAGTCCCATTTGTATGTGTGGCTAATGAAACAGCTCATGGATGTTAATGGATCTCAAAGGAGTGCCTGTCCCTGACAGATACATGAAGTGTTACTAAGGATGGGACCACAAACTTGACTGCCTAGGGGATCAGTGATATTTCTAATGCAATAATTTTTTAATCTCACCAAAATGCTACCTCTTTGAAAAGAAGGAAAGAAACGATGATAATGAAGTCAAATGAATCTTTTAAAACTTGGTCCTGGGTTTGTTTGTTTTTTTCCCCTCTTTAGTAGGATTTTACTTTTACTGAAATGTATAAAGGCATTTTTGGTGCGTGGTTTATTTCTTCAAAATAGCTGGCAAAAGCGTATGCTTTATAGAAGCATGAAATACTACACAGCGAAAATTTACTTGGATTCTTAATATCAACAAATTAACAAAAACTTTCAATACTAATATGCATACAGGGTAGCTATGAGTAGGAACCAATTTGTCAGTGATTAATAACAACAATTTATGTACATAAACATGGAGTCCTGGTGTGGCACTTGGGCTAATGCGTCAGACTGCAAAGTCATTTGAACTGTAAGGTCGGTGGTTCAAGCTCACCAGATGCTCCTTGGAAACCTTATATAAGGTTTCTAGGGGTTGGAATTGACTCAATGGCACATAACAAGAACAATGTAAATAAACAGCAAAAAAAAAAAAAAAACCCACCTATTACTAAAAGAATATTATGCAAAATGAAAGAAGTCTCAATTTTCTTTAAAAGAACTATTTGCTTTAAAAGACTTGTTTGAGGTGATTGTTGTGTGCTGTCCAGTCAGTTCCGACTCGTGGCGATCCTGTGTAGGGTTTCCAAGAGAGGCTGATGGGTTTGAACTGCTCACCTTATGTTTACCAAACCAATGTTTATCATATAGGGCTACATCAGGACTCCATTTCAAGAGGCAGCATATAATTAAGAAGCAAAGGTACTGAAGGAAGATGTACAAGCCACATTGAAGGCAATGACAGAAAAACAAAGTTCCAGGAATTAGCAGAATACAAATGGAATGTTTCAACCAACTGATGTAATCCTTGAGGCATTCACTTATCGATGCAAGAAATTTGGCATAGATTCTAAGGTCTTCCTTATTCATTTTTATACCTAGCCAAAAACATCTACCTGGCCAATAAATTGGGAAAAAATCCTTATTTGTGCACTTTATAAAGAAAGGTGACTCCAAAAAATGTAGAAATCATCAAACAATATCTTTAGCATCACATAAACATAAAATTTAAGGAGCTCTGGTAGCGTAGTGGTTACGAATCAGGCTGCTAACCTGAAGGTTGGCAGTTCGAAACTACCAGTGGTTCTGCAGAAGAACAATGAGGCGGTCTGCTCCTGTAAAGATTTACAGCCTCGGAAATCCTATGTAGGGTACAATGAGTCGGAACCAACTCCAAGGTAGTTAACAACAACAACAACAACAAAAGTAAAATTTTTCTGAAGATAATGCAAAACGGTTGCATCAATACATCAACAGGAAACTGCCAATTTAAGCCAGGTTCAGAAGAGAACTTGGAACTAGGGATACCACTGTTGAGATCAGATGGGTTTTGACAGAAAACAAGATCTTTACACCAATCTTTACATTGAAAAGATGTTAACTTGGGCTATGACTGTGCAAAAGCTTCCAACCATGTGGATCATAACAAACTATGGATAGCATTACATATGGGTAACACTGGGTATTCCAGAACACTTGATTGTGCTTATGAGGACTCTAAACATAGAACAAGAGCCAGCCATTAGAACAGAACAATGGCTATTTCTTGGCATAGATAAGTGATTGCCTCCAGAGTTCCATCAGCTTTTGGAAACAGTTCAATTTGTATTCTGTTAATTACTGGAGTTTTTTTTGTTTGTTTGTTTTGTTTTTGCCAATGCCTTCAGTGCTGCTTGTACATCGTCCTTGAGTACCGTTACTTCTTAAAATGGCTTGAAATCAAGAAAGGTACATATCAGAGTAGAATACTTTCTCCAGAGTTATTCAATCTGTGTTCTGAACTAATTTAAGAAACTGGACTATATGAAGTAAAATGTGATATCAGGATTGATGTAACACTCATTACCAACTTGTGATACACAGAGGATGCAACTTTCTTTACTGAAAGTGAAGAAGACTTGAAATACTGATGAAAATCAAAGACTACAGCTTTCAGTATGGGTTGCATTTCAATATAAAGAAAACAAAAATCCTCTCAACTTGATCAATAAATAACATCATAATAAATGTAGGAAAAAATTGTAGTTGTAAAACACTTCATTTTGCTTGGATCTAGGATTCATGCTCATGGAAGCAGCTGTCATGAAATAAAAGGACATATAGCGTAGTGGTTAC
>NW_006408529.1:28570759-28592805 GCF_000296735.1 Chrysochloris asiatica | reverse complement strand
CTGCGATATGCAGATGATACAACCTTGCTAGCTGAAAGTGAAGAGGACTTGAAATGCTTGCTGATGAAGATCAAAGGCCACAGTCTTTGTTATGGATTGCAACTCAATGTAAAGAAAATGAAAGTCCTTACCACTGGACCAATAAACAACATTACTATCAATGGCAAAAAGATTGAAATTATCAAGGACTTCATTCTTCTTGAATCAACTATCAACACTCATAGGAGCAGCAGTCAAGAAATGAAACAACATATTGCATTGGACAAATCTGTTGCACAAGACCTTTTTAAAGTGTTGAAGAGCAAAGATGTCAGCTTGAGGACTAAGGTGCACCTGACCCAAGCCATGGTATTTTTAATAACCTCATATGCATGCGAAAGCTGGACAGTAAATAAGTAAAACCATAGAAGAATTGATGCTTTTTAGTTTTGGTGTTGGAGAAGAATACTGAAAGCTATATGGGCTGCCAAAAAACAAAGAGATCTGTGTTTGAAGAAGTGCAGATTGCTCGTTGGAGGCCAGGATGGCCAATTCATCTCTCATACTTCAGAACATACTGTCAGGAGGGACCAGTAGCTGGAGAAGGATATTGTGTTTGGTAAGATGGATCAGAGAAAAAGAGGAAGACCCCCAGCAAGATGGATTGGCAAAATGGCAGCATCCATGGGCTCAAGCGTTGCAACAATTGTGAGGTTGGCCCAGAACCAGACAATGTTCCACTCTGTTGTACACAGGGTCGCTATGAGTCCATACTGACTCAATGGGACCTCACAACATATACATATGAAAGTCAGACAATGAATAAGGAAAATCTTAGAAGAATTGATACATTTGAATGAAGATGTTGGCTAAGAATTTTGAAAGTACCAGGGATTGCCAGAAGAACAAAAAACTCTGTCTTGGAAGAAGTACAGTCAGAATGTTCTTTAGCTAGGAACATGAGATTTCTCTTTTGTTCTTTAGGCTTGTCAGGAAGGATCAGTTCCTGGAGAAGGACATTATGCTTGGTAAAGTGTAGGATCAGTGAAAAAGAAGACATCCAAAGAGCTGAAATGACACAGTGACAGTAACTGTGTTCAAACATAAAAACAATTGTAGGGAGTTCTGTGCACAGGGTTACTATGAGTCACAACCATCTTGATGGCACCTAACAACAACAATATTTGTTACAGTAGTTTCAGGCTTGCAGAAAAATTATGCAGAAAGTATAGAAACCTTCCAGAAGCCCCCTCCCTGCTGTACATTATTTCTCAATATACCTTGCATTCCAGTGCTGCATTTATTATAACCGACAAATTAATATTGACACATAATTATTAGCCAAAGCCCATATTGTACATTAGGGCTAACTCTTTTGTATTGCATCGTCAAATGTCAGATTTTGTTTTAAATATTTCATTCTCACTTTTTGACACAATAATATCACAATGATTTACTCAATACTCAAAATAGAAATAGCCAACCAATCTCTTCTCACTAAAATCATGAGGGTGCCTGAAGTATCTTAGACTCCAATGAAAAGAAATTAGTTAAACATTCTGTATTTGAGTGTTGTAGTGTTTAGATGCCCACACTTTTTGTAATAACCCAGAATTACTGTTTGAGTGGTTCAGCAAATTTTCCAAGATAACTGATTTCTTAAATATAAAACAGGGTAATAACATCACTTATGTTTCTGTGGTGACTAAATTTAAAGACAATCACTATAAAGCATATAGCACAGTTGTTGTTGTTAAGTGCTATTGAGTAGGTTCCAACTCATAGTGACCCTGTATAGAATTTCCGAGGAGTGACTGGTGAGTTTGATCCACTGACCTTGCAGTTCAGGGTCTTCCTTATTCATTGTCCTACCTATCAGTCCAGTGCTTATCCTATAGCACCACACCAGGACTCCATATAGCACAGTACCTTGTACATTTGTTGTTGCTGCTAGGTGTCTTCTAGTCAATTTCAATTCATAGTAATGCCATGTGAGAGCTATACAAACCCCAATAGGTTTTCTAGACTGTAATCTTACATTAGGAGCTCTGGTAGTGTAGCGATAATGAATCGGGCTGCTGACATCAAGGTCAGCAGTTTGAAAATACCAGCTGTTCTGCAAAAGAAAGATGAGGCTTTCTGTTTTGGTAACGATTCACAGCCTCAGAAACACTGTACAGGGTCACTATGAGTTGAAACCGACTCCACGCCACATCACCAACACCACCATTACCAATATTTACATTAGCAGATCACTCAGTGTTTCTCTCCAGAACAAATGGATGGGTTTGAGCTGCCAAATTTTAAGTTAGCAGTTAAGTGCTTAATGATTGCACCAACTGGGTTCTTTGGCACATAAACAGGACTCATTAGAAGTCTGAAATTAATATTTGAGTTTCTTTAATATTTTGAATTATAATATATAACACATCTTCACAAAGTTGTGTGTAAATCACCACACTTAAAATATACATTTAAAAGTTCATTTTTTTTAAGGGGATTCTTGGTGATGTATTTGAAAACAATCATAGAGAATTCTCCAAATTTCATGGCTTATACATTTGGAATGGTAAATAGACAATTAGTGATAAACACATACATTTTGTCTTATATCCAACTTTGTCATACTTTATTTAAATATTATTTTCATTTTCCACTTCAATGCTGCATTTTCTACAAGCAGATGCAATTCAATGTGTGCTAATTGAACAGAAAACCATGTAAGTGTCTTGGTGGCCACTGTTGAGTAAGATATTGTCCAAATGCTGAAATGTCTACAAAATAGATCAAAAACTAAACTATGAAGTTGGTAGGATAGGTGATGGGAAAGAGCACAAAGTAAATTAAGATTATATCTAGATGAGACTCAAGGCATAAATAGTTCCCTAAATAAGAATTTAACATTGGCATAATTTAGAAAATGGAGAAAGACAAGATTTTTAGATGAGGAATATTAAAATGCTACAAAAACACAGCTACGAAGAAGACTAATGTCAGAAACAGAAAATGGTGATTTATAGGAAGATGCACTAAATGCAGGGGGGTTGCTGTCGTATGTCAGTCAGGTCCATCTGCCTCATGATGACCCCATGTGTGTAGGATAGAACAGTTCCATGAGGCTTTATTTTTGTTTACTTGTTTTTAGTTAAATACTATTTTATTGTGTTTTCAGTGAAAGTTTACACAGAATTTAGGGTTCCTGTTCAACAATTTCTACACAAGTTGTTCAGTGACATTTCTTCACATTGCATAAATATTCTCATTCTCTCCATTGTGTTTGCTCCATTTTTTCCTGTAGGGTTTTCAGGGTTGGGACCTTTTGGAAGCAAAGCCTGTCTTACCAGGTCTCTCTGGATGAGAACACTTAGTCATTTGTGTTACCCAAGAATTCCATAAATGTAGGGTAATACAGAGACAATCATTTGTCGTGTTTTGGTGGACAACATTAAACACCAAGATGAAGAATCTATACTTATCAAAGAATACTGTTTATATGAACTTTGAAAATATTTTACATGAATAACAAACAGAAAATAGATTACAACTGTTTTTACTATCCACATTATGATGATTGTTTATTTACTATGATATGAAAGTTTCTACATATAAAAATCGGGCAAATTATAATTGAGAAGCTTTCTGTGCACCCACCTACTACAATGAAGCATGAAAGTTGCTTCCTAGGGATAGGTTAATGGAAACTCACATCTACAAGCAATCTGTTCCTTTAGCCACAGAATTCTGGAGTTCTCTCTTTCTTTCTTTTTTAATTTCAGTTACAAAGTTATATACTTTTAAATTTATTTTATTTTAAAGTCATTGACTTCTTATAATGAAAAATATGGCATGTCCTGGTATGGCACTGTAGGATAAGCACTGGACTGCTTACCACAAACTAACTACAAGGTTGGCAGTTCAAACCCAACAGCCAGTCCTTGGAAACTCTATATAAGGTTGCTATGAGTCAAAAATGATTTAATGGCATTTAACAATAACAGCAGCATAAATATTTAACATTTGATGGCAAAAGGTCTAATTTAAAGTCTCAACTATGTCTATGTTTTTAAAGTACAACATATATACTTTCTTTTTAAAAAAATTAACTTTGAGCATAGTTGTTGTTGTTAGGTGCAATCAAGTTGGTACTGACTCATAGCGACCCTATGCACAACAGAACAAAACACCGCCCAGTCCTGGGCCAACCTCACAATTGTTCCCACACTTGAGCCCACTGATACTGCCACTTGGTCAGTGTATCTAGCTGCGGGTCTTCCTCTTTTTCTCTGACCCTCCACCTTTCCAAACATGCTATCCTTCTCCAGCGACTGGTCCCTCCTTATAATATGTCCGAAGCAAAGTAGTTGTATGCTAAATAACTACAAAATTTCCAAAGTAATATTTCAAAGAGGAATGATGTGATCTAATCCCATTAGTAAACAGTTCTTAAGCAAACGAATTGACTTTCAAAATTCAAAATTTGAAAGATTAACAAATATATATTGGCTTTACCTTCAAAAGGAAGTAGACTATTTTATTCAGAAAAACAAAACTTATCAAAAGTAAATACATGTTAACAGTTTTTTAAATAATGTGAGACTAACTCTAGGGAATAATTTTATGTAAGGGCTTTCTTTTCCATAAGTAGCAAATTCAAGTTCTTTCAAAAGTTATTAAATCAAATAACAAAATAAAATATTTAGTATACCTGTATGCTAAAGGAATCACAACACGAAAAATAAAATAAAAGTCATTTGTAATGTGTCTCAGAGGGTAAAAATTATTCCATGACTGGTGGTCTGATATGAGTTCATTCTTAATGAGAGGTATTATAAAGGATCATTAAATAAAAATGGAAAAGCATAAAATAAATTTCCACAGAAAACAAAACCTGAGGCAAAAGAAATTTTTTAATTGAAAGAAAGAATAAGATCTAACATGTTTATGTGCAAACCACAATAATCTAAATTTAGAGTTTTAAGGAAAGACTAAATTTTTTAAAGATTTATTTGTTGTTAAGTGCAGGGGCATGGGTTCCAACTCATAACAACCCTGTATAAGGTTTCCCAGGAATAGCTTGTGAGTTTGAACCACTGACCTTGTGGTTCAAACTGACCATATGGTCTAGTGCTTATCCTACAGCACCCGTGCCTGAAAAAAATCCATCACTCTGTTGTTGTTTTTTTACCTAAAACAAGGACTTTTCAGACTGAAAAGTCATCAGTCTTCTGAGATACTCTAATACCCCTCTATGCGTACCCTTCAGCTGTGAATGGTCTCCATCTTTTTATGATAGCCTAAACGAGATCTCCTCTCCATTCTGACTTGTTATTGTTGTTAAGTGCCGTTGAGTCGATTCCGACCCATAGCGACCCTGTACAGGGTTTCCGAGGGTGTAATTCTTTACGGGAGTAGAAAGCCTCATCTTTCTCCGGCGGAGTGGCTGGTAGCTTCGAACCGCTGACCTTAAGGCTCGCAACCCGATTCGTAACCACTACGCTACCAGAGCTCCATTCTGGCTAAGCCCAATAAATTACCTATCCTTCACAGCCATTGGTTTGTATGCTTCGCTGTCCTCATTGCTGCTTGTGAGCAACCCTAGTCTTCCTAGATGCTCCATGCAACCTTTTCCTTCTTTATTCCCTGCCACTTTCCCAGGACACTGCCTCTCCCTTGTTGCTGTTTGTTAAGTGCCTTTGAGTCAGTTCCCTCTCATAGTGACCCTGTATAAGGTTTCCAAAGAGCGGCTGGTGAGTTTGAACCGCCGATCTTGCAGTTCAAACAAACTTTGCAGTCCAGCGCATTAGCACTCAGCACCACACCAGATCTCCAAGTAGAAAGGAATTTCCTCTTCCAACCACACAACTTCTCTAAAATGCTTCCCTTCTTTCCTATATCTATTTGAAAGCTAGTGGTTACTATTTGGGCTGCTAACCTCACGGTCAGCAGTTAGAAACTACCAGTGGTTCCGCAGGAGACAGATGAGGCTTTCTGCTCCCATAAAGATTTACAGCCTCAGAAACCCAATGTAGGGTCACCATGAATCAAAACTGACTCCACAGCACACTTACCACCATCACCACTACATAATCACTTCAACAGTTAAGACTTTTAACAAAGACTGGGAAAACCATTGACTTCAGGTAGCCTCTGCAGTCTATATAACCTTAATCTGAAACAAGGATAGCGAAACCTGACCTAGGGTATGAAAACTTGTAGTAGTTGTTAAGTGCCACTAAGTTGGTTCCAGTTCATAGCAACCCAGTATAGAGTTTACAAGGAACAGATGGTGGTTTTCAACTACCAGCCTTGTTGTAAGCAGTCCAATGCTTATCCTATTGCACCACACCAGGATATGAAACTTAGGAAAGGACAAAATAAAGTGTTAAAATAAATTCCCCATATATACTACTTTTGCTCTTTAGTAAAGAAACTCTAAACCCAAGATATATAACTGTTTCTTGATCAGAAGTTAGCATATTCATGCTTAATTCAATTAAGTCAATTTAGAGACTAGTATAATACATTTTTTTTTAAAAATATTGTTTTGACTTTTGATACATCAGGAGATTTTTTGTTCATTTTACATACTAGACTGAAGAATTACAAATTATTATCCATGAGCATAAAAATATAAAGAGTTGCTGTTTTATTTAGCTGGAAACAAAAATAAGCCTAGAAGACTAAATCTCAATAATGGCTTGAGATACAAGTTAAATCATAGTTAACCTGTTGAATTTTTGTTTTTCTCCTGTAATTGGAAGAAATATAAACTATAAAATAATGAAAGCTGATCTCAACTGATTTTGCCCTCTCACCCCAGGTAGAAAGAATAAGAAAACTATGTGTTAAATCCTATTTTAATCAAAATTCTTTAACTCTTTGTAAAAGAAAATTTAAAAAATACAATCACAAATTCCATATCTTCTAGTATTATCACTCAGTAGTTCATAGTCAACATAATGCTATGTATGATATGTTATAAGCAGTGTTCTGATAACTATAAATCAGGAAAACAAACATGACAAGTAGTTTTCATTGTCTAATTATTACAAACAGTTTGCAGTTTATGTTGGGAAATACATTATTCCACATTTTAAATGACAAGAAATGTGGACACAGACATTGCTTTTGGAAGAAACTTGTTAATGAAAAAGAAAGCAGGTAATGATTTGATATATCCCTAAAAAGGGGAGACAGATAGCCTCAACAAAAGTTTTCTGTCAATTTAACCAAAGAAGAATGACAAGAAATCAATAATGTGTGTCAAATTAAAAATAGATTTGGGAAGCACATAATAAAATCACCAGCAGGAGCAAGATACCATTTTCAAACAGAGCGAGAGATGGCAGGAAGATGTGAGCTAAATTGTGCCACATAGAACTACTGCCCTGCAAGCTCTAATGTAAAACAACGATATTATTTTGTATACGTTCATAAAGCTCATTTCACATGTTAACTCTAACCTCAGCCCTGATTTTTAGATCAAAACATCTTATTTAATAGGTGGCTACAATAAATAGGGGAGTCCTGGTGTGGCACTGTAGGTTAATGCACTAGGCCACAAGGTCAGTTTAAACAAGGTTTGAAGTTCAAACTCATCAGCTGCTCCTTGGAAATTATATACAGGATCACTATGAGTTGGAACCTACTCGATGTCACTTAAAAACAACAGCATAATAATAAATAGGAGTACACATCTTTTTATACATGTTATGATGAATAGTGATTACAGATGCCTCTTATCAATCCCACATTCATGTAAGCCTTTATGAAAATCATTTAAATTAAAATGACCATAGCCTTGACCACATTAAAATACCATCAACCTCTAGGCCAGCAAAACTAAAATTATGATGTTTCTATGTTGTTGATATTAAGTGTCGTCAAGGCACTTCCAACTCATAGCAACCCTGCATAGGGGTTACAAGGAGTGGCTGATGGGTTTGAACAGTCAAACCTTGTGGTTAGCTGTACAGTGTTTATCCTACAGTGCCAATATTCCCCATTTTATTTTTCCCATATTTTCTGAGTGTTTCAAAGTTCTGGGAAGTTATTGTCTTGTGAGGAAATACTTTCATAGTCAGAAAGTATTGCTTCATAATTATAGCAACCTTTTTTAAATGAAGACATCAAAATGTAAGCTATTGTTTCTTGGCATATCCTCCATCTAAATCTCTACTGTCTTAAAGGCAGTGTTTCCATTGTTCTAACTATTACCTGAAGAATTATAGGCTCTTTACTTGGCACAATGTCAAAACGGCAGTTGTGACATCCTAGGACTCAAATGGTATACTGTTTCAATGTTCTTTGAGTTTAGAAACCAAAAGAAAGTCTGAAGGACCAATATCAGTGCTTTAGGGTGGTTGAGGAAAGGTTTTCTAATGAAATTCTTATAGGACAGATTCTAATACCCTCAAAAAATGAGCAAGTGCAATGCCATCCTGAGAAGGGGAAAAAAAAAATTCCTCCCTTTCCAGGGAAAGCTTTCCTAGAATTTTCTTTACCAATTCATTTTCTTATGACTTCATCACAATAAGTTCCTACGAGCATTTTGTGTCCTTTGAGAAAAGCTATCAATACTTCTTGGGAATCCAAAAAACAGTCACCATAACCTTCTATGCTGATCTCTGCCTTAAATTTACCTGGCCCATCAGATCCCTTCAGAAGTCACTGCTTTGAGTGAAACATTTTATTTTGGGTAGCACCCTAATGAAACTAAAACAAGTGAGAAAACTTGTCTGCAGAGACATGTTTAAGCACATTTTGTTTGGAATAAACCTTTACTTGTATGAAATGGAAAGGTAGTAGCAATACTTGTTGACTTTTTGACTTGCAAAACAAGTAGTTTCACGTTTATCTTTTCACTGACTCTTTAAAAACTTTTGCAAGATACTGTTCTCAGCTCAACTTAAATTTTAATATACTGACTTGATGATATGTTTATGAAATAAACTCTTCAATATTACAGACCTCTCTCTGTACTCTGAACATATTCTGAAAGTGACACCTACTCGGACAATCATATTACATCTGCTTTGCTTTATGTAGACATTGCCTTTGATGTAAAAGAATACTAACTCCAACGTAGGTATAATAGGAGTCACCAATTTGGCATAGATACAAAGGGCAAGTTAAAAGACACAGCAGGACAGCATTACAGGATGCTAGCATGTACCATGGCTCATAGAAAATGAAAGCAAAAAAAAAAAAATACACATACCCAAATGACCACAATACATCTGTCACTTTTTCATACTGTGGTGGCTTGTATTTTGATGTAATGCTGGAATTTATGCCACTGATATTTTAAGTAAAAGCAGGGTTACCCATAGTGGATAAGTTTAAAGAGTAGCTTCAATATTAACTCTATGAATAAAGGCCTGGTGATATACTTCTAAAAATATCAGCCAGAAAAAACCTTATGAATAACAACAAAGCATTGTTACAATCAGAATGTATAATGTACAAAGTATGAATCTAGGAAAAGTGGGAGTTGTAAAAAGAAAATGGAAACTTAAGATCAATGTCCTAGACATTAGTGAATTGAAATGAAAAAGGATAAACATTGGCCATTTTTAATTATACTATCATATGGTCTACTATGCCAGAAATGATAATTAAAGAGAAATAGCATCACATTCTCTATCAAAAAGCACATTTCAAGACCTATCCTGAAAAACAGTGCTGTTAGTGAGAGCTACAAGAACAACCAGGAAATGCAAATATTACTCAAATTTTAAATCTAACTATTAATGCCAAAGATGCAAAATCTTTCTTCAACAACATAAGCAACAAATATACATCTGGATCTTACCAGATTGAATACACAAGAATCAAATCAACTACATTTGTGGAAAGAGACAAGGGAGAAACTTAATATCATTAGTTAGAACACGGCCAGGGAGCAAACCATCAGTTGCTGACTGTGGAACAAACCATCAATTGCTCATATGTAAGTTCAAGGTGAAGTTGAAGAAGATTAAAACAAGTCCAGAGATCCAAAGCATGACCTTGAATATTGTTGTACTTGTTGTTGTTAAAAGCCATCAAGTTGTTTCTGACCCATTGTGACCCTGAATAGGGTTTCCATGGAGCATCTGGTGAGCTTGAATCGCCAACCTTGCGATTCAAACTGACTTTGCAGTCCAGAACATTAACCCATGGTGCCACACCAGGATTCCTGACCTTGAGTATATCCTACCTAAATTTAAAGACCATCTCAAGAATAGATTTGATGCACTGAACACTCAGTACTAAAGACCAGATGAGTTGTAGGATGACAAATAGAGCAAAATACATGAAGAAAGCAAAAGATCATTGAAAAGACAAAAAGAAGAGACTAAAGCAAATACAAGAAATGACTATGTAAAAGACTGGAACAAAATATTTCAAAGGACAGCTCAAGAAAACCAAGTAAAGTATTATAATGAATTGTGTAAACACCTGGAGTTAATTAGAAAAGGGAAGCACATACTTGACATTTGTCATGTACAAAAAATGGGGGGGAAATTCAAGCTTCAAGTTGCAATAGTACGATAAAAAACTGAACTGTTAATCATAAGGTAGGCATTTCAAACCAACTGCTCCTTGGAAATCCTATACAGGGTTGCTATGAGTCAAAACCAATTTGATGGCACTTATAGTGTAATGGTTAGGAGGTGGGCTGCGAGCCTCAAAGTCAGCAGTTCAAAACCACCAGCTGTTCCATGGGAGAAAGATGAGGTTTTCTGCTCCTGTAAAGATTTACAGCTTCAGAAACCATATACAGAGTCGTTATGAGTCTCAACCGACTCCTTGGCAGATAACCAACCATCAACAATAACGTGGTTAAAAAAACTTGAACAATGCAGGAAGCATCAAGAAAAGATCGGCGGAATACTCAGAATCACTTTACCAAAAAGAATTGGTCAACATTCAACAAATTCAGGAGGCAGCATATGATTATGAATCTACTGTAATATAGGAAGAAATACAAGCTGCACTGAAGTCACTGACAAGAAAACAAGGGTCCAGTACTTGATGTCTTTGGACTATGGTGTTTGTGAAGAATATTGACTGGACTGCCAAAAGAACAAACAAATCTATCTTGGAAGTATAGTCAGGACGCTCTTTTGAAGCACGGCTGGTGAGATTTGTCTCACGTACTCTGGGCATGTCATCAGGACTACTGAAACAGGCACTTGGTTGTTTTTGTACTTGACTGCCATCAAGTAGATTCCGACTCATAGAAACTCAGTACAGGGTTTCTGAGGAGCGACTGTTGAGCTTGAACCTTGTGGTTCAAACCGACCTTGCAGTTCAGTGCATTAATGCACAGTACCACACCAGGACTTCAGAGACCTGGTAGCAGGTCATTAAAGAAGAAGACCTTCAATGAAAGGGACTGACATAGGAGCTCCAACAATGGACTCAAACACAGGAATGAGTGTGAGGATGGTACAGGACTGACTAGAGTGTTTTTTTTTTCTGTTGTACATAGGGATCACTATGAGTCAGAACCAACTCAACACGTTCAACAACAGCATTAAAATCAAATAAAGAAAGGTTTGCATTCTATTTCTCATATACACATACACACAATTATCTTTTGAATATTAATAATGTATTCCTGAAACCTTGCCATTTAATAAAAATTATTAACTGGAAAAACTCCATTTATTTTAATTAGGAAAAAAATTATGGTGTGCTTCATTTAAATCTCAAATACCCAAACAAATTTCACATATTAAAAACAACAACAACTTATCAACTGGATAATAAAAACATATAATAGTATTAATAAATAAACATTTTAAAGAAAACAGTTTTTATATAAAATAGAATATTTATTGTTTTTATCTTTTGCACTCTTTTTTTCACCAAGTGTTTAACCTTTTAAGAGCAAATGATTATCGTAATGCAAACTGCACTTAAACATATAAAGCAGAGCAAAGCACCTAAAGATCAAAATAAAAACTAAACATCAAAAAGCTTCGACCCCAAACACACTAGCAAATATGCACATAAGAAGTCCATTCTCTCCTCAGCATATACATGGGAAAGCAAAATGCTTGGCTTACATTAACATAGCATAGAATTCAAATTTGTTCCATAGGATATTTTCTGACCAGAAATTGTAATTGGAGTGTATGCCTTTGTCTAAAGCCAAAATTCTGAAATATTATATCAAAATATATGCACTTAATGTTTATTGCAGTGAAAAAGCTGATATACTGAAAAGCAAAGTTATTAAAAATTTCCGAAGTTGTGGTAAAAGTCGTTATCATAACAGTTGTTCAATGAAGTAAGTATGTACTGTACATATATTTGTTTGTATGTGTGTATGTAGCAATTCGAAACTACCAGCTGTTCCGCGGGAGAAAGATGAGGTGTTCTGCTCTGGTAAAGATGTACAGCCTCGGAAACCCTGTATAGGGTCGCTTGCTATGAGTTGGAATCGACTCCATGGTACATAATAACAACAACAAAAATGTAGATCATAAGTACATTAAGTAAAGAATGTACAAGCTATAAGATTATAAGTTGTATTTGGATCTATGTTGTTGTTGTACAGTGCCATCTAGTCAGTTCCAACTCAAAGGGACCCTATATAGGGTTTTCTAGGAGCAGCTGGTGGGTTTGAACTGCCGAGCTTGTAGTTCACACTCTAGCGCTGATCCAACAACGTGATAGCAGAAATCTGATCTCTCATAGAATTTAGGAATAGTACAATGATATTGCCAATTTTATTAAGGAACTAGGTAAGCCTCATGATGTGAACACTGAAACAAAGTTAGGTATTTGAAAAATCAAGTTTAGAAGAAAGAAACACAGGGAAAGTCAAGGCTTTTAACTACCTTCTGCTGATTGCTTCTAAAGCTTTCTACTGAAATATTCTTGTTGTTATTAAGTGCTGTTGAGGCAGTTCTGACTCACAACTAATCTGTATAGGGTTTCTGAGGAGCAGCTGGTGAGTTTGAACTGCTGACCATGCGGTTCAAACTGACCTTTCACTCTAGTGCTTAGTCCTACAGCACCACACCAGGACTCCTCTGAGATATTTGTAAGGACAAAAAGTTAAACTAGAACTAAACAAAGCTCCACAATTTCACTGTAAGTGTATAAGAATTATATAATGTTTGTTGTTAACATTAAATAATTCGATCAAAATCATCAATTAAAATTGCTGCTTCATTAAAAAGCACTATATTAATCACACAGCATTAAGTACTTACAGGAATATATTCACATACTCGTTTAAGGCAATCTGTATGTGTGTATTTATGTACTGTGTAGTTGGTTTCTACTCACAGTCACCCTGTATAGGATTTCTGAGGCTGTACAACTCTTCAGGAGCAGAACACCTCATTTTTCTCCTGCAGAGCAGCTGGTAGATTTGAACTGCTCACCTTGCCCAACTCACAGCCCAAGTCATAACCCACTATGCTACCAGAGCTCCTTACTTACTCACTAGAAACACTATAATCTATAATTTATGTATCATCAAAGTGCAGAACACAGACAAGAGAAGATAATCAACACAGAACAAGTAGAAACACAGCTAAAAACCCTGCTGCTTGTGGTGTTACAGATGTCCTCATGACAGCTCCTCTAATGTGAGAATATTCCATAGTCTCTACTTGCTCAGTCCAAAATGGTAGCCATTAGCCACACATGCTTCTTAAAATGAACTATTAGTTAAATAAGATGAAATATTCAGTTCTTCAATCACATTAGCCTTATTTCCAGTACTAAATTGCTTTACTTCCCTACTTTCTCCACACACTGAACAGCATAGGATGGGTCTTTTTCACTCATTACAGAAAATTTTACTGGGCTACACTGCTTGAGAGTTTCTGATGATCACATAAAAGTATTATCATATACTCAAATATAGTATGGTGTTGTTGTTGTTAAGTGCCATTGAGTCGGTCCCGACTCATAGCGACCCTATACAGGGTTTCCAAGGAGCAGCTGGTGGGTTTGAAGTGCTGACCTTGTGGTTCACAGTCCAATGCTGATTCTACAACAACCCAGACATTAATTAATCCCATAAAAGAATTCCTTTCCTGTCAAGTCTGACAACTGAAATTTTGATTATTCATTTATTTCCAGTCTCAGTACTTGCTTAGCTAATAGTTTGTGACAGACATTATGGTTGTTATTATTCTGTACCTTCAAGTCAGTTCCAACTCATATTCACCCTGTTTAGGGTTTCTGAGACCAGCTGGTGGGTCTGAACTTCTGAACTTGCAGTTAGCAAGCCAGTGCTTATCCTATAATGCCATATCAAGGCTCAAAACATTATGGCTGTTGTTGCTTATTGTTAAGTACCATTGAGTCAGTTCTGTCTCATAGCGTCCCTGTATATGGTTTCCGAGGAACAGCTGGTGAGTCTGAGCCATAGACCTTGCAGTTAGCATTTCCTACAGCAGCACACCAGAACGCCACAATATTTCCAAGGTCTTTTAATTCATTGAGTTTTAGGTTCATGTCAATAGCACAATAAAGCTAGAGAGAATGGAGAAAACTAAATAGTAATGGTCAAGTATGATTTTGTTGTTGTTGTTAAGTGCCATTGAGTCCATTTCAACTCATTGTGACCCTGTATAGGGTTTCTACGGAGCAATTGGTGAGCTTGAACCACTGACCTTGCAGTTCAAACAAGTTTGGAGTCCAGCATATTAGCCCACAGCACCACACCAGGACTCCTCAAGTATGACAGGTAATAATAAATGAGTTATAAAAGTATTGCTAATTATAAAAGTCAAGCTTCTTACCCTTGTTGATAAGGATAAATAAGGTGTTCTTGTTTTTTTTAAAACATCAGAATTTATTAGTTTTTTTTTTAATTCCCTAAATAAAAAAGAGGTGTATGAATCCATTGTAGGTTTTACTTTTTTCTAAATAGAAATCATCAGCATGCAGGAAGTATTATCCTTAAGGCTGAAAGGCAGTAAAATTTTACCCTATATGAAGCACCCTATATTTTTAAAGCTGCACATGGTAAGCAGTCAATAACAACATATTAAGTAAGGGAGGAGTTTCATTTCATTTGAATACTTGCTGTTTCCTATCAGAAATCTATAATTGTATGCAACATTTATCTATAGTTAATGAGGCAAAAAATTTTTTACAGCATTGATTTTGCCTGAAATATGAACCTTAAATACTAATTTTTCAGATACTGGGGTTTTTAAGTATTCTAATCAGGTCATATTGGCTTTATTGCCTAGTATTCAACTGTCCATGACTTCAAATTTAAACAGATAGATTGCATATTGTGGATGTTCTAGAAACAGTTTGAGGAAAGCTATGATTACCTTTCCACTACATTGCTTTCCGAATGGGCTGCATTTTATTCCAAGATATGATTATGTGGTGTCAATGAGATGTTGTACTAAAGGTTTTGAGGTTTATTCCAAATGAAAAAGAAATATTTAATTAAAAATTAGAAACTAAGGAAATTAAATTGATAAAAAGGTATTAAAAGTTTTTATCTTTTATTTATAATGCTTTCTTTCAATCTTTTTTAAGTACTCTCAATTTCTGTTTCATGCAAATATTTTGTGCATAGGTACTATACAGTTACCATGTGTTGAAGCATCTTGGGATTCAAATCCAAATTTTATTATCATTCTCAACTTGAATCATCTGAACTATAATTTTTACATGCATAAATTTAAACTTGCTCATATAGCAAATAAATGCAAAATCCAAAAAAAAAAATGTCCACTCTTCTATGGAAGATGTCATTCATTGTTTACTTTCTGTTTTGAATTTTTGTTTAAAGAACAGTATAGTAGATACACTTAAGGAATGCTGGTGATACTGTGGATTAGATGTTGGTCTGATAACCACAAGGTCGGTGGCTCAAACCCAGCAATCAATCCATGGGAGACAGATGAGGCTATCTACTCCTAGGAAGATTGATAGTCTCAGGATTCCTAATGAGAGAGAAGTTATATTTTGCCCTACAGGGTTGCTATGAGCCAGAATCAAGTCAGTGACAGTAGGTTTTAGTAAATACTCTTTGTTGTCTAGCCATCTGCAGTTTTCATGCCTCTTTTTTCCCTATATTGTTGTTGTTGTTATTAGGTATTGTCCAGGTGGCTCCAATTCATAGCTCAAGAGAACAAAACACTTCCCAGTCCTGTGCCATCCTCACAGTCCTTATGTGTGAGCCCATTATTGCAGCCACTGTGCTAATCCATTTCATTGGGTGTCTTCCTCTTTTTCATTGACCCTCCACTTTACCAAGCATGACGTCATTTTGCAGGAAATGGTCCATCTTTATAACATGTCTGAAGTACATAAGCTGAAGCCTTGCCATCCTTGCTTCTAGAAGGGTATTCTGATTATACGTCTTCCAAGACAGATTTGTTTGTTATGCTGGCAGTCCATAGTACTTTCAATATTTTATCCCAACACCATAATTCAAATACATCAATTCTTCTTTTGTCTACCTTATTCATTATCCAGTTTTCACATTCAAATGAAGTGCTTGAAAATATTATGGCTGGGATCAAGTGCACCTTAGACCTCAAAGTGATATCTTTGCTCTTTAGCACTTTAAAGATGTCATTTGTGGCAGATTTGACCAATGCAATGCATCATTAGATTTCTTGATTGCTGCTTCCATGAGTGTTGATTGTGAATCCAAGTAAAACGAAATCCTTGTCAACTTCAATCTTTTCTCTCTTTATCATGATGTTGCACACTGGTCCAGTTGTCAGGATTTTGTTTAGTTTAACATTAAATTGTAATACATACTGAAGGTTGTAATCTCTGGTCTTCATCAGTAAGTGCTTCAAGTTCTACTGGCTTTCAGCAAGTAAGGTTATATCGTCTACATATGTAGAGTCAGATTTAACTCATAAAGACCCTGTATAGGGTTTCCAAGGATTGGCTGCTGGGTTTGAACCACCAACATCGCAGTAAGCAGTCCCAGTGCTTATCCTACAGTGCCACACCAGGATTCTGCCATCTATAAATGTGGTTGTTGTTGTTAAGTGCCATACGGTCTGTTCCGATTCATGGCAACCCTGTATAGGGTTTCCAAGGAGTGACTAGAGAGTTGAACCGCTGACAGTATGGTTCAAATCTACCTTGAGGTTCAGTGCTTTATCACACAGCACCACACCAGGACCTCAATGTTGTTGTTGTCAAGTGCCATGGAGATGTTTCTGACTCACAGAGACCCTGTATAGGGTTTCTAAGGAGCCACTGGTGGGTTTGAACCACCAAACTTGTGGTTTGCAATCCAGTGCTTATCCTGTAGCACCACTAGAACCTCAAAGTTGTTGTTGTTGTTAAGTGCTGTCGAGTCGGTTCTGACTCATAGCGACCTTATATAGGGTTTCCAAGGAGCTGTTGGTGAGCTTGAACCACCGACCTTTCAGTTCAACCTGATCTTGCAGTCCAGCGCATTAACCCGTAGCACCACACCAGGACTCCAATTGTTGTTAAGTGCTGTCGATTCATTTACAACTCATAATGACTCTGTATAGGGTTTCGAAGGCACGGTTATTAAGTTTGAACCACCGACCTTGCTGTTAAAACCGACTTTGCAGTCCAGCACATTAACATGGAGTGCCATACCAGGACTCCTAGGATTCCAACAGTTGAGGTTGTTGTTAAGTGCCGTCGAGTCGGTTCTGATCCATAGAGACCCTGTACAGGGTTTCCAAGGAGTGGCTGGTGAATTTAAACCGCTGACATTGTGGTTGAAACCAACTTTGCAGTCCAGCACATTAACCCACAGCACCACACCAGGACTCCGACAGCAGGGAGTTGTTAATGAATCTTCCTCCCAATCTTTAAAGTACTATCTCCTTCATGAAGTCCAGCTTTTCAGATTATTTGTTCAGCATACAGATTGAATAAGTATGGTAAAACCATACAACTGTGACACACGCATTTTCTGATTTTACATCATGCAATATCCCCTTGTTCTGTTTAAATGAGTGCCTATCGGTCTATGTACAGGTTCCATATAAGAACAATAATGTTCAGTGATTATTATTCTGTGCAATGTTATCTAGTTTGCTATGATCCACACACTTGAATTTGCATAGTCAATAAAGCACAAGCAAATATCGTTCTGATATACTCTGATTTCAGTCAAGATTTCTCTGATGTCAGCAACGATTGATATTCCATATTCCATGTCACTTTCTGAATCTGGCTTGAATTTCTGGATGCTCTCTGTGGATGTACTGCTACAATTGTTTTTTAATTATCTTCAGCAAAATTTTATTTACATATGATATTGTTCTATAAATTCTACCTTTTTTGGGGCCACATGTTGGTCACAAATGTGTGTCTATTCCAGTTGATAGATCAGATCTTCCAAATTTCTTGGCATAGACTCATGAGTGTGTCCAGCTCTAAATCAGTGTGTTGAAATATCAGTTGGTATTTTGTCAATTTCTTGAGCCTTGTTTGTTTGGTTGTGTGTTTTCTGCTAATGTATTCAGGGCAGCTTGTACTTCTTTCTTCATTATTACCGGTTCTTGGTTGAACATCCACCAAATCTTTTTGGTACAGTGACTAAGTGACTATGTTCTTCTTCCATTTTCTTTTGATGCTTCCTACATCAATCAATATTTTGCACATAGCATCCTATGATATTTCAAATTGAGGCTAGAATTTTTTCTTCAGTTCTTTCAGCTTGTGAAATGCTGAGTGTATTCTTACCTTTTGACTTTCTACCTCCGAAAGTATGTTTGCATGTTTCATTATATTTCCTATATGGTAGAATACAAATTTTGTTCCAGTGTTCATGTAATTTAGAGCTGAATCCTGATCAACTAAGCTCATTTGAAGGTAATTACCTTCATTTCATAAGTGCCTGATAGAGTCAGGAGAATATATGTAACAATACTGAACAATGAGGCTTGAAGAGAGGCTGGAGGAATTGAGGGCATAGGGGTCGGTCTCCATGTTCTTAAAAAAAAGAGAAGATACAGAAGTTTCTCTTCATCCAATGAATATTGAAAGCCTAAAATAAATTGTTGTAGTCAGTGTAGTTAAGTCAATTCCAACTCATACTGAGCCTGCAAAGGGTTTCTGAGGAACAGCTGGTGCATTTGAACTCCTGATACTGTGGTTAGCAGTACAGTGTTTACCCTACAGCACCATACCAGGACTCCAGAGGAAATATTTTCAGACTTTTTGTAACCACAAGAAGAGAGAGAAAGGATAGCAGGACATCTGAAAATGCATCACTTTGTTGAACCACTGAATTAACTGATCTTGGGATGGCTTTTCCTCTGGAATCCTTTTTATATGAGGTAATTTCTTATTTGTTTTTTTGTTTCTCTTCATGTTTTAATGTCAGTTGAATTGAGATTTTACTGTTACTTACAGATGAACTCATTCTAGTATAAAATATTATGTACAAAAATGTCTAGTAGGTGGGATGTATAATCTAACAGAGTTTTAATTTAATGTAAAAAATGTTTTTTATTTATATGTGTGAAAATTTTCTGTTTGGTTTTTGTTTTTCTCATGTAAGTCAGTTGAACTGACATTTTCTTGTTATTTACAGAGGAAATCATTCTAACCAAAATGTGTACAAAAATTTCTAGCAAGTGGGAATGTATAAGACAACAGTTTTAATTTAACGCAAAAAGTAAACAAATTTTTTCTTTTAGCTCTAAAAACTGCTTCTTGTAATAATTTCAAGTATTCTTTATTATTCATTTAAGCAACTTAAGTTTCTTATGTTCACTGTATAATATTCTTTCAGATCTCTTCTCTATTTTAACTTTGTATTAAATATCAACTCCAATATTTCTGTTTAAAGTAACACTTTCACCATAAAATGATTATACTAATGAAACAAATTCATTACTTTATTAAAGAATTGGTATTTCCTTATATGTTTCATAGATATTTTAGTGCACAGGTAAGATAATACACGTAAGATTAGAAATATTCTCAGAATATCATAGTTATATAAAGAATAAAGATAATCTCATGATATATGATTATCATTTAATTAATTTATTTTAATGATTTAATTTCTTATAAGGGTATTTATTACAGTGCTTCTGAGATGTAAAATAGAATAAAATTACTTAAATAATTTATTTTAAATAATTGTTATAATAATTTATCAGGGGAGATTCACAAAATTATTTGCACTCCAGTTATACTAAAGTTTCCATCCATAACCACGGCCGATGACAACATTGAGCATGTACATGAAATGATTCTGTCAAATAGATGACTGAAAGTGGATTAATGTGGCAAATCATTTGCAAATTAGCCATGGCTCTGCCTATGAAATAATCCACAATAGACTTTAGTTTCAAAAAGTTTGTATGAAATGGGTACCCAAACAACTCACGGAAGAGCATGAACAGAAGCGTTTAGAAATCTGTAAATAAAATTTGGACAAATACTGATAGGAAAATAAATGTTTCTTAAAATATAAATTGTTACTGATGACAAGACATAGGTTCATCAATAAAAGCCGGCATGAGAGCCAGAGTATGGAATGAAAGTATCCTCAGAGTATGGAATGAAAGTTCAAAAGTCAACCATCACCTGGAAAATTGATGCTTACAGTTTTCTGGGATTCTCAAGGGCCAGTATTGGAACACTATCAGGAAAAAGGCTTAACAATCAACAGTGCTTGTGACAATGAGATGCTCATTAAAGGTCCTGAACGTTGGATTAAAAGCAGAGGACTGCTATCCAAGGGTCTTCTGATCTTACACGGCAATGCATTTGCACATACTTCTGCCCACACTGTTGACACTCTGAAAAAACTTCCTTTTTTTGTTGTTGACAATTATTTAAGACCTTTATTAACAGATGCTTGCAGTTTGTTGACTTTTTTGAAAACATCAAGCTGTAAACTTTTATTACAAATTAAAAATGAGGTTCTTAAAAATCTCAACTTGACCAGATATGTATCAATTTAAAAACCTTTAAAGTTGCATTGAGAAACACCTGGCTTTTTTAAAAGACACGCTGGTCATTACCAAAAAGAGACGGGTTTATTATTAGGGAGGCAGGGGGGTGGCTGGCAGCTGCTGATCTTGCTCCCTTGCACTTTCACCTATTTGATCTACTGAAAGCCACTCTTAGAGGAAGATTCACCTCTGACGAAGAAGTGAAGGCAGTGGTGCATTTGTGGCTGGAGCTCAGCCTAAAACATTGCTTGTAGACAAAGTATACTGAAAAGCAAGGAGATTATGTGAAAAAATGATGTGTTTGTCTTTTCTAAAAGTTGATTAAAATAAATTCTACAGTCAGAGTGCAGGTAATTTTTTTCTTGACATTGTATATACATCTTTCCTATTCCCTATCTATTTTGCTCCAAGTTGTTGTTGCTAAGTGCCATCGAGTGGGTTATGAAACTGCCAGCCTTTCCATTCAAATCAACCTTCCAATAAATTACTGACATAACCATGATTGGGGGGTGGGTGGAGGATGCATGCATTTATCAGATCAAAACCAACCCGGTGAGTTCCCCTCCATTCCCCTCCAGCCCAACTCTAAATAATCTCTGGCAGATTGCATTCCCCCATGCCCATGGACAAGAACACAGCCACAGAGAGCTAGAGCTGAGAGTGAAGGATCTAGCTGATACGAAGGGAGGGAAGACACACAAGAACACCCAAACTTGCATATAGCACCCATTTGCCTCTATGACTTGATAATCAGTACTCTACTAGAGGAAAATAAAACAACAATAACAACAAAAAAAGTATTTTTGATAAAGGAACCAAGGGTAAATTGCTACAACTTGATGACCTTGACCTATACTCATAGTAACTCTAAACACCAACAGAGAGGGAAAGAGTCTTCACACCAAGTAGCAATGCTATCCCCTCTGTATACAGATTAGATAGGGATGAGCAACTTAAATATTGGCTACCTAAGGATCTCTGGATAGCGTAATGGTACGAATAGGGCTGTGAGCCTCAAGGTCAGCAGTTCGAAACTACCAGCTGTTCTGCGGGAGGAAGATGAGGCTTTCTGCTCTCGTAAAGATTTACAGCCTCGGAAACCCTGTACAGGGTCACTATGGGTCAGTTCGACAGCACTTAACAACTAGCGACCCTGTACAG
>NW_006408529.1:28568189-28569579 GCF_000296735.1 Chrysochloris asiatica | reverse complement strand
GTAATGAAACACGGTGTATGATTTGTTGAATGTAAAACTGATGATTTGCCTTGTAAACTTTCATTCAATTTACAATAAAAACTTAAACACACACACAACAACAATATATATATATATACACACATACCAGGTAACTATAGCAAAGAAGTTGAGAGAAACACATAAATTCTCAGTGGATTTAATCACTATGGCATTTTCTGAGTGAGTGAGAAAAATGTTTTTTATTCAAATAATATTACTAAATACAGAATCGCAATTCCAAGAAAACTTTATGAATTCCTTCTTTATTATATAAAACAAAAATATGCCCAACATATACTGGTGATAAAGATTAAAGGTTAGTAGAATATACATATACATATGTGTTTCAATACACATCTATATATGATTCATAATAATTATATTTTCTTTAAAATTTTTATGACATTTTATATTTTATTCTGTTTGTGAATATATACTAATGCCTGCATATGAATATTTAATTTTAATCATGCCTACACAATATTTTACTTTTTAAATAGAAACAAATACTCATTTTAGTTTTCTGAGGCATACCTACAAAAACAACATAAATCGTTACACTCAGAAATTAACTGAAGTGTACTTTCACAAGTCAAATTAAATAAATAGAAGAGAATCGATCCAAAGCAAATTAGTATGATAACCAGATTACATAGTCTCTTTTCTATCCCTATAAACATTCAAACTGATTTAACTTGTATAGCATGTCACTTGAGGAACTGTCCTGTACAGTCATATTCTCTAGCATATTTTTAAAATGTGTTAGTGTATCTATAGATCTAAATTTGTGGGAAATGTAAACATAGATTTGTCAGCTGCCAGTGCAGGAAATCAATTTCACTGGGGAAAATCTGTGTCTTTGTCTTTCTACTTTGTAGTCATAAAATGTGTTGGGATTGTTTTGTTTTGTTTTCACTTTTTGGCATGACTCATTTAGCATTTCCTACAAAGAATAGTTCTAAATACTAAAAACATTATCCATGTAAAAGTCCTGTTGGGCTTCTTATAATAAACAGACAAGGATCATTTGTACTTAGCAGAATTTATTTGCATATAAACAATTGTATTAATGTGTTTTTGTTGTTGTTGTTGTTGCTGTTTTTTAATTTGTGGTCTTCACATTTAGAATAATACTCAAATACCCCCTGGAATTTTATTTTCACTACTATTTGCTTTCTTTAAGACTTTATTTGTCATGTTTCAGAAACTATCAATTTGTGAAGGGAGGAATGAAAGAAGAAAGAAGGGAAGAAGAAAACAAGCAAGGAGGGAGGAATATCATTTACTGCTTTTAGGTTTATACACCTTATGTTATACTGAGATATCCTGGTAGTACAGTGGTTAAGCACTTAATTTTGTTGTTGTTGTT
>NW_006408529.1:28558298-28566514 GCF_000296735.1 Chrysochloris asiatica | reverse complement strand
CCTTTTTGATATTCTGATTCCAGATCTTTGCACATTTTGTTGTAATATTTGGCTTTATCTTCTTGAGCTGATCTTTGAAATTTTCTGTTCAATAACAATATGCAGATATAATAAGCCGTCTTGCTTGATGAAAGTGAAGATCACTTGAAGCACTTACTGATGAAGATGAAAGACTATAGACTTCAGTTTGTATTATACATAAATATGAAGAAAACAAAAGTCCTCACAAGTTGGAACAATACACAATAGCATGGTAATCGAATAAAAGATAGAAGTTTTCAAGGATTTCGTTTTACTCTGATCGGTAAGCAATGCTCATGGAAGCAGCAATCAAGAAATCAAATGACATATTACATTGGTGTAAAATATGTAAAATGACATATTACATTGGTGTAAAATTTGTAAAATGACATATTACAAATGTGTAAAATAACTCTTTAGAATGTTAAAAAAAAAACAAGGATGTCATTCTGAAGACTAAGGTGTGTCTGACACAAGCCTGAATATTTCCAATTGTCTCATATACACGTGAAAGCTGTACAATGAATTAGGGAGACCAAAGAAGAATTGATGCATATGAATTATGGTGTTGGTGAAGAATGTTGAATTGCTAGAGGAACAATCTGCCTTGGGAAAAGTTCTCCTTAGAAGTGAGGATAGTGAGAATCTTCATTCATGTTCTTTGGAAATGTTTTCAGGAAGGATAGGTTATCACATCCCTGGAGAAAGATATCAAGCTTGAAAGATTAGAGGGTCATCAAAAAATAGGAAGAGCCTAAACCAGATGAATTGATACAGTGACTACAAAAATAAGTTTCAAAATAATAATGTAAGGATGGCTCAGGACTGGACAGTGTTTGGTTCTGTTGTACATACAGTCACTATAAGTCAGAACCTTCTCAATGGCACTTAACAATAACAACAAATACTTATTAAGCTTATAATGAGCCCTGATATTAAAAATGCTCTCATTATCACTGAACATTTTATGTATATTATTTGAGAGTAAATCAGGAAAGGAAAGATGAAAGAACAACCTATTCATTCATTCACTCACTCACTCAACAGTAGACATGTCCAAGCTCAGAGAAGACAATGGTAAACAAGATACAGTCCCTGCCCTGAACTAACAATGTAGTTTAAGAAACAGACAAGCAACCCAATACTGCATTGTTAAAATAAGGTTTTCTTCAAGAATGGGCTAGTTTGTCTCAAATTCATTGTTCTCTCAGCATGAAGCAAAGACACAAACATTTTGTTGTTGTTGCTAAGTGTTGTCTAATTGGTTCCAAGACATAGAGACCTTGTATAAGCTTCCTGAGGAGTGGCTGATGGGTTTGAACTGTTGACCTTACGGTTAGTAATCTAGTACTTATCCTAAAAGTGTCATACATAAATGTTGACAATATTGAGACACAATACAAATTGTTTCAGTGCCCTCAGAGTGCCTGCCTAAGGTCTTAAAATTGTGCATGTCTGTGTGAATTGTGCGGAATTGTTGGTAATCAAGTACTGTACTTTTGGACCACAAGAACTATCTGCAAAGATAGATGATTTTATTTAAAATATTCCTTAGCAACAATGGCATGAAATACAGTGATTCCAAATAGTTTTGTAGTAGCAAATACCTATTTCTTTTATTCAGAGTCCTGGTGTGGCACTGTAGGATAACAGTTGGACTTCAAGGTCAGCCTGAATCATAAAGTTGGCAGTTCAAATTCACCAGCCACTCCTAGGAACATAGTTGCTATGAGTTGGAAATGACTCGATGACCTGCAACAATTGCAATGTATTCCATTATAATTAGCAAAGGTGTGCATATAGATGCAATTATTTGTTTAACATTTTCAGTGATTAGAAAATAATTTCTGTTCCCAAGAATAGACTACATCCCAGTGACCTAAGCTTATTTCTATATTTTTATTATTCTATAATCTATTTTAAAAATCAAGAATACAGTATCACATAATTTGAAAATCACTAATATGCACAAACATACTATTAATTAGAATTAGAATCAATTCTAAACTTAATAATTATACCATATATATAAGTGGTCTCACTAAGAGCCTTTGGATTTGTTTTTGCTGGATTAATTATTGGTATAAAATTCATCTATTGAATCAAAAGGGTCGATGTTAAAAAGTTACTTTAAGACTAAAAAAATGTGTAATCTATTTTATAGTCGATTCATATATCCTCAAAAAGAAAATGTTTTATATTCATTTCATATTTTCAAGTATACCTAGCACAGGCAGGTAAACTTATCAAAACAAATGATGTGGAAAATACGTTTGATTAAGTTGAATGTCATTGCTTAAGGGACTTAAAGGGAACTATAAAGTTGAGAATGTAAATCATATTTAACCTTGAAAACAACTTGAGTTAAGAAGGTTTTAAAGGTTAAAAAAACATATCTTACTATTTTTAAACTAGACATTTTAGGACCTCAAATTATAGACAACACATCTTTATTTATTTATTATTGTTTTCAAAAATATTTGTTTAATTTTCTAATAAGAAATGTGTGACTTGGAGAAGATCAGCAACAAGTAGTATATCAATGACCAAGATTTAGTAAATGCTTCTCATGCACTATATCTATTGAAATAAAGCATGTTTTTTGCTGTGTGTCACTGAGTTGACTCCAACTAATAGCAATGCTGTATGACAGAGTTAATATTAATATTAATATTAATACTGGAAATATCCCTACACAAAAACACCATTGGTCTTTGTATTACTTCTTCACTTATGTAAAAGTGTGCTCCTAAATCCCCCACCTGTATAGGCAGTTGCTCTGGTGGCATCCTCTTATTACTTTAATGGTTATGAATTCTGGAATTAATGCAAACACAGAATTATACACTGAGTAGCTACTTCAGAACATTGCTCTGATGAGAAATGAGGGAAGAAATTTGAGACATGAATATCAATTAACTCTCAAAAAACATCTAAATTTCACACTCAACTTAGAGTATGCTGGAACATGCCATTTATTTAGTTTATAGTAAATAAGTATGCTAGAAAGTATTTTGAAAGAATAATCACTCCACTTACATGAGTATATCTTGACTGTAACTAAGCATCAACTGAAATATTCTTTCTTTACTTTCATCTGCAAGTTTGAAATTTATATATCCAAACTTTTGATCTGAGGAGAGTCTAAAATCCCCAATCAATGCTTAATAGTTGACTGATGCCAATGCTAAACGCATTTCTAGATCCCATATGATCAGTAAAACAAACTAGCTCCAAAACCATGAAGTTATATGCACAAAACTATGAAGTTCTGTGATGTTTTCTTATTCTGGATTTGTGCATCTCTAAAATTAGCATCAACAACAAAATTAGCTTCTCCATTCAAGTCTTCTGCTCCCTCACCAGTAACTTCAGAAAAATATAGGAGTTGCTTTGCAGAAATTTGTCTGTATTCTGTGTCCTTGTGTTGTTTAGGAATGTCTTCCAAACAAAAACAATCCAAATTGTTCTTTTAAGATAGATACATAGATAAAAGATGACTTTTAGAAAACAATGTATTGAAATAAGAATTTCCAGGTAAAGAAATCAAACAAGCATTGCTTTTCTCATTTACAGGAGATTACTTAGTGACTTAACAACAACAAACAACAACAACTTAGTGACTTCAATGTCAAGAAAACAAAAATCCTCACCACTAGACCAATAAACAACATTCTTATCAATGGAGAAAAGATTGAAGTTGTCAAGGACTTCATTCTTCTTGGATCAACTATCAACACTCGCGGAAGCAGCAGTCAAGAGATCAGACGACGTATTGCATTGGGCAAATCTGCTGCACAGGAACTTTTTAAAGTATTGAAGAGCAGAGATGTCAACTTGAGCACTAAGGTGTGCCTGACCCAAGCCGTGCTGTTTTCAATAGCCTCATATGAATGCGAAAGCTGGACAGTGAATAAGGAAGATCATAGAAGAATTGATGCCTTTGAGTTGTGGTGTTGGAGGAGAATACTGAAAGTGCCATGGACTGCCAAAAGAACCAATAGATTTGTTTTGGAAGAAGTGCAGCCAGAATGCTCCTTGAAGGCCAGGATGGCTAAGCTTCGTCTCTCATACTTTGGACATATTGTCCAGAGGAAACAGTCGCTGGAGAAGGATGTCATGCTGGGTAAGGTGGAGGGTCAGAGAAAAAAGGAAGACCCCTAACGAGATGTATTGGCCAGGTGGCATCATTGATGGACCCAAGTGTGGCAGTGGTAGTGAGGTTGGCCCAGGATCGGACATTGTTTCGTTCTGCTGTGCATGGGGTCGCTATAAGCAGGTTCTGACTCGATGGCACCTGACAACAACAACTTAGTGACTGTCCCTAAAGATGTACCACTTAAAGATTAAATACAGGGCGTGGAGGTGGAGACGGAAACATCCAAACAGAACAGTTAAGCCCAATAGAAATATTTGACTAGTAAAACTAACATTCTTCGGTCAAGTCTACTTGACAACAGTGGGATATGTATTTGTTTTCTCTCAAATTTCAAGTATCACTAAAAAGTGTTGTTGTTAAGTGCTATTGAGTCAGTTTCAACTCATTGTTGTTAAGTGCTGTCAAGTTGGTTCTGACTCCAAGGAGTGGCTGGTGAGTTTGAACCGCCTACCTTGAGGTTCAAACCATATTTGTGCTTGAGTATTTACCCTACAGTACAGCACCAGGACTCCAGGTTACAACTCATAGCGACCCTGTATGGAGTATCTGAGATTGTAAATCTTTGAGGAAGCAAAAAGCCTCATCTTTCTTCCACAGAGCAGCTGGTGGGCTCAAACTGCTGACCTTGTGGTTCACAGTCCAGTACTTATCCTACAGAGGCACTGTGCTCCAGTGACTAGGAATAGACATCATTATAGAATTCATGGAAGGCATTTTTGTCAACTGATAATTATCAGAAATATGAGATTGAAATGTACCACTGAATGTGAACTTAATGCCAAGCATGCTAATGCATTTAACCCAAAACTGTGTTGATGACGATATTGTAATGCTACACATTAGACTGTTCATAGAGTTGGACTGACTTTCTATTTATTTTAACAATTGTTAAATATTTCCTATGTACTACTTTTGTCCCTATAGGATAAGTACTGAACTGTGAACCACAAGATTATCAGTTCAAACCCATCAGCTGCTCCTTGGGAATCCTATACAGAGTCACTATGAGTCAATAGTGACTCAACAGCCCTTCACTACAACAGCAAGCACTGTTTTGAGCACTTGCCATAGATCAACTAATTTAATCCTTATAACAACCTTATATACAAGATATTATAGCATTGACTGTAAACGTGAAGTTTTGTAACAAAAACTGGGGAGTAATTAATCTTACATTCCAGGAACAGAGGACCAACTCTAAGACCATCAAGAGAAAAGAGCATGAGCAGAACATGGGACCCTAACCAGAGAGGCAGCTACGCCAGAGATGGAGGCAGACATGGAGAGATAGAGCAGCTCAGGACTCTAGACTCATGGAAAGAGGAGGGCTGTGTGCTGGCAGTCAGGAGGCTGGCTTTGAGAATGTGCCCTTTGGTTGTTTAAATGATTATATATCCCAGCATGTTTTGTTTTGTACATCAAAAAGAAAAAAAAAAATAGAGGGGGGGGTTTCTTGATACAATAAAAAAAATCTATGATAGCTTAGGGAGAGGAGGAAATGATTCATGTGCTAGAGAGTAGACACGAATTGACATGGGTTATGGGGCAGGCCATGCACAACCAGAGGGAGGTTGGCAGAGGAAAGATGGGAGTAGGGGGAGGAATTCAGCAGTGGTTAAAGTGAATAAAGGTAAATGCTGTTAACTGTTGGTGCATGGAAGGGATTTCAACCATATAATGAAGCAGACTATATGATTTGTTGAATGTAAAATTGATGACCTGCTCTGTAAACCTTCACCCAATTCACAATAAAGAGTTAAATTTTAAAAAAATTAAATTGTATTTTTCTTTAAGTGAAAGAACAAGTTGAGGTACAGAACGGTCATATAGTTTACAACCTAGAAACAGTAGAGTGAAGAATTTGAATTCGTTCAGTCTGCCCAAGTGTCCATATTCTTAACCATCATGGTCTCATAAATGTTCCTTCTTAGAACCTTCCCATTTCAGCCTGAAATATGAGGGTGTTTCAAAAAGTTCATGAAAAAAATGGAATTAAAAGATAAAGGAATTTTTCCCATAAACTTTCTGAAGCCCATTTATATTAGCAGTGAGTACAAAATTGGGCAAATTTATAGTAGAATAATTCTACATAAAAATATCATTTTCCATTCGTGGCACCATTTGGTCATATATAATCAACAATTCATCTAAAAAGCAGAGAACAAAGCAAATCTCACTTAGCTGTGACAGTAATGATCAGACATCTCATTTAAGACAATTGCTACATTTCAAACATTTTCCTATGTTAACATTCTAGTAGCTCAAAAGTTAGGGCAAAATTCTCAATAATCATCTTCTACTCTATAACTAAAATGTCAGAACATGCATTCTTTCTACTTACAGAATTTGGTAAAGCTATTTTTCTCTTTGCTTAAAATAAAATTAGGCCTGTTAACATTTTAATGTTTTCTGAGTTGATACTTAGACAAAAATATTTTTCTCCTTGCTTAAATAAATAATATTTCCATGTAGTTTTACTACTTCTCCTTATCTAGTAAGTTATGAACCTGAAGTATATTACACCCCACCCTAAACATACACTCATGCACACACACACACATGCACAAACAGGCACACTCACAGACACGCATGCATGTACCTCAGTACTATGCTTCCCTTTAATGATATTCACCCAGAATGAAGTTTTGTTACAAAAGCATTCTCCAGAAAGTTGTGCCTAGTAGGTTTACTCATTGTAGAGTTTAAAGATCAGACAAATTGTAGCTTTAAACAAATGTCCATAAATAATTTGGTGTGGTATACATAATAATGCCTCACCATTAAAAGATGTCTACATCCTAAAATCCAGAACTTGTGAATATGTTACCTCACCTGGCAAAAGAAATTTTATAGATGTGATTAAACTAAGGCTTTTAAGATGGGGAGTTTACCCCTATAGATTCTATGTAATCACAAGGGTCCTTACTAGAGGAATATAAGAGGATCTGAGTCAGAAAGAGAAGATATAAGGGTGGAAGCAGATTTCAAAGAGAGGAAGAGTTTTTAAGATGATACTCTTCTGGTTTTGAAGATGGGCGGGGTCATGAGTCAAAAAATACAGGCAGTCACTAGAAGCTGTGAAAAATAAGGAAATAGATTCTCACCTAGAACCTTCTGAAAGAACACAACCATACTGATACCTAGATTTTAGCCAAGAGAAATTCATTTCAAGACTTCTGACCTCCAGAATTGTAAGATAATCAGCTTATATTGTTTAAAGAGAATAATTTGAGATAATTTGCTATAGCAGCAGCAAGAAAGTACTACACTACTGCATTAGGCAAATGTGCTAACAAAAACCTCTTTAAAGTTTGAAAGAGAAAGACGTAACTTTGTGAACTAAGGTAGCATCAGCCAAAAATGGAAAACACCATGATATTTTCAATCACCTTATATGCATGTGAAAATTGGATAGTGAATAAAGAAGACTGAAGAATAATCAATGCATTTGAATTATGGTTTTGGTAAAGAATACTGAAAGCACCATAGACTACAAGAAACACAAACAAATCTGTCTTAGAAGAAGCGTAGCCTTGGGAAAGAGGGTGAGGAGATAACATATTTCATACTTTAGAGATGTTGTCAGGAAGAAACAGTTCCTGGAAAAGTACATCATGCTTAGTGGAGGGTCTGTGAAAAAGAGGGATTGACAGTAGTGGCAGCTCAAACACAACCGGGAAGATAGAGCAGGACTGGGCAATGTTTGGGTCTGTTGTGCTTAGAGTCTCTATGCGTTGGAACCAACTCAACGGCATCCAACAACTATACTTAATAAGTGTCTACAACCTGGGACATAGTTTTAGAGAATACATATACAATCAGTGATTATGTTAAAAATGACTGAAAATATCCTTGAGATTAAAAATGCAGGAAACTTCCATCCTTTTATCTAAGCATTCATGTCTAACTAATAAACTATAAAGACTATGTAACCCATTGCCATCAATTTGATTCTGAATCATAGAAACCGTATAATGGGTTTGTGAGGCTATATAACAACCTGTGATATGCAGATGATACAACCTTGCTTGCTGAA
>NW_006408529.1:28551859-28556613 GCF_000296735.1 Chrysochloris asiatica | reverse complement strand
AGCCCGATTTGTAACCACTGATAGGTGCTATCAAGACGGTACTGATTCATAGTGATCCTGCGTAGAGTTTCTGAGGTTGTAAATCTTTGAAAAACCAGAAAGCCTCATCTTTCTCCTGCAGAGTAGTCTCTCCTGATAACTGCTTTGGTCTTTTCCTTCTTTCTTGTCTTTTCAGTGACCTTTTGCTTTTTTATTGTATGAAGTTCTTGATGTCATCCCACAGCTCTTTTTGCCTTCAGTCATTAGTTTTTAATTTAACTTTTAATCATCTGTTCTTGAGATGATCTCCAAATTCAGATGGTATATGTTTAACATAATATTTTGCCTCTTGTGGACTTGTTTTAATTTTCTTCAGTTTCAGCCTTAAATTGCATATGAGCAATTGATGATCTGTTCCATAGTCTGCCCCTGGACTTGTTTTGGCTGCTGATATGGAGATTTTCAACCATCTCATTCCACGGATGTAGTCAATTTCAATTCTGTGTATTCCATCTGGTAAGATCCATATGTATAGTCATGTTTTATGTTGTTTAAAAAAGTTATTTGCAATGAAGAAGTCATTGATCTTGCAAAATTCTATCATGCAATCTCAGAGCATCTTTTCTACCATAGTTCCCAACTCCTGATGCTTCCTCTTTGTTTCCAGTCTTTGCATTCCAATTACCAGTAAATATCAATACATCGATTGCATGTTTGACTGATTTCATACTGAAGAAGTTGGTAGAATTCTTCAGTTTCATCACTGGTTTTAATGGTTGGTGCATATATTTGAATAGTAGTAGCAGTAACTGTAGTCATGTGGATATTATTATCCTATCACAGACTCCTTGTACTTCAGGACAGACCTTGATATGTTCTTTTTTGATGATCAATATGATACCTTTTCTCCTCAGTTTGTCATTCCAGGCATAGAAAACTATGCGATTGTCAGATTCAATACCAGTCCATTTCAGCTCACTAATGCCTAGGATATCAATGTTTATGTATTCCATTTCATTGTTGACAACTTTCAATTTTCCTAGATACATGTTTTGTACATTCCATGTTCTGATTATTAATGGATGTTTACAACTGTTTCTCTTCATTTTGAGTTGTGCTCTATCAGCAAATGAAGGTCCTGAAGGCTTTATTCCATTTGTGTCATCACTGTAAACTCTACTTTGAGGAGGCAGCGCTTCCCTAGTAGTATTTTTAGTGCCTTCCAACCTGATAGGCTCAACTTCCGGCACTATATAGTTGACAATGTTCTGATTCTCTTTGTCATGTTTCAATATTCAATATTCTGACAGTGTTCCACTGTTATTCATGAGGTTTTCAGTAAGTAAATTCAGAATTCATCTGCCTCTTCTTTACCTAGTCTGTCTTCATCTGGAAGCTCAGCTGAAACCTGTCCACCATGGGTGACCCTGCTGGTATTTAAAATACCAGTGGGATAGTTTCCAGAATCATAGCAACTCACAAGCCACCACAGTACAACAAGCTGACAGACTAAGATAGGTAAATAAGCAGAATAAATTAGTAGAGATCTTTTTAACCAAGATGACACCATAGCTTCCGGTAAGGATAGTGTTGAAAATGGTGCCAATAATTTCTTGAGTAAAGAGAATACTATTCTGGAAAACAAGCAAACTAAACAAACCTCCAAACTGTAACAGAGGTTTTCTTTTGAGCAGCTGCAGAAAATAAATGCAATTCGAAAAGTAGAGATTGTGAGAGCCTATTAAGCCAGACAGAGTTAGTGAAAGTAGCAGATCTGTGCTTGGGTATGAATATAGCATAAGGGTAACATAAAAATCTGAAAATTTTTATATAAAAATAGACAATAATTTATGAACCTTTTTTGCATTGTTCCTTCACATTTTAAATTTGGAGAATGAATGAATAACTAAATTTCTTTCCAACTCTAACATTTTATAGATATACTTAAACAAGCAAATAAAATAAATAAAAACCCTACAATTTAGATGTTGTTGTTGTTGTTGTTAAGTGCCGTCGAGTCGGTTCCGACCCATAGCGACCCTGTACAGGGTTTCCGAGGCTGTAAATCTTTACGGGAGCAGAACGCCTCATCTTTCTCCCGCGGAGCAGCTGGTAGTTTCGAACTGCTGGCCTTAAGGTTCGCAGTCCGATTTGTAACCACTACGCTACAATTTAGATAGATAATTTAAAATAGATGTAAGCAACAACAAATCTGTTTTTCCCAGTGGGGAATTCTGAAAACGTTTAAAGGAAATAGTAGCATGTTGAACAGGATCTTAAAGTGTGATAGCAAGTAAAATGGAGAAGGACATTCTAAGACATAAATACCATGAAACTTCATTAAGTACAATTTTTCCCCCACTTTCCCACTTTCTGGGGTTGATATGTGTTCCACTAAAAGGTATGTTGGAGTCCTGGTGTGGTGCTGTGGGTTAATGCACGAGACTGCAAAACCATTTGAACTGCAAGGTCGGCAACTCAAGCTCACCAGCTGCTCCTCGGAAACTCTATACAGGGTTGCTATGAGTCAGAACCAACTCAATGGCACTTCACAACAACAACAACAAAAGGTATGTTGGAGTCCTGGTGTGGTGCTATGGGTTAATGCACTGAACTGCAAGTTTGGTTTGAACTGCATGGTCAGCAGTTCATGTTTACCAGCTGCTCCTTGGAAACCCTATACAGACTTGTTATCAGTCAGAACCGAATGACTCAACGGCACTTAACAACAACAACAACAACAAAAGGTATGTTCAAGTTCTAACTCCTTTAGTTGTGAATATGATCATATTTGGAAATACTTTCTTGGCAGATATGGTTGAGTTTACATGATGTTACACTGGAATAGTGGGTTCTGAACCAATTTGACTAAAACATGGTCATCATGTTTCAATATTCTATATTCTGGTGCAATGTGACAGTGTTCCACTACCATTCAAAAGGCTTTTCAGTTACTAAATATTTGAAGTAGTCATATCTTCTTCTTCCTAGTCTAGCTTAGTCTGGAAGCTTAGCTGAAATCTGTTCATCATGGATAACCCTGTTGGAATTTAAAATCCTGGCAGCGTTATCATCCAAAGTCACAGCAACAGCGAGCCACCACAGTATATGGCAAACTGTTGGAGGAGTGGTGGCTTACGTTATGGGAAAGCTTATATTTTTATGTCTTTGGTGGCAAAATGCCATCCAGACTGGGACTCAGGATGGGCACTAATTCCATCATGATGTTGACCCATCAAACTTCCTAAAAGGTAACTAACTATACACTCTTCTTCAGGATGAACCTGAAATGCTTCTGTTAGTAGCATTTAAACTCAAAATTTTATCTTTAATATTTGTTTGTGAATTTATGACAAATCATTTAAACAGTACATTCATAGTAAATTAAACTTAAAATAAACTAACAATCATCATTTATTACATTTACAGTGGTTTTTATTTCTTCATATTTTCTTAGGATTAGATTTTTTTTTTAATTCTCAAAAAATGCAACATTATAAATTATATTCCTTTGTTCTAAAACACAGAGGTCTAGTTCTTAATAGAAATTTGGTTAGTTCAAACTAAATTTCAAAATGTCCTATTGTCTCCATTTAATTCAAGGGATAACACAAGATTGTTCCCATAATTCTAAAGAAAAACTAGGTATAAAACTAACTTATCATTAAATAGTAAAATTTAAAAAATATTGATGTCCTGATGTGGTACTGTAGGATACAGCATTGGACCCAAAGGTCAGTTTGAATCAGGAGGTTGGCAGTTCAAATCCACCAGTCACTCCTCAGAAATCCCATACAGGGTCGCTCAGAGTTGGAACCAACTCTTTGGCATAATAGAGTTAACAACAACAAACAAATATTGTTTAAATACCTATAAAGTATGCATGCAGCACTCTGACGAGTGTGAATGGATAAAGCAGAGGTATACCATAATGTTGTTAAGTGCCGTCAAGTCGATTCTGACCCATAGTGAACCTGTCTAGGGTTTCCAAGGATCAGCTGGTGAGTTTGAACCACCGACCTTGCAGTTCAAATGACTTTACAGTCTGATGTATTAGCCCATGGCACCACAATATCCTGGTGAAAATGTACAGGTACCAAAAGCCCAATAAATTCAGGATTCAATAAATGAAGGCTAGAATGCTATCATATTGCAAATAAATTATTAGAGTTATCATTTAGAGTAATTTATTGAGTCCTAGTATTTAGAACCAAAGTTAATGCATTTTGGGTATTATGAACACAGCAAAGTTTATCCGTTAGCTCTTGCTGCATGCTGTTATTTTTATTGTTAGGTTCAGTCAAGTGAAGTGCTGACTTACAGAAATGCCATGGGACAGAGTAGAATCAGTCATAGAATGTTGCTGGCTATAATCTTTATGGGAGCATATTGCCAGATCTTTCTCCCAGGTAGTTGTTGGGTGAGTTTGAATCACCAACCTTCCAATTACCATGTAAGGTCTTCCCCATTGTGAGACCAAGACTCCCAATATATATAATATCACATATATATTAATGTTGTTGTTGTTGTTAAATGCCATGGAGTCAGTTTCGACTCATAGCGACCCTGAACAGGGTTTCCAAGGCTGTAAATCTTTACGGGAGCAGAAAGCCTCATCTTTCTCCCACAGAGCAGCTGGTAGTTTTGAACTGCTGACCTTGCGGTTCACAGCCCGATTCGTAACCACTGTGCTACCAGAGCTCCTTATATATCCTAATAGTATATAATAATATTAGGAGTTCTGGTAACTCCTAATATATATAATGTTAGGAATC
>NW_006408529.1:28540443-28551689 GCF_000296735.1 Chrysochloris asiatica | reverse complement strand
CTCTAGGATAAGCACTGGACTGCAAAGTCAGTTCTAGGTGCAAAGTCAGAGATTCAAACCCACCAGCCACTCCTCGGAAATCCTATACAGTGTCACTATGAGTCAGAGTTCAACTGCGCTTTAACAACAGAAGTGTTACAGGAGTCCTGGTGTGATGCTATAGGATAAATAAATACAGGACTGTAAGATAGGTTTGAACTGCAAAATAAGTGGATCAAACACACCAACCGCTCCTTGGAAAACTATGGTCACTATGAGTTGGAATAGATTCAATAGCACTTAATAACAATAATTATTATAACATTGATGAGTAGCCTAATTGAAAATGAGAAACTAAGCAAACTTAGTTTAAAATGTTAACTTATTTGTACTTTATGCACCAAGATATTATTTTATTTGGGGTGACAAAAGAAGTAGCTATTGATTTCTCATTGAAGTCCTATTTTATACATCAACAAACAAAGAAAAAAAAAACTTAATTAGGTGCTTCTCATAATGCATCTATATAATAAATATAGATGGCAACATCACAGGATCTTTGTGATACTTTATTATAATCTATCCTGTAACAGTGACTCTGAGATGATATTAAAAATTTCAAGCTAAGAAATGAAATGGAAAACTATCACATTAAATTAGGTTAGTTCATATCTGTAAAATGTTAAGAAAATAATTTATTACACTGTAAAGTAAAGTATACTGATGTGGTGCTATAAGATAAGCATTGGACTGTTAACCAGCTGCTCCTTGGAAACCCTACACAGAGTAACTATGAATACCAACTTGGCGGCACTTTACAACTGCACAATAAACAGAATTTTAAAAATAACAACAAAATGTTATCCAATAGCTACAACTACCCCTGAGATGTTAAATCCAAACCTTGAAATAATTTTCATAATATAACCATGATAATAATAATAGCAACAATAATCACATTGTTATTGTTAAGAGCCATTGAGGCTTTCCACTCATTGTTGTTGTTAAGTGCCATCAAGTTGGTACTGACTCATAGCAACCCTATGCACAACAGAACGAAATACTGTCAGGTCCTGGGCTGACCTCACACTTGTTGCCATGCTTGAGCCTGCCACTTGGCCAATCCATCTCGCTAGGAGTCTTCCTCTTTTTCTCTGACCCTCTACCTTACCAAACATGGCGTCCTTCTCCAGTGACTGGTCCCTCCTGACAATATATCCGAAATATGAGAGATGAAGTTTGGTCATCCTGGCCTCCAAGGAGCACTGTGGCTGCACTTCTTCCAAAACAGATCTATTGGTTCTTTTGGCAGCCCATGGCACTTTCAATATTCTCCTTCCAACGTCATAACTCAAAAGCATTAATTCTTCTACAGTCTTCCTTATTCACTGTCCAGCTTTCACATACATATGAGGTTATTGAAAATACCATAGCTTGGGTCAGGCTCACTTTGGTCCTCAAGTTATAGTGACCTTGTGTAAGGTTTCCAATAGAGTCCTGGTGTGGCGCTGTGGGTTAATGCACTGGATCACAAGGTAGGTTTGACCACAAAGTCACCAGTTCAAACTCACCAGGCTCTCTTGGAAACGGAACCAATCTGACAGCACTTAACAACAACAACACAGAGTTTCTGAGACTGTAAATCTTTGCTGGAGCAGAAAGGCTCGTCTTTCTCCCATTGGTGATTTCCACAGTTTAGTGCTTATCCTACGTCGTCACCATCAATCATAATAATCACATTGTTGTTGCTGTTACGTCACGTCAAGTGGACTCAGAATAACTCTCTCTGGATTTCCAAGGAGTGACTGGTGGCTTATAACTGTCCACCTTGCAGTTAGCATTCCAGTGCTTATCATATCACACTATACCCACAACTATTTACTGGGAGGCTACTAGGTTTCAGTGTCTTTGCTAATTGGACATATCTAGACACACGATACTGAACATCAGAGGAGCAATTAGTTCAGTGTTGCACAACTAAATTACAGAGGGACAAATCACATGTAACTAAAACCAATATCAGATTACCTAATAAACACTTATGCTTATTTAGTAATCTGTAGCAAACCATTCCACATTATTTCAACACATCTACGATTCTGCTTCTAAGTATAGTTGGCATCTCTCTCCCTCCCAAACCCACAACATCTTCCTATAGAATCAAATCCTCTTTTCAAATTTACAATCCCTAAAAAGAACTGCATCCAATAAAGTCCAAGATTTGAGCCCTCCAGCCACTCCAGAGAGAAAGACCAGACTTTCTGCTCCTGTGAAAATGTAAAGCCTTGGAAACCATCTACAGGGTCTCTATGAGTTGAAACCAGCTGGACTGCACTTAACAACAAAAAGGCTAGAGTATCCAGTAAGCAAGTTAAGAATATTTGTGAGTTAAACTGTTCACAACAGATTAGTAAATAGCACAAGTAAGCCCATGCTCACCTTGGTAAACAGAAACTCTACCCCTGTGACTAAGACTCCTGTTTATTATATCCCATTGTTTTTTGTAAAGAAAGTCAATCTAGAGTCTGATTTAGGTTATCAAGGAAAAGAACAGGTTTGAAGGTTAAGAAATATCAACAAAATGTGCAATTCATGCGTAATGTAATTTTACTGCACTAAATAATGTAAATTTTCATTTGGCAAATTCTAGTGGATTCAAGTCTTTATATTGTGATTTGGCTAAAGATGCTTCACCATGATCTTGCTTTGACCAAATGAGGCACCAATGCTTCAGACATTTTTAGAAACTATAATTTTAGACTGACATGAGGACCAGGATTCTGGAAGTCTAGGAGGGCTTCGGAAGGCATTGTGTATGCATGCATTCATTCACTCATTTTAAAAATGTTGCTTGAGCAATTGCCATGTTTAATTACAATGTTAGTCTCTTTTTAAATGTGTATTATATCAGGATAGCAAAAAAAAAAAAAAAAACACAGCAAAAATCTGAAGTTCACTTTTAATCTAGATCATAGAAGTAATTCTTTCTGACATTAAAGTAATTTAATCCTCATTCAACATGAAATTCATTTCTGTCCAATGTTTAACTTTTTAAATCCTTTAAATTTGTGTAATTAAATTGATCAATACCATTACTTATGAATGATCCATGTGTTCTAAAAGTCATTGTTATTCTGCTGTATTCTAAATCATAACTAATTATGATTACCAGCTAAGAAAGAAAACATGAAGGAATTTACTATCTGTAGGTAGGACTGTTGTTTTTGTTATTAAGAGCCATTGAGTCAGTTGCTACTCACAACAAACCTTGTATATAGTTTTCCAGGATCAGCTGGGGAGTTTGAACTTCGACCTTGCAATCCAGTGCTTATCCTACAGTGTCACATTAGAAAATGAAATAACAGATCAACTTTATAAATAAGAAATAAACCAGCTGATCTGCTCTATAGAAAAGAGGATATAAATCCGCAGTTTGCTAATATCTGCCAAAAATATTAGAGTAGAAATTAGTAATTACAATATTACCTATCTCCCAAGGAAACAAGTGATATACTTTATTAGGTTTGGAAAAATAACCTGCATTGAAAAAATAAATGATCGCTGTAAAATCTTTGCTGTAAAATGTCAAATATGGAAAAAACACTTTTTGTTATTATATTTTATTTGGTAGAATAGGACAAATATTTTTAACGCATTTCTTGCTTTATTTTTCTCCAGTTAACAAATAGCAACATGATAAAAAATATAATGAAGGATAAGCACTGTACTACTAACCACAAGGTTGATGGTTCAAACCCACCAGACACTCCTTAGAAACCCTATAACATTGTTATGAGTCAGAATCAACTTGATGGCACTTCACAACAATTTAAAAAATAAGAGGGTTTCTAGAGGAGATTGTCAGCACCTTAAGACTTTAAGGTATCATGACTCTTATATAAACCACAATTTGTCTTAATCTTAATTCAAAGGACCTAAGTCAATTTTTAAAAATTCATTTGGGAAATGCTTCAATCAAAAGTGCCAACTAAGTAAAATTTCATGTTTTGGTGTCTTTTTGCCCAATATATGCCATCTAGGTATATTCTGGGTGGGTTTTCACTTGCTTCTTCATCAAATTGCCAAATTTAAACTCAATTCTTGTGGCACAAATGCTAATTTATAACTGTGGCTTCAGACTTCTTAAATTTCCTAGGATTTCAGTAAGTTATTTCTTCTTAATGGTATCTGAAAGCTTGAAAACTTCAGTAAGAAATTCACAAGTATTCCACTAGGGTTTCATCAGCCTCTGGTTTCCACTTTGCTCTTGGCAAACACAAGCCTTTAAAATATGATCTAGTTGCTCTGCTGTGAACATATTGCGTTTAAGAAAGGACTGAGTTCTACTAATAATCCTAAAAAGAGCTACCTGGCACAGGGTCAGTACATTATAGGTGGCCTCCTCATATTGTGATTATTCAGTGTAGCCATAGCACCTCATGCTCCCTCCTATGAGTGTTTGGGAAGAACCAAGGAGCTTAGATACCAAAACATAGTAGGTTAGAGATGGAATTCTTGAGACAACAAATAGAATCAGTTTTTGAATTTAGATAAATACCAAATACATAATAAAGAGCATAGAAGAGAAGAGACATACCTGCCAATGACTCATATTTGATTATCTATAATCACATTTAATCTTTATAACAAGGAAAAGCAGATATTATCATAACTTCACTTCATAGGCAAATAAATATTCTTGGAGAATTATAACTTGCCAAGGAGCATGGTGGCTGCATAGGATAGACTAGGAAACACAAGGTTAGTAGTTTGCGTCCACTACCTTCATTCTTCTTGGATCAACTATCAACACTCGCGGAAGCAGCAGTCAAGAGATCAGACGACGTATTGCATTGGGCAAATCTGCTGCACAGGAACTTTTTAAAGTATTGAAGAGCAGAGATGTCAACTTGAGCACTAGGGTGTGCCTGACCCAAGCCATGGTGTTTTCAATAACCTCATATTGATGCGAAAGCTGGACAGTGAATAAGGAAGACCATAGAATAATTGATGCCTTTGAGTTATGGTGTTGGAGGAGAATACTGAAAGAGCCATGGGCTGCCAAAAGAACCAATAGATCTGTTTTGGAAGAAGTGCAATCAGAGTGCTCCTTGAAGGCCAAGATGGCTAGGTTTTGTCACTCATACTTTGGACACATTGTCCGGAGAGAACAGTCGCTGGAGAAGGATGTCATGCTGGGTAAGGTGGAGGGTCAGAGAAAAAGAGGAAGACCCCCAACGAGATGGATCAGGCAGGTGGCATCATTGATGTATTCAAGTGTGGCGGCAGTAGTGAGGTTGGCCCAGGATTGGACATTGTTTCGTTCTGCTGTGCATGGGGTCACTATGAGTCGGTTCCGACTCAATGGCACCTGACAACAACAACAACAACCTTCTCTGTAGGAGAAAGATGAGACTTTCTGTTCCCATAAAGATTTATAGCCTCTGAAACTCTATACAGGATCACTATTAGTGGGAATCAATTTGATGGAATTAAACAACAACAAGGACACACAATAAATTTTAGTGCCAGACCAAGACTGAACCTCTGCTAGTGGTAAACCCGTAGGAGTCAACTAAGTATCTTCAACACTGCATCTAGATTTTATGACAGGTTCCATTCAAGGATTTGTGAAACTCTTAGCTTCCTCCCTCTGCCCACAGGGGAAATCACTGCAATTAGGTAACTGAATGGAAACACACAATTCAATGTATAAATTAGAGGGTTTTTTTTTTCTTTTAGTCATGCCCTTGACGAAAATCAGGACACTAAAACAAGTAATATTTTTCACAGCTTAACTTTCATTGAACCATCCTGACATATCTCATTTTTGAATTAAGAGTTACTACATACAGTATCATACGTATATAACAACACATACAAACACACACAAAATCAAGTCAAGCCAAGTAAGTGGGTCAACAATATTAAGAAATTCCCTTACCATTTTCACTGATTGTGCTTTTAAATGATGCATTCATTAGTGCAGCTTCCTTTTTGCATTCCTTACACAATTAAATTAATTAGGGACATGTTCTTTTGTTCCACTGACTAAACCACTACTGATGCTAATGTGGCCTATGTGAGGATCATAGAGACAACATTCCAATACTGAAATGTCATAAAATCAATTGCATACCACTTTTATAAGCCAAGATCCTGAGGCCAAAAATCTCAAAACAAAAGAAAATTCCAAATGTAATATATCACAATTAACACTTGCCTAAATAACAGTATCTCTTATAGGAATGTTTGTTAAGCACCTTCTTTAGCCAGACAGTTTACACATATTCCTTATATGAAGGAAATTATTCATAGATGAGAGAAATGAAAAACAACTTTATCATGATCATAGCGCTAACAAAAAGCTATACTAACAAAAAAATAGCTAAACTAAAAAAAATAACACAAAAAAGCTAAACTAACAAAAAAACAGACCCTCTTACCTGTATACTCTGCTTCAGTACTTTTACTGGATATTTGTCTATTACAGTCTCAAAAAAAATGCTTATCAAAAGAGTTTTAATGAAATTTCAACTACATATGTATATTGATCAAAGTTATTTTGTTTTTTATCTCTGTTGTCACCATTTTTGTTGTTGTTGTTAAGTGTCAACGATTCAGTTCTGCCTCATAGCAACTTTGTATCAGTTTTCCAAGGAACGGCTAGTGAGTCTGAACTGCCAACCTTGTGGTTTAAACCAATCTTGTGGTCCAGTGCTTTATACCAGAGGGCCATACCAGGACTCCCTATTGTCACTAAAGATAACAAAATCTATGGTAATAGAACTTTTGTTTGGCTTCTTAATTATATCCTTATCAAGCTTGAGTGTATAAACTCCATTACGGAACTGCAGTTTCATCATGTGCAATTTTACCACTTTAGCTCAAACAGAATAGACAGGACAGCTGTAGAAAGAGATCTGGACTTCATTGATTTAACCAAGGAGCACATGGATTGTTCATGCAAACGCCACAGGCTAATTGAAACTTAAACTAATCCTGGTCTAAGAAGCTGAAATGATGGTCTAAATAAAGAAATATGACAGACATATATATTTTGTAGTTATTACAGTAAGTAATGAATACAGTGATAATAAAAGGAAGAATAAATGAATTACCAAAACTTTATAAGATCCACATCAAGAAAATCATTTAAATATAACATGCAATTTAGCTTTAGTATCACATGTAACAGTGTCAGGACTTCAAAATCAATATTTTTTTTATTCTCTAAGGAAATATCCAAGATATGATAATGATTTAAAAATAAATGAAATAATTATAATTTGTAATCCATTTACATGCTATACAGAGAACTAAAACTGATTTATTTACATTAATTCATGTATTATGTAACTTTTGATACAGAGCTAAGGTTTTCCATATAGTTTTTATTTAATAAAATTCTTTGAACTACATTTAGACAACTCATAATAAAAATGTTTCTCACTTTTATTGTTTTATTTTTTTTAACTTCTCATACATAAGAAAACATAAATTTATATAACTATAATTAATTATTTTTTAAATTGTGGCCAATTATAACAGCTATTTACTTTCACCTTTAAAGAACCCCACTTCTTATCATCTTATATGTCTTCAGTTGCTTGAAAACTGTTGCAAAGAATATTATTTATCCATGGGTAATAAAGACATAATTAGTCACCTTGAGATTATTTTTAAATTATTATATGAAATAGAAGTCACCAAGGAGAATTTGCATTCAATGAATTCTTGAAAGTCAAAGCAATATATCATCCAATATAAAGTTTAAACGGTATATATAAAGATATTATCATAACAGGTGGATACATAAAGAAATATAAGAATGAATGGCACTTTATATATGAATAGAAAAAAACATGAATTTAAAATTTACACACATACACACACACACACACACACACACACATATATGGAGTCCTGATGTGGCGCTGTCGGTTAATGCGCCAGACTGCAAAGCCGTTTGAACTTCAAGGTCGGAGGTTCAAGCTCACCAACCACTCTTCGGAAACCCTATACAGGGTCGCTATGGGTCGGAACCGACTCGACGGCACTTCACAACAACAACAACAACAACAACAACAAAAATATATATTTAGAGACAGAGAGAGGTGGCTCACTGGACTGTGAACCACAAGGTCTGAAGTTTGAGCCCGGTATCTGTTCCCAAAGACAAAGATGAGACTTTCTGCTTCCGCAAAGATTAAAGGCCTCAGAAACCCACATCAGGGTTAATATGAGTAGGAACTGACTCAAAGGCATTTAACAATATATATCCCAGGATCAGGCAATGTTTCGTTCTGCTGTGAATAGGGTCGCTATGCGTCGGTACTGACTCGATGGCACCTATCAACAAATGTATGTATATATGGACTTGTGATGTGCTGCGGATCAGCACGAGACTGTGAACTACAAGCTTGGAAGCTCAAACTCATCAGCTGCTCCTCGAAAACCCTATACAGGTTGGAATCAATTTGATAGCATTTTAAAAACAACAAAAATAATACACACACACACATACATAAGGATGAGTCAAAAATTATCAGCACTCTGGCTATAGATTTTATTAGACTTTTACAAAAGACAAGCACATCATTTTTCAACATAATCTCTGCTTTTCAATATACTTCTTCCATCTGTCAAAAAACGTTCATATTCTCTTATTTTTAATTTTTTTAGGTTGAGCTGAAAGCCGCAACTACACCTCTGTCTTCACTTCTTCATCAGAGGTGAATCTTCATTCTCTAAGTCTTCTTTAAGGGGACCAAACAGGTGAAAGTCCAATGGAGCAAGATCAAGACTATACGGAGGATGTTTTGAGATGTCAATAGTGTGGGCAGAGGTGTGTGGACACGCACTGTCATGCAATGTCCTTGGATAACAGCTCCTCAGTGCCCATTTCACTGTATTGAGCATTGTTAATTGTTGAATCTTTTTCCTGAGGGTGTTCCAATACTGGCCCTTGAGAATTCCAAAAAACTGTAAGCATCAACTTTCCAGCTGATGGTTGACTTTTGAACTTTTTCTTAGTGGGCGATTGAGGATGTTTCTATTCCAAACTCTGCTGTTTACTCTCAGGATCATAGTGATGATGCCATGTCTCCTCACCAGTAACAATTATTTTTAAGAAACTTTTACCTTCCTTCGAGTATTGGTCCAAATTTTGTTTACAGATGTCCAAACGCTTCTGCTTATGCTCTTCCATGAGATGTTTTGGTATCCATATTGCACAAACTTTTTGAAATGCAAATTTGTTGTGGATTATTTCATAGGCAGAGCCATGGCTGATTTGCAAATAATATACCACATAATTCACTGTCACTCATCTGTTCAACAGAATCATTTCACATGCATGCTAAACATCTTCAACCACGGTCAGGCATTTTAATATAACTGGAGTTCAGATAATTTTTTACCTACCCTCTTGTGTGTGTGTGTGTGTGTGTGTGTGTGTGTGTGTGCATATATATTGTTTATCACCACCATTAACACTTATGTTTCTGTCAAACTGGAGAACTTATTTTGTTCTTAAAATAAGCCTAACATTTCAAGTCCAGTGCCTTATTGGAAAATGTGCATATCAAGGGCTAGCTGTCTTGTGATGTCTTTGCTTGTCTAACTCACGTCTTCCCTTGTCTTGAAATGTCCACAAATTTTATGAGGATGTAATATGATAGACAAGAACAACTCATCTTAAGTAATACCTTAAAGTACAGTAAAGCTGACTCAGATTCATCTATCATGGTGACCTTTCCTAAATACCCCTTAAGGCAATGTTCAACTCTCGTTTGTTATCCTAACTGCATTATAACATTTAAAACCACCTCCAGCAATTACTTGTTTACTGACCCATCCGTCCCACTGGAAAGGACAGGGTTATGTTTGATTCAGCTAAATATCTCTAATCATTTCATAGAGATGACAGTTAATGAAGGTTGGATGAATGAGCATGGCTCTTGTCTTTAAGTCCTTTAGTTTTATTAAGCAAATAAAAATAAGTTTATTTAAGGTAAAATTTAACATAAATTCATTTCTTAAAAATACAAAAAACATATTTCAGGTAACAATGAAATGGAGCAGAACAACTTGCAAAGTGAATTGTTCAGTTAATGCTGTAAAGATTTATGGAATCAAAGTATACTTTGTTCAGGGTGGTCAAAATATACTTTCCAACAGAGGTGAGAACTGAGCTCCATATCATATCCTGGGTTGGCTGTGAGCTGCGTCAAGGCCTTCCGGGAAGGGTGCCAAGAAGAGCATCAGCAATTCTTGAAAGTGGTGACTGATCCAATTAGGCTGGAGCAGAGGTTCTTTTGAAAAGAAATATTGGGTTAGGAAGGAAGGTTGCCTTTACATTAGGAAAGAGTTTTTAAGGAGTTACTAAAGAGGTTTTTTGTTCATTTGTTTGTTTGTTTGATTGATTAAGCAATACAGGGTAAGAACTCATGGAAGATTTGATTTGTAATGGCATAATTAGAATGGTACTTTAGGAAGATGAATTTACCTTTAGATTGTAGTAATGATAAGAATTGAACTTCTGGTGTGATTCTGTTGTATAATCACCAGACTGTAAACAACGAGGTCAGTGGTTCAAACCTACTTTCTGCTGCTCTGAAAACCTATATGGGGTCGATATGAGTTAAAACTGACTCAATGGCACTTAACAACAATACAACAATGATAAAAATTAGAGTGAAAGATGCAAGGAAGATATGAACTGAAAGATTGCTGCAATAAGCTAAATATTACCAAAAGAAGTACCTAAAGTTGAATAATGTGCAAGTTAACAAAAAGAGTATTAAATGCAAAAGAGAATGTTAAAGAAATAAGTAACAGGTACTTTAGGGCTGATTTGACATGAAACTTAAGAGGATGGTTTTTAGGTTTCAAGCTTGCATAAAGTGATAATTTGGAATCACCAAAATATACACAGAAGTCAAGAGGATAGGTCAATTTTAAGGGAGCAGGAGGAGCTGTTTAATTCCAGACATAGCAAGGTTATAATAGTTTGAATTGATAGCAGACTAATCATACAAAAATGCTAGCCATTCAGTTGGGTAAGTAGACAATTTGAGAAAAGACAGGAAAGAGGTTTTGTGGAAATAATTTTCCAGGAAGAAAGATTAAGTCTTGGCACAGATGAGGTATGAACAAAAGAGAGCATCAAGAAAAACTGAAGTCTAGATTTGAAACTGAGACATTATTCATGTTTAAAAGGCAGGAAGGTAGAGAGACAAAACAAAACAAAACAAAAAAACACC
>NW_006408529.1:28537588-28539786 GCF_000296735.1 Chrysochloris asiatica | reverse complement strand
GGCAGTTCAAACCTACCAGCTGCTCCTCAGAAACCCTACAGGATTGCTATGAGTCAAAACCACCTTGACAGCACTTAACAACAACAATATATGTATTCTTGTTTTTGTTGTTAAGAGCTGCCAAGTTGGGTTCTACTCATGGTGTCCTGTATTGGTTTTCTGAGGAGCAGCTGGTAAGTTTGAACTCTATGGAGTCCTGGTGTGGCACCATAGGATAAGTCCTGAACAGCAAGGTCAGTTTGAACTGCAAGGTCAGTAGTTCGAACTCACTAACCATTCCTCAGAAACTCTACACAGCATCATTATTATTTGGAACTGACAGAGGATATTTCTAGAAATGTATTTATATTTACCAATGGGCCTAAGGGCTTAAGGCCATAATCTAGATTGACACATAGACCAATTGGTTTAACATAGTCCACAAGCACCATGTTCTATATCCTACTTTGGTGAGTAGCAACTGGGATCTTAAAAGCTTGTTAGCAGCCATCTCAAGTGAACCATTGATTTTTTCCTGTCTGAAGCAAAGAGGAGCGAAGAAAATTAAAGACTCATGGAAACAATTAGTCCAATAGACTATTGAACTTCGTGAACCTCAGCATTCACAATTCTAAAATCATAAGAATTAGATGGTGCCTGGCTACTACTATCAACTTCTTTTAAAGAATACTGAATAGAATGGAATAATAATGTGAAGTAAAATGCAAAATCATAAGAAATTGACATGGTATACTGGTTGGATAGACACTGGTGGAATCCCTAAGACTGTGATTCTTAGTCAACTTTAAGGACTGGAACTGAGTTCACCTCAATTTTCAGCCAACCAATAGATAGCTCTATAAAGCGAACAATAACACTAAGACTGTACATACGTCTTAGAATAATCAACTGTTTGAAATTAGAAGGGCAGCCATTGCTCAAGGACAAATTTCTGAAGGAAGGAAGTACTACAATAGAAGAAGGAATGGAAACAAGAAACACAGAAAAAAATAAGATGTTTTGCTGTGAGGATTGCAATGGTTGCTTGGTTGTCTGTCTTTGAGTCAGTTCTAATTCATAGCGACCCTGTATAGAGTTTCTGAGGCTGTAAATTTATACGGGAGTAGAAAGCCTCATGTTTCTCCTAAGGTAGTGACTGGTAGTTTAGAACTTTTGACCTTGCATTTAGCAGCCCAGCTAGTAATCCACTACATTACCAGGGTTCCTTGTGGGGATTGTAATAATGATATGCAAAAAAAAATTTAGAGTTGGGTTTAAGATATGAGATACCAGTGCATGTTTATACAAAGAGTTAAAGTAAAAAGTAGATCCTGAAATTCTAAATAAGTTTAAAAGCAAGATTATATGTAAAGCACGATTGTACAAAGAGAAAATTTGTATTTAGTGACAAATTTCAACGAAGTTTTTCAAAACTTTCCAAATTTTAGAAATACGTTTTCTAAATACTTCAAAATTTTTTGTTTTCTTTCTATGTTTTCTGTCTATGTTTTCAAAATCTTAGGTCCTTTTGACATAAAATTTTTAATCTCTATAAAATTGCTTTATATACCTACAAAATACTGTGTCTACCACTCATCTGTCAGTTGGTCTTACTGTGGTGGCTTGTGTGTTGCTGCAAAGCTAGAAGCCATGCCACTGATATTTTAAATACCAGTAGGATCACCCATGGTGGGCAGCAGAGCTTCCATACTTAAACAAGGGAGAAGGGAGGTGGAACACTCATGAAAGTTTAGTCACTAAAAACCTTATGAAAAGCAGTGGAACACTGCCTGATATAGTGCCTAAAGATGAGTCCCTCAGGTTGGAAAGCATTTAAGTTATGATTGGGGAAGAGCTGCCTCCTCAAAACAGAGTTTCTGTGAAGGAAATGGAGAACGCTTTCAGAATGTTCATTTACCAATGGGGCATGACTCAAAATGAGAAGAAACTGCTGTAAACATTCAAAAAATGAAATGTATGAAGTATGAATCTAGGAACATTGGAAGTCACCAAAAACTAAATGGAACACATAAGGATCAATATCCTAGGCATTCTTGAGCTGAAATGGATTGGTATTGGTCATATTGAATCTAACAATCATATGTTTTACTATTCAGAGAATGATGAATTTAATAGGAATGACATTGTATTCGTCAACACAATGAGCATTTCAAGATCTACCTTGAGCTACAACACTGTGACAGGGTAATATCCACACA
>NW_006408529.1:28527226-28537263 GCF_000296735.1 Chrysochloris asiatica | reverse complement strand
GGCTGTAAATCTTTACGGGAGCAGATCGCCTCATCTTTCTCCCGCGGAGCAGCTGGTAGTTTCGAACTGCTGACCTTCCGGTTCGCAGCCCGATTCGTAACCACTACGCTACCAGAGCTCCTTAGCTATAGTCAACGATTAATTAGTGTGACGATATACGATAATTCACTGAATCCCAAAATAGATTTGAACTGCAAAGTCAATAGTTCAAACCCACCAGCTGCTCCTCCAAAACGCTACATGTTGTTGTTGATGTTGTTGTTATGTGTCATGGAGTCAGTTCTGACTCATAGGGACCCTGCATAGGCTTTTGAGGCTATAAAACTTTATAGGAGCAGAAAACCTCATCTTTCTTCCATGGAACAGCTGGTAGTTTCAGACTGCTGACCATGAGATTAGCAGCCCGTAACCCGACTCGATGGCACTTAACAACAACAACAACAACCACTACGCTACCAGAGCTCCTTAAATAGGGTTGCGGTAAATTGGAACCAACTCAACAACACTTAATAAAAACAGTCAACTCCTGCCAGAAATTGATCAAACATGCAATCAAGATGCATTTATAATTACTTGTAATTGTAATGTGAAAGTTGGAAACAAGAAGGATCATTAGTAGCAAATATGGTTTTAGTACTATGAACAATACTGGTGGTCCCATAATAGAATACCTTTTTTCAGGAAACAAAACACATGGACCATACCAGATGGAATGCACTGGAATCAAATAGACTATATCTATGGAAAGAGACAATAGAGAAGCTCAATATCATCAGCTAAAATAAGGTCAGGAGTAGCTGTGGAACAGACTATCAATTGCTCCTTTGTAAGTTCACATTAAAACTGACAAAAATTAAAACAATTTCACTACAACCAAAATATGACCTTAAATACATGCTTCAATTATTCTAAGAGGTAGCATATGATCAAGAAATGAAGGTACTAAAAAAGAAATCAAAGTTACATGGAAGGTACTGGTGAAAAACTAGGATCCAAGAACTGATGGAATACAAATTGAAATCTTCAACAACTGATGCAGCACTCATCTGTGCCAAGAGGTTTGGAGGACAACTACCTGGTCAAATGATTGTAAGAAATCCATATTTGTGTCGATTCCTAAGACAGGTGACCCAGCAGAATGTGAACTCATTGAATAATATTATTAATATCACATGGAAGTAAAATTTTTCTGAAGATAATTGAAAAACAGCTGCAACAGAACATTGACAAAACTGCCAGAAACTCTAGTTGGATTCTGAAGAGGACACGGAACTAGGAATATCACTGTTTATGTCAGATGGATCTTGGCTGAAAGTAAAGAATACCAGAAAGATGTTTAACTGTGCTTTATTGATGGTACAAAGGCTTTTCACTCTGTGAATCATGACCCACTATGGATACCATTACAAAAAATGGGGATTCCAGAATATTTGATTGTGCTCATGGGGTATGTACATAGACCAAAAGGCAGTCACTTGAACAAAACAAATGGATACTGAATGCTTTAAAATCAGGAAAGGTGTGTTCCAGGGTTTATTCTTCATCATACTTATACAATCTTTAAACTATCTGTGAAGCTGGTTTATATGAAGAAGAATATGGCATCAGGATTGGAAGAAGGCTCATTAACAACCTGCAATATGCAGATAATACAACCTTGCTTGCTGAAAGTGAAGAGGAGTTAAAAAATACTTACTGATCAAGATCAGAGACCACAGCCTTTAGTATGGGCGGCACCTCAATGTAAAGAAAACTAAAATCCTCACCACTGGACTAATAAATAACATTCATATAAATGGAGAAAAGATTGAAGTTATCAAAGACTTAGTTTTGCTTGGATCAACCACCAACACTCATGGAAGCAGTAGTCAATAAATCAAACGATTGTTGCATTAATCAAATCTGCTGCACAAGGCCTCTTTTAAACTGTTGATGAGCAAAGATGTCAGTTTGAGGACTAAGGTGCACCTGACATAAACCAGGGTATTTTCAATTTCAGCTTTAAGGAGCACTGGTAGAGCAGTGGATTACAAATTGGACTGCTAACTGCAAGTTTAGCTGTTCAAATCTACCAGCCTCTCCTCTGGAGAAAGACTAGGCTTTCTGCTCTCTTAAAGATTTGCAACCTAGGAAACCTTATACAGAGTCTCTATGAGTTGAACTTGACACCGTGGCATATAGTCAGTACCAACCAATCCCTACTTTCATTTAGCTTTATAGTCTGACATCGGTATAGCAAAGTTAAAGGTCAGGATAATAAAAGAAAAGTGATGACTGTGGGCCAGTAAGTAAACAAGTTAGTAAATTAAAGATTAAAAATCGAAGTCAACTGCCCAAGGCCACACAGCAAGCAACAAAAACATGATCCAAAGCCACAGATTTCATGATCTTCTTATTTCTGGCCCAAAACATAGTGGTTACCATTCAGGCTGCTAATCTCACGGTCAACAGGTTGAAACTTCCAAGGTTTCCATGGGAAAAAGTTCAGGCTGTGCAGCCTCGGAAACCCTATAAAGGGTCACTATGAGTTGGAACAAACTCCACTGCACACAACCACCACCACAATAACAAACACCATCAAATGCCTAAATAAAGCCATTAGTTTTCTTCTTCCCTCAAGGTAAAAATGTCTTACTTCCTGCTAACCACAGTAGCTCTTCAATCTTGCCAAGTCATCAGTTTAGTCTTGAAAAGCTGATACAATTTTGACAAATCATATTTTAAGATTTGCCAGCATTGTTGTTATTAAGTGCCATTCCTTCAATTCTGACTCATGGAAACACTTTATAGGGCTTCCTTCCTCGTGGATTTGAACTGCCAGCCTTGTGGTTCACAAGCCAGTGCTGATCCTACAGACCGACACCAGTAGTTCATGCTAAGTAGTATCCTACTATGGCCTCTCATCCTTCTCATCCTCTACTCAGCCTGCTTCTACCAGTCCCGCTGGTCTCTAGGTGTTTTACTCCCCTCCCAGTTTCACTGGTACTTAAAAAGAAAAAAAAGATTACTGGGTGCTAAGCTTTGGAAATAATTTTTTAAATTATTATTTTGTATAGTATTTCATGTTTGCATGGTCTTAAAAGGGTTAGTCTGAAAAGAAAAAAAAATGTGCTGATATAGAAGGATTTCAGTTGAGGAAGATAAATAGAATTTTAATCTTTCCATCATTATTGTTGTTGTTAAGTGTCATCATATCAGTTCCAACTCATAGTGACTCTTTATAGGGTTTCCGAGGAGTTGCTGGTAGATTTGAACTGCCCACTTTACAGTAAGCAGTCCAGTGCTTATCCTTCAGCATCCCACCAGGACTACATCAGAGGAGCAGAATTAACCTTGGTACTAAATTAACTCTGGATGTCCACATACGTGAAATAATAAATACATTGTGTGGGTACCTTGGTTGCAGTTCAAACCATCCTTGCAGTCCAATGTTTATCCTACAGCAACACACCAGGACTCCATGGGCTACCTTTAGGTGGGAGTTACTATTATTTCACCCATTCATGAATCCCTCTGTTCCCAGTATGTTAACTCATAATAATTATCTATGATTCTACTTCAACCCAATTTTCTACTGTATTCTTTCCTCTTAAGTTCTTTCTCTATGTCCTTTGTAACTCTAACACCATATCAAACCCCCCTATAGCCATATTTTTTAGCAAACTTTATCTGGATTGCTTTACCTTCGTTTCAGCCTAACTTTCACTCCCTTCTGAAGAATTATTCCCCCAACAGCAACATTGTACTTGCCTCTGGAACTCAGTCCTTCCATCTTCCTGATGGAAAAAAAATGAGTAATCCAAAACTCTCTTAACTCCTTTGGTAGTAAACTTTACAATCAATCTCATTCTGACTTCTACTCTCATGCTTACACTCAAAAGGAATTTCACTAGCTCATAACATCTAAGCTTAAACTCTGGTAAGAATCTCCTGTCCCTTCATTCCTGATTCAGTCACTTCCACTAAATTTTCCCTTAACCCAACTTGGATTCTAAGATCTATCATTTCAATAGCCTCAACTCCCTTATTTCCTCTTCCCAGTCTTCCATTAATCTCACAGTCAACAAGCTGAAGCTACCAGCAATGCCACGAGGGATAGCCTCAGAAACCCTACATAGGGTCGTTATAAGTCAGAACCGTCTACATAGCACACAGCAGCCGCAGCAGTAGCAATCAAAATGTCTTAAAGAATGCTTCAGGATGATTTCGATATTTTGTGTTTTTGTTTTTTAAATAAATTTGAGGAGGAATTTCATTGCGGATCTTTTCTTGGGTATGACTTCCCACCTTCTCACCATTTCAATATGTTGTGTTGTTGTTGCTGTTAAAGTGCCATCAAGTCAGGTCCCACTCATATAGTGTCTCTGACTAGCATCTTGTGGTTTTGAACTACTTTCTTTGTGATTAGACATCCAGTGCTTATCCTAAAGCACCACATTAAGACCTCATATAACAAATATATGATTTAAGGGAAATTAGTGACTCAAGATTTAACCATGTAATTGCTACAAGAGTAACTCTGACCCCAGAATATGTTTGATTATCTAGGGATTTAGATTTTATTACTTCCATATAATATAATACAATATTAATAGATTGTGACTTCACATGGAAGTAAAACATAAACAAGACTTATCTTCTGTTGGGAAATGATATAAAAATATAGTTTAAATAAATTTATTATTTAAAAATTGCAGATTTTCTATGTATACAACATGGAATAGCCAAAGAGAAGATTTATATTTACAGAAGGAATGGATGATTTTCCAATATATGTGCATTAGTAGTATTAATAATGACTTATTAAATATCAATTAAAAGCCTCTTTAGCACATTTCCTTTAATATCAGTCTACTCTTATAAGAACTTCAAGTCACAATCACTTTTATGAGATATCCTAAATGCTCTATTACTATATAGATTTATATATTTCACAAAATGCAGAAATCGCTCTACATCCAAAAATAAGTAATGTTCAGAGGATACTTACAGTAAAAAAAAAAAGAGGCACAGACATTTGATATGAACTCCATAAACTACTCATTCTAAAATAAATACTAGTATGATATGCCTTGAAATGTTGGTAAACCTAAACTTGTAATTATTGGAGCAAAGGAAAAGAAAGTTTTCTAATTTTCTCATGGGATAAAATATCTCTGAAAATCCTTTGTAAGTTTTGCAACTATGAATGCTTATTAGCAACATGAAGTTAGACCTTTTTGTGTTGGTTCAGCTGTACTTTCTGACCTTTAAAAATACAGATAGCTTTTAATTTGCATAAGTTACCATTATTCTGCTTTAAAATGTGTCCTTATTTAGTTCCATTGCCTAATAGAAGACTCTGCATATACAGTTTAACATTTCATATATATATATATTTATTATTATTATTATTATTATTATGGTATAAAAAATGTTAGCCAATGAAGTCATTCAAAAAGAATGTCTTTTTATGTAACAAAAATATAGACTAAAAACAAAACATTAAAAATATCTTCTATAAAAATGATTGACCCATAACCTGAGCTTTTTTTTTTAATTCTAAAACATTCTCAGAATAAATAAAATTGATTCCATTTTTATTACTGAAAAATGCACAATAATTTGGAAAGTATAAAAGTTGAAAAAGATAGTTGTTATTCAAATCCTATGAAATATTATTTTACTTTGTAGGAAAATTTAATATACCAACACAACTTCTTCTGTTTAATGTTTTGGAAACTAACACTCATTGAACTTTATTTGACTGTTTTAATTTTGACTTATCCAATAGGGATGTGTTCATGAGTATTATTATTATGTAATATTCAGCATGCTAGTTGATCAAAATAAGACTAGACAGTCAAAACCTCTGTACAGTTTCCAATTGCTTCTTGTGTTTTGCCTGAATATTTTTTCATACTAGACATCACATCTTCTTGTGCATTCTCAGGCTGATTTATTGAATAGTGGGTAAATCATGCTATAATTTATTTTCCCAAGGGAGGCACCCGCCACTCATCCGTCAGTTTGTGGTACTACAGCTTCCATATGGATGTCATTCTGGAAGTTATATGTATTTTAAATATCAGAAGAATCACCCATGGTGGACAAGTTTCACAAGAGCTTCCAGACGAAGATAGACTAGGAAGAAGGAGAGACTGACTACTTCTGAATCTTTAGTCACTGAAAACCTTATAACTAGCAGTGGAACACTGTCAGATAATACCAGAATACTGACTATTGAAATATGATGAAGAGCACCAAATATTGTCATATGATATAGTGCCAGAAGATGAACCCCTCAGGTTGGAAAACACTCAAAACTCGACTAGGGAAGAGCTGCCTCCTCAAAGTAGATTTGACCACCATGAGTCGAATAGAATAAAGCTTCAGGACCTTCATTTACTGATGGGGTACAACTCAAAATGAAGAGAAACAGTTACAAACATCTATTAATAATCAGAACATAGAATATATGAGGTATGAATCTAGGAAAATTGGAAGTTGTCAACAATGAAATGGAATGCATAAACATTGATATGTAGGCATTAGTGAGCTGAAATGGATGGCATTGGCCATTTTAAATTTGACAATCACATGGTTTACTATGCCAGAAATGACACATTGAAGAAAAAAGGCATTGCATTCATAATAGAAAAGAGCATATCAAGATTTGTCTAGAAGTAAAACACTGTGTTAGGACAATACCCATATTTCTACAAGGAAGACCAGTTAAGACCACTATTATTCAAATTTACGCAACCACCACTAAAGCCAGTGATGATAAAATTGAAGAATTCTACCAACTCTTTAGACTGAAATTTATCAAATGTGCCATCAAGGTATATTTATATTTACTGGTGATTGGAATGCAAAGGCTGGAAACAAAGAGGAAGGATGAGTGGTTGGAGAATATGACATTGGTGACAAAAATGATGCCAGAGATCCTACAATAGAATTTTATAAGACAGATGACTTGTTCATTGCAAATACATCTTTTAACTGTCGTGAAAACCAACTACACACATGGATCTCATCAGATGAAATATACAGAAAGCAAATTGACTACATCTGTGGAAAGATGTTAGAAAAGCTCTATAACATCAATGCAAAGAATAACAGGGGTAGACATGGAACAGACCATCAATAATCACATGCAAGTTCAAGCTGAAGTTGAAGAAAATTAAAACAAGTCCATGATAACCTAAATATGATCTTGAACATATCCCACTTGAATTTGGAGATCATCTCAAGAACAGATTTGATTAATTAAAAACTAATGACTGAAGATAAGAAGAGCTATGGGATGACATCCAGAATATCACACAGAAGATGTGATGTTTTTATTCAGGCAGAAGAACGCAAAAGGTCATTAAGAAGACAAGAAAGAATGAAAAGACCAAAATAGATGTCAGAAAACTCTCTTCTTGTTCTGCAGTGTAGAGATGCTAAAGCAGATGGAAGAAATGAGTATGTAAAAGAAATGAATAGAAAATTTCAAAAGGCAGCTCGAGAAGACAAAGTCAAGTATTAGAATGAAATGTACAAAGACCAAGAGTTAGAAAACCAAAAGGAAGGAACACACTCAGTATTTCGTAAGCTGAGGGAACTGAAGAAAAGATTTGAAACTTGACTTGTGGTATTTAGGAATTTTATGGGCAAAATACTGAATGATGCAGAAAGCATCAAAAGAAGACAGGAGGAGTACAAAGTCACTGTACCAAAAAGAAATGGTCGATGTTCAACCATTTCAAGAGATAACACATGATCAAGAGCCAGTGATAGTGAAGGAAGCAGTCCAAGGTGTATTGAAGACACTGGCAAAGAAAAAAAGCTCTGGGAATTTGTGGAATACAAATTGAAATCTTTCAACAAACAGATGCAGCACTGGAGGCATTCACTCATCTATGCCAAGAGATTTGAAGACAGTTACCTAGCCAATTGATTGGAAAAGATCCATACTTGTGCACATTCCAAAGAGAGGTGACTCAATGGGATGTGAAAACCATTGGACAATATCATTAGTATCCCATGCAAGCAAAATTTTGTTAAAGATAATTCAAAAATGGTTGCAACCATACATTGATAGAGAACTTCCATAGATTCAAGCCGGAATCAAACGAGAACGTGGAATGAGGCATATCATTACTGATGTCATCTGGATCTTGGCTGAAAGCCAGAGAATACCAGAAAAATGTTTATCTGTGCTTTATTGACTATGAAACACCTTTAGATTGTGTGGATCAAGACATGCTATGGACAGCATCACAAAGAAAGAGTATCCCAGAACACTTAACTGTGCTATTGAGCAACCTGTACTTAGAACAATATGAGGCTGTGAGAACAGAATAAGGGAACACTGAATAGTTTAAAATTAGGAAAGGTGTGTGCCAGGATTGTATTCTTTCACCATGCCTATTCAAACTGTATACTGATCAATTAATCTGAGAAGGTGGATCATATAAAGAAAAGTGTGGCATCAGGAGTCAATGAAGCCTCATTAACAATCTGCATTGTGCAGAAAGAGAAGAGAACTAAACATACTTACTGATGAAGATAAAAGCCTATAGCCTTTGGTTTGGGTTGCACTTCAACGTAAAGAAAACAAAACCTTTCAAAGTGTTCAAGAACAAAGATGTCAGTTTGAGGACAAAGGTTTGCTTGACCCAAACCAAAGCATTTTCACTAACATCATATGCATGTGAAAGTTGGTAAAGTGGAGGGTCTGATAAAAAAAGGAAGACCCCAAATTAGATAGACTGGCACAGTGGCAGCAGCGATGGGCTCAAATGTAGCAACAATTGTGAGGTTGGCTCAAGACCATGCTGTGTTTTACTGTGTTGTGTATAGAGTAGCTATAAATCGCTACCAACTCAATGGCATCTAACTACAACAACAAAAGGGAGGCACATTCCTTATAGAGTTCATATTTAAGAAACCTCTGACACAAAGTTTGAGCACTTTGAGGCACCTTCACATTTTGAAGATTATTGTCTATCCAGGCTGTTAAAGGAACAATTCTAAGCAAATAATCTGACAATTGGTCTTTGGAGATGTTAGAAAGAGCAAATGAAAATGGCCAACACAATATGAAATGAAGAGCAGGTGCTTTCAATTAGAAAGAAAAGCGAAGTTTCAGATAATGAGACTAGGATAAAAGGTAGTGGAGGATACAATATATAAAACAATGCTAAATTTGATATTATTCCCACTTGCTCATCTGCATGCTTTCTTAATTAAATGAGTATGTTAGTTTGCATCTTTTAACATTTAATCTTGAAACAATTCCCTCTATTCATCTTTAAGTAATGACAATGTAGATTGCTGAATATGTAAAACAGTGTAAGGAATTAGCTTACAAGTCTCTCCATTAACTGAAGTGGATTGTAGCATCATCTGACATTAGACTAGATACATCAGAGCTGCACTTAAGATAGTCCTTGCTCATTAAAATATTAAGCAATATATGAATCCTTAGCATTTGTGTAGTGCTTTCTACTTCATAAAACTAGATCTACTTAAGTTGTTGTTGTTGTTGTTGTTAAGTGTTGTCAAGTTGGTTCAAACCCACAGCAACCCTGTATAGGATTTCCAAGGAGTGGCTGGTGAGTTTGAATTGCCGATCTTGCAGTTCAAATCAACTTTGTGCTTATCCTATAGCACCACATACTGTCTATAAAATATTTTCCCTGTAACTCACAGAATTTGCTATCTATCCCCAAAAAGGAACTTGCTTAAAGTTTCAGAAAAATTACATTATCTGAATATAACACAATCAAACATTGCTGAACTGGTTATTTTTATAGACACTGCAACTTGCTTCAAGGAAAGTCCAAATTTCAGATTTTTATTTGGAGCACACATGAACTCACATCTATCTAATGATGCCTGTAGGTATTTACAGTTGCATTATGCAAACTAAAGGTTAGCTCATGGTGATCATGGCCAACCTGTGTGACATGTAGTTTACCATGCATCTGTTTTAGCACATTTGTTGTTGTTGTTAGGTGCCATCAAACTGGTACCGACTCATAGTGACCCTATGCACAACAGAA
>NW_006408529.1:28516851-28526901 GCF_000296735.1 Chrysochloris asiatica | reverse complement strand
TATGGTCTTCCTTATTCACTGCCCAGCTTTTGCATGCATATGAGGTTATTGAAAATACCATGGCTTGGGTCAGGTGCACCTTAGTCCTCAAGCTGATGTATTTGCACAATAGGAGGAGAAAATGTAAGCTTTCTTGGCACAAATTGCAAAGTGTCTTCACCAAGACAAGCTGAACTGAACCATTCACTACAACAGTCTGAGCCCCCAAAACTGTAATCAGTTTTTGATGAACTCTGGAATAATAATAAACTACCAACAGTTATCTAACTTAGAGTCTTATGCACTTCCATTGACAATAAATTAATGAAACATGTTTTGAAAACAAAGGCACTTTGGGGCTATGTGCAAGTTGAGATCCCCATTGCCATCCAGTTGATTCCAACTCATAGTAACCCTATAGAACAAAGTAGAACTGCCCCCATAGGGATCCAAGGTTGTAAATCTTAATGGAAGAAGACGTTCACATTTTTCTTCTAGCAAACTGAGATAGGGATAAGTGTCTTAGTTATCTAGTACTGCTATAACACAAATAACACAAGTGAATGCCGTTAGCAAACAGATTTATTCTCTCAGAGTTTGTTGTTGTTGCTAAGTGCCATGGAGTCAGTTATGACCCAAAGTGACCCTGTATGGGGTTTTCAAGGAGCAACTGGTGGTTTGAACTGCCAACCTTGTGGTTAGCAGTTCAGTGCTTAACCTAGCACGCCACACCAGGACTCCCTCTCACTGTTTTGAAGGCTATAATTCTGAATTCAGAGTGCTGGCTCTGGAGACAAGTCTTTGCCTCATCTGTAGAAGAGCATTATTTGGAAATCATCATGTGTCTTGGTAACAATCTTCTACTGGGGCGAGGAGTTTCACAGTGCAGGTATTCTAGGTCCAAAAGACACACTCCACTCCTGACCTTCTTTCTTGTTAGTAGTAGGTCCATCTCATCTGCTCACTTCTCTATTTTATCTCTTGGAAAAGGTGCTGAAAGTCACACTCCAGGGAAACTCCCTTACTTTGGATCAGGGCTATAATGGGATTAAAGATATTGCAGCCCACCATGAATCATCATATTATTTTATCACATCACATCTTGGGGAATCATCACATAATTGCCATATTGCATCGTAACTGCTAAAGCACCGAGAATCATGACTCAGAAAAGTTGAAACATAAAGGGTTATACAATGCAATCTAAGACATAGAGTAATATAGATTTTAATCCAAAAATAGAAATATCGATTTTTTTCTCTCAAGTGTCATTTTTTTTTTTTTTCCATTATATACTTGAATACTGGAAATGCTTGCTTACCTATAGTCTGAGCCTTCCCTCAATAACATTGGACCTTTGTAGTTTAGGAGAAAGTATAACAAATATATTAGAATAAGATCTACAGCAACACACAGGTGGCTGTGGGCTAACGAGCTAGACTGCAAAATCAGTTTGAACCACAAAGTCGATGGTTCAGGTTCATCAGTCACTCCTCAAAAACCCTATACACGGACGCAGTTGCGTTGGGGTTCTCTGCCATCCACCCAGTTGTGGAGCAAAACCTGTTCCTCTCGCGCTCAGCAACGCAGGTTGAATTGATCAAAGCAATGGTTATGGAGAAGCCTAGTCCCCTGCTGGTCGGGCAGGAATTTGTGAGACAGTACTATACACTGATGAACCAGGACCCAGACATGCTACATAGATTTTATGGTAAGAACTCTTCTTATGTCCATGGAGGATTGGATTCAAATGGAAAACCAGCAGATGCAGTCTATGGACAAAAAGATATCCATAGGAAAGTGATGTCACAAAACTTTACCAATTGCCACACTAAGATTCGCCATGTTGATGCTCATGCTACTCTAAACGATGGAGTGGTGGGTCCAGGTGATGGGGTTGCTCTCTAATAACAACCAAGCCTTGCAGACATTTGTCCTTGCTCCTGAGGGCTCTGTTGCAAATAAGTTCTATGTTCATAATGATATCTTCAGATACCAAGATGAAGTCTTTGGTGGCTTTGTCACTGAGCCTCGGGAGGAATCTGAGGAAGTAGAGGAGCCTGAAGAAAGACAGCAGACACAAGAGGTGGTAGCCGATGACGCTGCAACTTTCTGTGATCAGACTGTCAGCAATGACTTAGAAAAACATTTAGAGGAAACTGTTGTGAAACCAGAGCCTGATCCAGAACCAGAACCAGAACCTGTATCTGAAATCCAAGAAGAGAAGTCTGAGCCGGTATTAGAAGACAGTGCTCCTGAGAAGACTCAGCAGAGGGCTTCCCCAGTGCCTGCAGACATAGCTCAGACAGCACAGGAAGACTTGAGGACATTTTCTTGGGCATCTGTGACTTGTAAGAATCTTCCTCCCAGTGGAGCTGTTCTGGTTACTGGGATCCCACCTCATGAAGTTCCAACTTCACAGCCCCGTCCAGAGTCTAAGCCTGAATCTGATTCCAACGCAGAGACCTCAGAGGGATCTAAGTGTGCGAGAATAACAAATCAATATTCCTCCACAAAGGGGCCCTAGACCAATTCGTGAGGCTGGTGAGCAAGGTGATGTTGAACCTCGAAGAATTGTAAGACACACTGACAGTCACCAACTCTTCATTGGCAACCTGCCTCATGAAGTGGATAAATCAGAGCTTAAAGACTTCTTCCAAAACTATAGGAATGTGGTAGAGCTGCGCATTAACAGTGGTGGGAAACTACCCAGTTTTGGGTTTGTTGTATTTGATGACTCTGAACCTGTTCAGAAAGTTCATAGTAACAGGCCTATCATGTTCAGAGGTGAAGTCCGTCTGAATGTGGAAGAGAAGAAGACTCGAGCCGCCAGGGAAGGAGACCGTCAAGATAACCGCCTGCGGGGACCTGGAGGCCCTCGAGGTGGGCTGGGTGGTGGAATGAGAGGCCCTCCTCGAGGAGGCATGGTGCAGAAACCAGGATTTGGAGTGGGAAATGGCGTTGCTTCAAGGCAGTGAACCCTCTTCACTGGTCATCACACAGCAGTAGAAACCCTAGTTCCTGCAGAAGAGGGAATTTCTTCAACCACCTTTGGTATCTTGGAGTATGAGCTTAATCTGTTATAAACTGCTTAACATTTGTATACTTTTATTCCTTTTTGTGTTAATGGTGTGTGCGCCCCACCCTCCTTTCTCCTCCTGATCTTTTAGTCCTTCACTTCCAATTTTGTGGAATATTTTAAGAAAAACGGATTTTTAAAGAATGTGTCTTGCTTATTACTGACATTTGGTATGTTTCATTCATTGGAATATTTCTCACTTATTTTCTACATGTTTCAAAACCTCTAAGAAATACAGGATTGGATAAAACATTTTGAAAGCAAGAAAAACTGAAATTATGTCTTCCTTTGAGAGTCATCTTCTGGTGTGGAGAAATTGCCATTGGATAAATTGACAATTTTGATTCTCACTGGTGTGGTTAAAAATGGAATGAAAAAGTGTTAGAGGTTTGTTCTTTTGCTATCACGCAACAATGTCAGATCCTACTGTTTTTTTGTTTTTGTTTTTTTCCATTGACATTTAAATTGTACGATAAGTTTTAAATGTCTATAATACAACTGATACACTTTTCTCTTGAACTGTTAGAATTTTTTGAAGTAGAGTTTTTCTGTGTTTAATTTGTATTTGTGAAAAACCAAAAACACAAAAAAAATCCCCCAAATCTGAATAACAACAGCAACAAAACAAAACAAAAAACCTTATACAGTGTCACTAAGGGTTGGAACTAATTCTATGGCACTTAACAATAACAAATTTTAATTTTAATTTGGTAAGCATATATCAAATAAATTCTATGTAAAATTCAAGCCACTTATTGTATAAGTGTAATAAAATAAATGGTATTTTATAATTTTTCTAATAGGCAGATTAGTATGTAAAAATTCTGTTTCATGAAACATATTGTTATGACTTTGTTTGCCTTGAAGGCTTTAGGAGAATTTTTTTTTTAGTTGTATAGGTAAACAAGTTATTCGATTTTCCCATGTCGATGCCCAAAATACTAAGTGGAAATAGCAATTCCTGAAAATTAGGAAAATGAAGAGATGGTATTGCTGATGATGTTGCTTTACACATTTTTAGCATGGGCTCAGAGGTAATGAGGAACCAGAAAGAAGCTCCTATCTGGGTTAGCATAATTTATCATCACTGAGAGTCCAGCCTTCTGGTTATGGAACTCAAACTAAAATACCACTGACATTTCTATAAACATTATGCAACTTTTAGTTCAGTTCTTAACTATACATTATGTAAGCTAAAATAAGCTAGTATGTTTGGGGTTGGGGGTAAGGTTGTGTGCCATCAACTTGGTTCTGCCACATAGTGATCCTATATAAGGTTTCCAAGACTATAAATTTTCATGGAAGCAGAAAACCTCATCTTTCTCCTATGGAGTAACTGGTGGATTTGAACTGGTGACCTTGTGGTTAGCAGCACAATACGTAATCCATGATGCCACCAGAGCTTCTTAAACTATTATAGTATTTAGTTTTTGTTTCTCTTGCTAGTTTTGTAAAGCGTATAAACCCCAAAACAAAACATGATGACTAAATGACATTGGTAAAGAGTTAATCCATCAGCCTCTCCAAATGATGGTCCTAATTGCAATGGATGGATTCTTTACCCTCCTTCTATCCCACGTACAACTGGCACCTGGTTAATATCTCTTCACAACTCTATTATGAGCCTAGTGTCATGAAAGGAAATAGTTCAGCATGAGATGAATTTTAATCTCTAAAGATCTTTCCTAATCCATGTATTTTCTCTGTAACTATTTCTATTACAGCTGCAATACTATAAACATATTCTATACTTTTATATTTTTATAACATTTAGAAGATATAATTTCAGGAACACAGGTAATAAGATGTTGCTTGTATTTTCTTTAATATTGAATTGATAATAATCATGATATCCCTGTAGTACTTTTGACAGTTTTTTGAGGGGGAATTCTATATGTTTATACAGAACTTGTAGAAGGTTTTTGAAATGTACCAAAAACAAAATAGTGTCAAAACCAAAACAAACCTAATGCTGTCCAGTTGATTCTGACTCATAGTGACCTATAGGACAGAGTAGGGTTTCCAAGGTTGTAATCTGGATGGAAGCACACTGCCACGTCTTGGTCTTGTAGAGCAACTGGTGAGTTCCAATAGTCAGCCTTTAGGTTGGCTGCTAAGTGCTTAGATCTTAAGGGAAGGAGACAGCCATAGCTTTCTACTATAGAGTGGCTTGTGGGTTCAAACTGTCAACCTTCTGGTTAGCAGTTGAGTACTTTAAGCACTGCATCAGCAGGACTCCTCAATTCCTGAAAGCATGCATACAACTAAACAGAATAATCATTCAATGTAGCCTGTGCAAGTTTAAACAGCCTATGTGCTCTGTTATAAATAAATAAAATACCCAGAATCTGAGACTAGTTGAGCAAAAAAGTAGTTAAACTTGGTGAGATGTGAAATTAGGTTTTAATGTATGCAAAACACATTCCAATGCATATTTTTAGGTGTAAGCTGATTGACTTTTCTCTGTGTTTAAAATTAAAAGCTGCCTTTAGGCAGTTAAAAACCTTTGGAGAGCTTTTGGTATTATTAAGCTCAAGCACTTACATATATCTCTAGCATGGATCCACGCAAAGACCAACAATTAAGTTTCAAAGCAAGGACAGATTTCCAAGTGGCATCTCTCAGTCAGTGCTTTCCCACACAGCTTTTCCTCGCCGGCAAACCCACCACTTTACCCAGGTGAACACATCATCTCTTCACATATGAACAATTATAATGAAATAGTAATTGTTACATTGGTGGAGTCCTGCTATGGTGCTGAGGGTTAACACGCTGAACTGCAAGGCTGGTTTGAATTGCAAAGCCAGCAGTTGAAGCTCACCAGCTGTTCCTCAGAAACCCTATACAGGTTTGCTATGAGCCAGAACTGACTCAACAGCACTTAACAACATACATGGATAGCTCTGGGTCAGCATTCGTCACTATACCTGCATAACTATCTGTGTATATTCTCATAACTGCATGCATCAGATACACAATTATTAATCCCAATTTACTATTTCAGGAATTAACATTTAGTCAAATTAAATAACTAAAGTTAAATACCCACTCACAATGGAGATGGAAATGAAACAATGAATGTGTGGTGCCAAAGCTGAGGACAGAGAGAACCATGTACCACAGTGGTATCTCAGCTATTATTCCGTTCCTTCAGTGAGCAGGCTGAAACTCTTTTTGCCCCAAGAAGTTCTCCATGATTAGGAGACTATACATCTTATACTCAAATTTAACTCTGTTCAATAAATATGCATCAAGTACATTTGTGCAAGATAATTGGCTTGGTATGGTAATATGTTTATTTATAAAACATTATTTAAATTTATTTCCTTTCAGAGCTTAATATTATATTAATTCAACTCATTCAAGGATTACATGCATGTGTTACTATGATGATATTCTTCATAATTTCCTCCTGTGCTTCTTCACACAGTATCATATTTTAATGAGACATAGAAGTATGTGGCTTGGGCAAAATACAAGTGCTATACAGGTAAACCATGAGTTTACAAACATCAGATTGTCAGATTTGTGGACAATCCATGCTTGCCCCTTAATGTTATGTAAAATCGAAATGACAGAATCAACCCCTATTCAAAGCATATTCTTCATCACATTCACTTTGACTTGCTGCACATGCAGCTTTTAAACCATTGAAAAGATTTTAAGCCATTTATTGCAAAAAAGTCAGGTTTAATAAGAACCGTATTCCCTTGTTCCAACTGAACTACAAATTAAACTTAAAGACACACACTTAGGAATGATTTCGTTCATAATATTGAGACTGTCTGTACTCTACAAGTATATTTGAATGGGCTGAGTTAAAATATACTGCAGAGTCAATATAATCCATAAATGTTGATGCATCAGGTGCAAAGCTTCAACTGTAGTTTCTACTTTTACATACTACCATTTATTTCCTATTAGTCACTGGTCAAGAATCAGAAATACCAAACTCAATAGAATAGTCATCTGGAAAAGCTGTATTTTGCGCTTTGTAACTGATACACTGCAATGACAGTTTTATTCCATGATGCAGTGACATTATTCCTATCCCATTAATTTTATTACACAACTGTGCAAGTGGTCTCAGGAGTCCAAGTAGATGACAAATTTAACTGAATGCTGAATATCATCCACCTCAACTAAATGAATACCAAATGAAAAGGAGGTTTAACTAAACCTTTTAAGATTTGTGCTTACTGGGCATATAGATAATTTTCTAATCTTATAGTCACTTGTGTCTCATAATGAATTCAGAGGAGGCAGTAAGATCAGTGATTTTTAAAAAGTAACACAACTTGATTCAAAGCTGAATTAATTCAACCGTTATCTATTAAGTATAAACTATGTATAAATTCAGGAGCTCTGGTAGCGTAGTGGTTACAAATCGGGCTGCGAACCTTAAGGTCAGCGGTTCGAAACTACCAGCTGCTCTGCGGGAGAAGGATGAGGCTTTCTACTCCCGTAAAGATTTACACCCTCGGAAACCCTGTACAGGGTCCCTATGGGTCGGAACCGACTCGACGGCACTTAACAACAACAAATGTATAAATTCTGTCAGTTTGCCATACTATGTTAGTGTATGTATTACTGTTATGCTGGAAGCTATGTCATTGGTATTTTAAATACCATCAGGATCACCCATGATGGATAGGTTTCAGCAGAACTTCCAGACTAAGACAGATGAGGATAAAGGAGATGTGCAACACTTCTGAAAGGTTAGCCACAGAAAATCTTATGAATAATAACACAATATTGTTGACAAAGTGCCAGAAGATGATCTCTTAAAAATGTGGTCCAACCATTAGATTTGACACTGACTAAGTCATAGTTCTATTCCTCATTAGTAAATTAAGGGTCAAGGAGCTTTTGTAGGAGAAACTATAAACTCCAAGTTCATCTATTTCCCCTCACAAGTTTATACATTTTTCAAGATTTTACACTCCAGTGTACAAAAAGTCATTTGCTGTATGTAAATGGGGATACTGGATCTAATAAGATTAAAATCCAGTTTTTTCATTTATTTGTGAGGGCCTTCAAAGAATTCATTGAAATTTTAAATTATCTTTTAATTCCATTTTTCTATAAGCTTTTTGAAACTCCCTTGTATATGTGAGAAAGAAGCAAATTGGCCCAGTATGAGTTGATTGTCTTACCATGATCCAATTAACGACGGTTATGATGCCAACATCATGAAGTCAAAACCAGGTTGCCAGGTGCCTATCTTAATCACAATGCAGGCCACTCCCAGAGATGCAATACAAACACCATGATATACTGTTTCTTACAATAATCCAGGAGTCCTGGTGTGGAGCTGTGGGTTAATGCGTTGGACACAAAGTTGGTTTGAACTTCAAGGTCGATTGTTCAAGCTTACCAGCTATTCCTTGGAAACCCTATACAAGGTCACTGTGGGTCGGAACCAACTCAATGGCACTTAATTACAACAACAACAATGATCCAAATTTTTTTATTTTCAGCTTGATTTTGAATTTGCATATGAGCAATTGATGGTCTGTTCCACAGTCTGCCCCTGGTCTTGTTTAGGCTGATGATATGGAGCTTTCCCACCATGTCTTTCCAATATGTAGTCAATTTGATTTTTGTGTATTCCATCTGGTGAGGTCCATGTGTATAGTTGTCGTTTATGCTGTTTCAATATTCAATAATCAGGTGCTGATACACTCATCCTTTCTCAAGCAGAGGGAATTGAAGAAAAAATTCAAATCTTGACTGGGCAGTTTTGAAGGATTCTATCGGCAAGATACTAAATGATGAAGAAAGTATCAAAATAAGATGGAAGGAATACACAGAGTCACTGTACCAAAAAAAAAAAAAAAATTGGGTGATTTTTAGCCATTTCAAGAGAAAGAAGTCCAAGGTGCATTAAAGTCATTGGCAAAGAACAAGGCATGGGGAATTGATGGAATACAAACTGAAATCTTTCAACAAAGTGAAGCAGCATTCAAGGCACTCAATTATTTATGCCAAGAAACCTGGCCAACTGACGGGAAGAGATCCGTATTTGTGCACATTTCAAAGTGAGGAGACCCAGTGGAATGCAGAAATCACCAGACAATATCACTGATATCCCATGCGCATTAAGTTTTTCAAAAGGTATAAACAGGAACGGCTGTGATCATACATTGACAGAGAACTTCCAGAAATTCAAGCCAGTTTCAGAAGAGGACACGGAACAAGGGATATCACTGCTGATGTCCAATGGATTTTGATGAAAGCAGGGAATACCAGAAAGATACTTACTTGTTCTTCATTGACAGCGTAAAGGCTTTCGATTGTGTGGCTCATGACAAGCTATGGATAACATTGCAAAGTATGGGTATTCTGGAACACTTAATTATACTCATGAGGAACCTTTACATAGACCAACAGACAGTTGTTTGAACAACTGGAAAGGTTTGTGCCTTGGTTGTATTTTTCACCATACTTATTCAGTCTGAATGCTGAGCAAATAATCTGAGAAACGGGATTATAAGAAGAAAATTGAGGCATCAGGATTGGAGGAAGGCTCATTACCAACCTGTGAGATACAGACGATGCAGCCTTGGTTGCTGAAAGCCAAGAGGACTTAAAACACTTATTGATGAAGATCAAAGACCACAGCCTTTGGTATGGATTGCATCTCAATATAAAGAAAACAAAATACTCACCACTGGACCAATAAATAATATCCATATAAATGTAGAAAAGATTGAAGTTGTCAAAGACGTCATTTTACTTGGATAAACAATCAACACTCATGGAAGCAGTAGTCAAGATATCAAATAATGGAGGGAAAAACAGCAATGAAATGGCAAGCTAAGCCCTACAATGTGGAGAGTAAAGCATGCAGCTGATAAAAAGAGAGGGCATATATGCACAAAAACACCCACACTTGCAGATAATACCCACTTGACCTGGCTGATCAGAGCCCAACCAAAAGAAGAAAGAAGAGGAAAAAAGAGTAATCTGATACAATTTGATGAACTTGA
>NW_006408529.1:28514170-28516097 GCF_000296735.1 Chrysochloris asiatica | reverse complement strand
ATTGCATTGGGCATATCTTCAGCACAAGAACTCTTTTAATGTGTTGACGACCAAAGATGTTAGCTTGAGGATTAAGGTGCACCTGACCCAAGCCATGATATTTTCAGTAATCTCATATGCATGTGAAAGTTGGATAGTAAATAAGGAATACTGCAGAAGAATTAATGCATATGTGTTATGGTGTTGGAGGAGAATATTGAAAGTACCATGGACTGCCAAAAGAACAAACAGATCTGTGTTGGAAAAAATATAGTCAGAGTGTTCGTTCCTTGGAAGCCAAGATGGCCAGACTTCGTCTTTTATGCTTTGGACATATTGTCAGGATGGACCAGTCACTTTAGAAGTATATCATATTTGGTAAAGTGGAGGGTCTGAGAAAAAGAGGAATACCCGCAACGTGATGGATTGGTACAGTGGCAGCATCAATGGGCTCAACATAGCAAGTATTGTGAGATTGGCCCAGGATTGGGCAGTGTTTTGTTTTGTTGTGCATATGGTCACTGTGAGTTGGTACCAACTTGATGGCATCTAACAATAATAACAACAACATATCACCTATATTTCAAATACCAGCAAAGTCATCCTTGGTGGACATATTTCAGCAGAGCTTTCAGACTTAAACAGAGTTAGAGGAGGGACCTGTCAATGTGTTTCTAAAGAGGCAGCCAGCAAAATCCTTATAACTAACAGGTACACATTGTCTGGTATAGTGCCAGAAGACAAGCCCTTCAGATTCTTTCCACGGTGAGTTCAACCATAGCAGTGATTGGGATAATGGTTCCAAACCAGACAAATTTTCTTCTGTTGTACGTAAGATCACTATGAATTGGAACCAACTTGATGGGACCTAACAAAAACTATATTTATATGAGGAGGCTTCAAATAAGTTCCATTATCTTTTAATTCCATTTGTCTACAAACGTTTTGAAGTGCCTTCATATATATAATTACTAAATTGGAAAATAAATCATACATAAAATACTAGCACACAGATGAATGAGTGGTATGGACCAACATTGAAAACATTTTTAAAGAAAGAAAATGTAAAATGAACAATGTAACTGCCAGCATTCATTTTTATTTGTAGATAACCAGGAATTCATGAGAGCATGACTGAAATGATTTAAATTTCAGATGCTTTGGGAGTTTTTTTCAGAGAGTAGGGTGAGTAAGGAACCTTAAATTATTCCACATGGGATGCTTTCTACTCCACTAGCACTTAGAACATATCTTTTAATGCCTAGAAATCCACTAGTCTTGCCTGTTCTGGAGTTTAGCTGACCTAGGATTACTGCCACTAGTCCCTGAAACTGGTAATGAATGATATGGAAACTGGAAAGAAATTTCATATGAGGTTAAGCTTTACAGGGAATAGAAAAATCAAAATCATCTGTAGAATGGAAAGTGCAATAAAAAGACTCATGTACAAAGTATAGTTTCCAAGATGTCTTAGTATATATCAGTAAAAATCTTTGATATATAAAAAGTTGAAAATAAAAGCAATATGCCAGAATATACCAATCAAAATAAGACTGGGTAATTATACAGTGCTGTCACATGATAAGTATTTACTAACTTATAGCCAATTATTTCATCAACCAAAATTTTATGTTGGGAAAACTGGTATAATTTCTTTGTAGTCTGCTTTTGTTGATGTTTTTTCAATGGCCCAATACAGAATAAAAAAATCAAAATGGATGTCAGAAGAGATATTTTTCTAGAATGTAGACAAATTAAAGTGAAGAGAAGATGGAAGTAAAAGAGCTGAACAGAAAAATTCAAATGGCAGCTCAAGGAGACAAAGTAAATTATTATAATGAAATGTGCAAAGACCTGGAGTTAGAAAACCAAAAGGGGAGAAAATGCTCAGCATTTCTCAAGGTGAAAGAATTGAAATAAAATGCAAGCCTTGAGTTGCAATATTGAA
>NW_006408529.1:28510724-28512293 GCF_000296735.1 Chrysochloris asiatica | reverse complement strand
TTCCGAGGCTGTCAATCTTTACGGGAGCAGAAAGCCTCATCTTTCTCCCATGGAACAGCTGGTAGTTTCAAATTGCTGTCCCTGAGGTTCACAGCCCAATTCATAACCACTACGCTACCAGAGTTATTAAGTGCCATCAAATTGGTGCTGACTCATGGTGACTTTATGCACAACAGAGCAAAACACTGACCAGTCCTGTGCCAACCTCACAATCCTTGATATACTTGAGCCCAAAACATATGCCTCTGTGCCAATTTGTCTCATTACAGGTCTTTTTTTTCTCTGACCCTCCACTTTACCAAACATGATGGATATCCTTCTCCAGGGACTGGTCTCTCCTGATAATATGTCCAAAGTATGAGAGACAAAGTCTGGCCATCTGGTTTTTAACTAGCATTCTGTCTGTATTTATCCCAACCTATATTGATTTATTCTTTTGGCAGTTCATGGTACTTTTAATATTCTCTTCCAACATTGCAAATCAAATGCATCAATTCATCTATGGTTTTTCTTATTAATTGTCCAACTTTCACATGCATATGTGGCTAGTGAAAATACCATGGCTTGGGTCAGGCACACCTTAGTCCTAAACCTGATGTCTTTTCTTTTGGACATTTTGAAGAGGTCTTGTGCAACAGATTTTCCTAATGCATTTGAAACTCTGCTTTAACCATCAATTCTTTTGCTTCCATGAGTGTTGATGTTTAAATTGATCAAAATGAAGTCTTTGACAACTTCAATCTTTTCTCCATTTATTTATTGATTCAGTTGTGAGGATTTCTGTTTTCTTCACATTGAGGTGAAATCAATACCAAAGGGTTAACGATCTTCATCATTAAGTATTTAAGTCCTTTTCACCTTCAGGAAACAAGGTTGTATCATATGACTGTTGCAGTTGTTAATGACTCTTCCTCCAATCCTGATGACATGGTTTTCTTCATATAATTCAGCTTCTCCGATTATTTGCTTAGTAGACTGATTGAATACTTATGGTGAAAGAATACAACCATGGTGCACACCTTTTTCTGATTTTAAACTATTCAGTATGCCCATGGTCTGTTCAAAGAGCTGCCTCTTGGAGTATGTACAGATTCCTCATGAGCACAATTAAGTGTTCTGTAATGTTCATTTTCTGCAATGTTGTCCATTGCTTTTCATAATCCACACAATCGAAAACCTTTGCCTAGTCAATAAAGTACAGGTAAACATCTTTTTGGTATTCTCTGTTTTCAGCCAAGATTTATCTGACATCAGCAATGATATCCTTCATTCCACATCCTTATATGAATCTGGCTTGAGCCTCTGACACTTTTCTGTCAATGCGCTGTTGTAGTCATTTTTAAATTATCTTTAGCAAAATTTTACTTGCATGCAATATTAATGATATTATCGATGATTTCTTCATTCTATTGGGTCACTTCTCTTTTGAACGGGCACAAATATATGTTATCTTCCAATCAGTTGATCAGGTGCTTGTCTTTGAAATTTCTTGGCATAGATGAGTGAGTACCTCCAGTGTTGCATAAGTTGTTGAAAGTTTTCAATTAGTATTCCATTAATTCCCAGAGC
>NW_006408529.1:28508337-28509919 GCF_000296735.1 Chrysochloris asiatica | reverse complement strand
TCCAATAACATAGCCTAAGATATATGAAGGAAAATTAAGAGCTATATAATTTTATATAAATCTGCCATTATAACAAGAAAAATTTAAATAACTCCTTCTTGATTAATAGAGAAAATAATAAATTTTAGGAAAATATAAATAGTGTAAACAATAATCTTTTTCTAAAGGACATAGGAGTCTGGGTGTGGTACTGTGGGTTAAAGCACTGGACTGCATGGTAAGTTTGAACCACAAGGTTGACATTTCAAACTGTCCAGCCAGTCCTTGGAAATCCTATACAGGGTCACTATAAGTTGAAACCAACTCAACGGTACTTAACAAATGGACATATATAAGATTTTGTTTCCAACAATTTTTTTTTAAATGCAGTCTCTTCAAGGGCACCCAAAACATTTAAGAAAATTGCCTTCACTGGACCGTAAAACAATTTTCAATAAAATTTAAATGATTGGTAATATACAAACCATGTCCTCTGTTTACAATATAATTTAGTTAAAAATGTATAAAGGAACTAAAGGTATAAAGTTTTAGGAACAGGAAGAAACAAACAACCATCTCTTCCTTGGTATATGTACTGGCAAATAAGTAGGAATTCTCTCTGCAAAGAAGCAAAGATGTGTTATAGAAAAGTACATACACAGATTGCAAAGAGTTCAAAGGATCTGGTCTGACCAAAGAAAGAAGTTAGTCATTCAGTGAAGTTATGGTAGAGTTTGTTCCTATGTATGTATATATGCATGTGTTGGCAGGTAGGTGAGAAAATAGACATGCATTGTCTGGAAATGAACACGCCCTAAAACATGTTGAAAAATTGTTGTTGTATGTTAGGTTCTGTCAAGTAGTTTGTAACTCATGGTAACCCTGTGCACAACAGAGCAAAACATTACCTACTCTGGTGCCATCCTCACAACTGTTCTTACATTTGACCCCATTGCTGCTGCTACTGGGTAAATCCATTTTGTTGGGGTATTCCTCTTTTTCACTATTGTTCCACCTTCCTACCAAGTAGGATGTCCTTTTCCAGGGACTAACCCCTTCTAATTACATGCCTAAAGTATGAAACGTCTTGTCATCCATAAGCATGTCGATTATAAAATAAGCAATAGAGATCAACAAAGACTATTAAGCAGGTTACGTGACAAAATTCTATTAATTTAATCTAACAGAAGTGTTATGGAATATTATTTGTTTGGAATAAAGACTGGACAGAGGGAATCAAGCTAGAAAATGTAAGGAAATTGGTTGGTTCTTTAAAGGAATAATTGTCATTTGAAGCACCATAATAGATCTTGCCTCCTAGAACTCTCCTTTCTTCCAAAGCTCATTTTCTTAGATTTCTCACTAGCACTTTCTGTTACCACGATCCATCTTCAGTTAGATTTTGGTATCCTACTCCAACTTTCTCACCACTCATCTGTCAGTTTGTCCTACAGTGGTGGTTTCTGAGTTGCTGTGATTCTGGAGGCCACGCCACGGGTATTTTAAATACCAGCAGGGTTATCCATGGTGGAAAGATATCGATGAGCTTCCAGACAAGGACAGACTAAGAAGGAGAAACAACTGACTGCCGAATATTTAGTCA
>NW_006408529.1:28504994-28505957 GCF_000296735.1 Chrysochloris asiatica | reverse complement strand
AAAAAAAAAAAAGAGGATCCAATGAAATGTAGTTATCATAGAACAATATCATTAATATCACATACAAGTAAAATTTTGCTGAAGATAATTCAAAAGTGGTTGCAGCTGTATATAGCCAGGATATTGCCAGAAATTCAAGCTAGATTCAGAAGAGGACTTGGAATGATGGGTATCATTGCCTATGTCTGTCTAACAGACAGATTCAAAAGCAGAGAACACCAGAAGAATGTTTAATTGTGCGTCATTAACTACAACTGTTTGCATCATAAACCATGGATAACATTACGATGAATGAGTATTACAGAACACTTAACTGTGTTCACAAGGAACCTGTACATAGATCAAGTGGCAAATGCTAGAACAGAACAAGGGGATACTGAATGGTTTAAAATCAGGGGAATTATGCACCAAGGTTGTTGCCTTTCATCATACTTATCCAGTCTGCATGTTGAGAAAATAATCTGACAAACTGGATTATATGAAGAAGAACGTTACATCAGCATTGATGTTAAATTCATTAACAACTTGAGAGATGCAGATGATACAAACTTGTTTGCTGACTGCATATGTAAATTATATAAACTTGCTTACTGGGTAAAAAAATAAAAAGATCTAGAGTCAGAAAACCAAAAGGGAAGAATACACTCAGTATTTCTCAAGCTGGGAGATCTAAAGAAAAGATTCAAGCCTCAACTTTTGTTATTGAAGGATACTCTGGGCAAATTATTGAATGATGCAGAAAGCATCTAAAGAAGATGGACGGAATACACAGAGTCACTGTACCAAAAAGAAATTATTGGTGTTCAACCATTTTAAGAGGTAGCATATGATCAAGAGCCAATGATACTGAAGGAAGAAGTCCAAGGAACATTGAAGGAATTGACAAAGAACAAGGCATGGAGAATTAATGGAATACAAATTGAAATCTTTCAAGAAAGTGAGGTGACACAGGAGGCACTCACT
>NW_006408529.1:28501640-28503764 GCF_000296735.1 Chrysochloris asiatica | reverse complement strand
GAAGGATATCATGTTGGGTAAGGTGGAGGGTCAGAGAAAAAGAGGAAGACCCCCAGTGAGATGGATTGGAAAAGTGGCAGCATCAATGGGCTCAAGCATGGCAATAATTGTGGCATTGGCCTAGTACCAGGCAGTGTTTTGTTCTTTTGTGCATTGTGTCGCTATGAGTCGGTACTGACTCAATGGCACCTAACAGCAACAATAAAACTCCAACTTTCATCTAGCCATATCTACATTACCTTACAATGTACATATTAATTCATATCATAACCTCTGTGTAACAGCTAAGACACAGCTATGATGTTTAAGGTACTTTTACTAAAAGGCTATAAATAAAATATGCATAATAACATAATGATATTTAACCAACAGTTAAGATTTGCAGTAACTAAAATGTTAAATTCATTAGCTTGTGAGTTTCAGAATTTATACACCTTGATATTCCTTCAGTGATACCTCCCTGCCTAGTTAGATGGCTGCCTCAGCAAGACAGAACTGTCAAATTCTTAGAGGCAGATATTACTTTTGACTATTGGAAATCTGCTCAAACTGTCAAAATGCATAAAAACAACTAAGAATGTTGTTAAGTCATGCTCTGGGACAGTGTAATTCAAAGATTCCATCAAAGCAGAATATCAAAATTTCTCATTATTCCTTCTAATGCTCTGGTTTCTGTTCCCCAAGGTGAACATTTTAGTCATAGTCCATTAACAACTATCATCAGGTCAAACTTCCATGAGGTCAAACTTCCAGGCACCATCGTTCCTTCTTTTTTGAAGATGCTCTTAAGCATGTCTAACCAATCATCAGTGAGTCTCATTCACTTTATGGTAACCTCACATGCATCAGAGTAGAATAGTGTTTCATAGGATTTTTAATTGTTGATGTTTTTGCAAGTAGATCAGGGGAGCTTTCTTCTAAGGGGCATCTTGGTGAATTCAAATTACCACCTTTTCAATTAGCAACTAACTGTGGTTAATGTTTGCATGTATGGTCTCTCCATCCAGCATCAGGCTCCATCTTGGTGCCATCATTGTAACCCATCATTATAATGAGATACCTCATTACAATTGACAGCATTGTGGTCCAAATAGTTGGAAGGAATACATAGATGCTTCATGGGATAAGAGAATAAATGGCAAAGATTAAGATTAGAGAAAATGAGAAGCTGATCCAATGTTTTAACCAAAGTTGTGCAGAAGAGAATGGAGAATTTGAGTTATAATCTATTTACTGATGAATTGAATGAGAGGGATGATGAAAAGGGATGGGTGGATAAGAATCCTAAGGGTACCAGCTTGGCTACTTATCTGAAATATGGCAGCACTAACCAAGGAATAGAATTCTGGAGAAATAACAGACTTCTGGCAGGGTAGGTTGTGCTTGGTTTTGTTAGATTAAGGTGACTGGGAAACACACAGATAAAGATTTTCAATAGATTGCTGAAAATTTAGGGGAAAGGATGTAGTCCAAGTGATATTTGAGAGACAGATATGCATAACTGAGTATTATCAGCTTGTAAAAAAAATAAGAAGATACATGAGTAGATAACATTACCAAAGAAGTATGTGGAAAGAAGAAATAGAAAGAGATCAACAACAAAAATCACATGCAACAGAAACATTAGAAAGTAGTTATACACAAAGGAGCTTTTAAAATATTGTGAGAACATAGGATCCGACAGGTAAGTGTTCTCATATTGTTCATACATTGAAAATTTAATAAAGCCAAACTATTGCTAAGAATTTCATAATATGTATACCAAACAACTATAATGTATCTATACCTCTACTACTTAGAATCCTGGTGTGGCAATGTGGGTTAATGCGCTGGACAGCAAAGTTGGTTTGAACTACAAGGTGGGTAGTTCAAGCTCACCAGCCACTTCTTGGAAACTCTATACAGGGACATTATAGGTTGGAACCTACTTGACTGCACTTAAAAAAAAAACAATTTTAATGACGTAAAAGAGCTGAACAGTATATTTTAAAGGATAGCTGGAGACGATAAAGGATTATAATGAAATGTGCAAAGACCCGGAGTTATAAACCAAATAGGAAGAACAAGATCAGCATTTTCCAAGGTGGAAGAACTGAAGAAAAAACTCAAGCCTCAAGTTGCTAT
>NW_006408529.1:28498251-28500900 GCF_000296735.1 Chrysochloris asiatica | reverse complement strand
ACATTAGCAAAAAGCAAATGTCCAGAAATTGATGGACTGCAAATTGAAATGTTTCAATAAATTGATGCAGCACTGAAAAGATTTTTGTGACCATTCCAAAGAAAGATGACCCAACAAAATGCAGAAATCATTGAACAGTATCACTATTATCAACAGCATCACTATTATCATATTTTATTGAAAATAAGTTTTAAATGGTTGCAGCAGTACACAGACAGGGAGCTGCCAGAAATTCAATCTGGGTCCAGAAGATGATGTGGACAAGGCAAATAAGTTGTGGTGGTGGTTGGTGGTTATGTGCTGTGGAGTGGGTTCTGACTCATAGCCACCCTGCACAGGGTTTCCGAGGCTATAAATCTTTACAGGAGCAGAAAGTCTCATCTTTCTCCCGTGGAACAGCTGGTAGTTTCAAGTTGCTGACCTTGCAGTTCACAGCCTGACTCATAACCACTATGCTACCAGAGTACTGAAGTTAAATGGAAATTGGCTGAAAGCAGCAAATGCCAGAAAGATGTTTACTTCTGCTTCATTGACTATGCAAAGGCATTTGACTGTGTGGATCATAACAAAATGTGGATGTCATTGTAAAGACAAGGAATTCCAGAACACTTCATCGGTCTCCTCCAGTACCTGTACAAAGACAAAGAGGCAGTTGTTCATATAAAACAAGGAGATACTAAATGGTCTAAAATCATGAAAGGTGTGCATCAGGGTTGCATCCTGTCCTTATACTTAATCAATCTGTATGCTGAGCAAATAACCAAAGATATTGAATTATATGAGAAAGAAGAACATGGAGGAAAGATTGGAGGAAGACTTATTAACAACCTATAATATACGGATGACATAACTTTGCTTGCTGGAAACAAAGAAAACTTGAAATACTTGCTGATTAAGATCAAGACTGTAGCCTTCAGTATGGCTTGTACCTCAACACAGAGAAAATGAAAATCCTCATAACAGTACCAAGATATAACATCATGATAAATGGAGAAAAAATTGAAATTGTCAAAGATTCCATTTGACTTGGATCCATAATCAATGCTCATGGAAGCAGCAGTCAAAAAATTACTTGTTGTATAACATTAGGTAAATCTGCTGGAACAGACCTCCCTAAAAGACTTAAAGAGCAAAGATGTCAATTTAAGAACTAAGATGCACCTGACCCAAGCTATAGTATTTCACCTCATAGGCATGGGAAAGCTGGACAGTGAATAAGGAAAACCAGAGAGTAATTGATTTCTTTGAATTTTGGTGTTATTGTGTTGGCAAAGAATATTGAAACTACTATAGACTGACAGAAGAACAAACACATTTGTTATGATAAAAGTACAAGCAAATGTTCCATAGCTGCCATAATGTTGAGACTTCATCTCTCCTGCTTTGGACATGTCGCAAGGAAGGACCAGTGAGTGCATGAAGAAGGACGTCATGCTTGGTACAGTGGTGTGTCAATGAAAAAGAGAGAGACCCTCAATTTCATGGATTGCCAGTGGTAGCAACAATGAGCTCAGGACTGGGCAGTGTTTCCTTCTGTTGTACATAGAACTATTAGGTGTTTGAATCCACTCAGTGACATCTAATGATAATTCCACAGTAACACAGGTATGGTAAAGTAAAAATTGGATTATTGAAATCATATAAAATGACAGACTTTCAGTGAAACCAATATTTCATTGAGATGAGAGCATGATGATACCTATTCTGTTTATATTTGTGTTTACTTAGAGTGATTCTTTTCTCTTTCACTTAAGTCTTATACTACTGTCAAGTTTTCTGAGTTTTAGTTGATGTTCTCTATTTGTTTTGTTTTGTTTTTTATACATTTGTATTCCACTACAATTTATCAATAAGACAAGAAGTAGAAAAATGAAATTTCAATCATTGGGCTTTTGATTGCTCTGCGCAAGATGGAAAACACTAATGTACAATTTTGTAACTCTGAATGAGCACAGAGTTTGCAAATAAGATAGATAGTTCACATCACTGTACATCTGAAAACAAAATAGAGAACAAAAATTATACTTGGAGCATGTTTGCAGAGATTTTACATTTATAAAAATCTATGAATGTCACATTGAATCATAATATTAACATTTTAATCATTTGAGATAGCATATTATCATACACAAATAGTTTAATGTGCCTTTAATTATACCTTTCCAAAAGTCTCTAAAATTCACTTCAAATGTATCTAAATATTACATAGATGGTGATACTATGCTGTTGTTAAGTGTTTTCAAACTGGTTCCAACTCACAACTCCGAATAGGATTCCCAAGGAACATGTGGTGGGTTTGGCCCACAGAACTTGCAGTTCAAACCAATATGCTGGAGTCCAGTGCTTATTCTACAGTGCCACACCAAGACTGCATATATTAGTTAGCTGAAATGGACTGGTGTTGACTATGTTGAATCCCACAGTCACTTCACTTACTATACCAGGGATGACAAATTGGGAGGAATGGTGTCATATTCATCATTAAAAGGAACATTTTAAGATCTATCCTGAAGTATAATGCTGTCCATGATAACAAAATATCCATATGCCTACAAAGAAGATGAGTTAATACCATTATTACTCAACTTACACACCAAACATTAAAGCCAGTGAAAATAACATTAAAGAATTCTACCAACTTCTTCAGAC
>NW_006408529.1:28473853-28498016 GCF_000296735.1 Chrysochloris asiatica | reverse complement strand
GCAAGTTCAGACTGAAGCAGAAGAAACTGAAACAAGTGCATGAGAAACAAAACATGACTTTGAATATATCCACCTGAATTTAGAGATCATCTCAAGAACAGCTTTTATGCATTAACCACTAATAACATGGGATTTTTATGGAATGATATAAAAAACATAATACATGAAGAAACAAAAGGTAATTAAGTAGACAAAAAAAAAAGTAAAAGACCAAAATGAATGTCAGAAGAGACTCTGAAATTTGCTCTCCAGCATAGAGATGCTAAAGCAAATGGAAGAAATGAGTAAGTAAAAGACCTGAACAAAAAATTTCAAAGGACTGCTCACAAAGACAAAGTCAAGTATTTTAATGAAATGTGCAAAGACCTGGAGTTAGAAAACAAAAAGGGAAGAATACGCTTAGAATTTCTCAAGCTGAAAGAACTGAAGAAACAATTCAAGGTTCAACTTGCAATATTGACGGATTTTCTGGGCAAAATATTGAATGATGTAGAAAACTTCAAAGGAAGATGTGAGGAATACAGTCACTGCACCAAAATAAATGGACTATGTCCAAACATTTCAAGAGATAGCATCTGATCAGGAGTCAATGGTACTGAATGAAGAAGTCCAAAGTGCACTGAAGGCATTGGCAAAGAGTAAGGCTCTGGCAATTGATAGAATACTATTGAAAATACTTCAACAAATTGAGGTAACACTGAGGGCACTCACTCATTTATGCCAAAAAATTTGGAAGACAGCGCCTTGGCCAACTGATTGGTAGAGATCCATATTTATATCCATTCCAAAGAGAGGTGACTTACAGAATGTGGAAATCTTCAGACAATATCAATATCAAATGCAAGTAAAATTTTGCTAAAGACAATTAAAAACACTACAACAGTACACTGCCAGGAACTTCCAGAGTTTCAAAGCAGATTCAGATGAAGCCATGGAACAAGAGATATAATTTTCTGTCAGATGGATTTGGGTTGAAACAGAGAATAACAGAAATACCTGTGTTTTTGTGACTATGCAAAGGGTGTTGATTTTGTGGGTCATGACAAGTTCTGGACAATACCGTGGACAATGATTATTCTGGAGCATTTAATTGTGCTCATGAGGAACCTACACATAGACCAAGAGGCAATCTTTCTAACAGAACAATGGGACACTGAATGGTTTAAATTTATGAAAGGTGTACACCAGGGTTGTATTCCTTTACCATAATTATTCAATCTGTACATTAAGCAAATAAGCTGAGAAGCTTGATTATATGAATAAGAACATGGCATCAGGATTGGAGGAAGACTCACTAACAACCTGTGTTATGCAGATGATAACAACCTTGCTTTCTGAAAGCAAAGGGAATTTAAAATACTTTACTGATGAAGATCAAAGACCAGAGCTTTCAGTATGGGTTGCACATAATTGTAAATAAAACAAAAATCCTCACCACTGGACTAATAAATAACATGATGATAAATGGAGAAAGATTGACATTTTACAATACTTCATTTTGCTTGGATCCATTATAAACACTCATGGAAGCAGCAGTGAAAAATTCAAATGGCATATTACATTAGTCAACATGCTGCACAAGACTTCTTTAAAGTGTTTAAGAGCAAACATGTCCGTTACAAGACTTCTTTAAAGTGTTTAAGAGCAAACATGTCCGTTTGAGAAGCAAGGTGTGCCTTAACAAAGCCATGGTATTTGCAATAGTTTCACATGCTTGTAGAAGTTGGGCAGTCAATAAGGAAAACTGTAGAAGAATTGAATATGAGTTATGTTGTTGGAGAAGAATGTTAAAAATACCATGAAGTCTTAGAACAAACAAATCTGTGTTTGAAAATGTGCAGCCAGAATGCTCCTTAAAATCCTGGATGGAGAGACTCTGTCTAGTAGTACTTAGGACATATTATCAAAATGGACCAGTCCCTGGAGAAAGACATCATGCCTGCTGAAGTGGAGGGTTAATGAAAGAGTGGATTTGCACAGTGGCAGTAGCAATGGGCTTAAGTTTAACAATGATTGTGAAGCTAAGGCAGGACCAGTCAGTGTTTCGTTCCTTTGTACATAAGGTCACTATGAGTCAGATCCAACTCAATGGCATCTAAAAACAATAAGTAATTAAAAATGTTAAACACTTCAAAGTGAGTTGTATTTTTATTTAGTATATGTTGTTGTTGCTGTTAAGTGCCTTCAAGTTGGTTCCAACTCATCACGACCCTGTATAGAATTTCAAGGAGTGGCTGGTGAGTTTGAACTGCCAACTGTGTGGTTCAAACGGACCTTGTGGTCCAGTGGTAACTCATCTTCAAAATTTTCCTTTAATGAAATATGTATACAAGGCAGCTAACAAAACTTTTTGGAAAAATTAAATGAAAATATCATAGAATTTTTTCCTGAATTTTTCCTAGCCTCCTAATGTGTGTGCATGTATGTATATATATATATGTGTGTGTGTGTGTGTGTATACATACATATGGAGTCCTTGTGTGACCATGCAGGATACACTCTGGACTGCTAACCACAAGATCCATCGTGTAAAACCACCAGTCATTCCTCAGAAACCCTGTGTAGGGTTGCTGTGAGTCAGAACCAACTCAAAGGCACTCAACAACTATATATAGCACTGAGCCTAAAGGTAGGTTTTAACCACAAGGTCAGCAGTTCAAGCCACAAGATGCTCCTCAGAAACTCTATACTGGGTCACTATCAGTCAGAATCAACTAGACAACACATAACAACAACATTTGTTGTTGTTGTTGTTAGGTGCCATAGAGTCAGTACTGACTCATAAAGACCGTGTGCACAACAGATTGAAATACTGCCCGGTCCTGCGTGAACCTCACAACTGTTGTTATGCTTGAGCCCATTATTGCTGCCACTGTGGCAATCTGTATCGTTGGGGGTCTTCCTCTTTTTCTCTAACCCTCCGCTTTACCAAACATGATATCCTTCTTCAGGGACTGGTCCCTCCTGATAATATGACAGTAGCATGAGAAATGAAATGTGGCCATCCTGCTTTCCAAGGAGCATTCTGGCTGTATTTGTTCCAACATAGATTGGTTTGTTCTTTTGGCAGTCAATTATACTTTTAAAATTCTCCTCCAACACCATGACCCAAATACATCAATTCTTCTACAGTCTTTCTTATTCATTGTCCCACTTTCACATGCATATAAGGCTATTGAAAATGTCATGATTTGGGTCAGGTGCACCTTAGTCCTCAAACTGATATCTTTGTTCCTGAAAATTTTAAAGAGGTCTTGCATAGCAGATTTGCCTAATGCAATATGTCATTTGATTTCTTGACTGCTGCTTCTATGAGTGTTGATGGTTGATGCAAGAAGAATGAAATCCTTGACAACTTCAATCTTGTCTCTATTTATATAGATGTTCTTTATCACTCCAGTGCTTACTGAAAGTGAAGAGGACTTAAAATATTGTTGAAGATAAAAATACATCCTTCAGGTATGAGTTGCACCTCAATGTAAAGAAAACAAAACAAAAACCCTCACCATTGGACCTATATGTGTGTGTGTGTGTGTGTGTGTAATTGTTATTAAGTGCCACTGAGTCTATTCCCACTCATTGTGATCCTATTTAGGGTTTCCCAGCAGTGGCTTGTGGTTCAAATTGACTTTGAGGCCAAGTGCTTATCCTAGTGCACAACACCAGGACTCCATATGTATGCCAGCATTTAACAGCAACATGTGGCACCATAAGATAAGCACTAGACCACAAGGTCAGTTTGAACTGCGAGTGGTTACTCAAACCCTCCAGCCACTCCTTGGAAACCCTATACCGGGTTGTTATGAGTCAGAACCCATTCAACTTCACTTAACAACTATATATAACACTGGACCATAAGGTTGGCAGTTCAAACCCACCTGCTGCTCCTCAGAAATCCTATACATATATATGGAGTTCTGGTATGGTGCTGTAGGGTAATCACTCGACTGCAAGATTGTTTTGAACTTCAAGGTCAGTGGTTCAAACTCACCAGCTGCTCCTCAGAAACCCTATACAGGTTTCCTATGGGTTAGGATTAACTCGACAGCATTTAACAACAATAACAAATATAGATAGATAGATAGATAGATAGATAGATAGATAGATAGATAGATAGATAGATAGATAGATAGATACATACATACATACATACATACATACATAGATACATAGATAGATACATAGATAGATACATAGATACATAGATAGATACATAGATATAGATATATTATTTATTTATTTATTTATAACCAACCCTACTTTGAATGTAATTAGACTCAGAAATGCATGAAAGACCCTCAGTTACATTCTCCACTTGCCAAAAGCATAGTGTTTAACCAACGTAGCTGTCTGTATATTTCATATTGTATGATTACTAGGTTCATAATTCCTCCCTGAATATTCACATCAAGTGCCTTTAGGATACTTTCATGATGAGAGGCTTTACCATAAGACACAAGATCGCTTACTCCTTGACTCATGATTCAGGCATGAACTTTAAAAAACCTGAGGAAAATAAAATATCTGAAAGTCCACTGTCTCTGCAGGGCAATCAACTGATCAAAACATTGATTTTATGAAGAACATGTAGAAACAAACAAATGCTGATTAAGGTGATCTGATTTATTTTTAAATTTCCTAAAATGATGCCTATAATTCAAACAAAATTAATAAACATAAGAAATGCAGATATTAAAAAATGCAAGTGATCATTTCTTTATTAAGGTCAAATTCTAGAATGATAAGAAAATAGTAACAAATGATTTATTGCAGAATATCTTACAACCAGTAGAGGTTCTGATAACCTAAGTGCTAAATATCAGTCTTTTAACCTGGGAGTAGTGGGTTTCATTTTGTGGCAAACAGGTACACAAGTTATGCAGCTACAATATGCAATAGAAGTTATGCACACAGTCTGACACTTGGCTACACACAGCAGGATAATTCAAACGTCCTAAACTTTGTAGCCCCTGAGACATTAAAGGAAATGCATAGAGCATTATAAACCATTCAGAAGAGATGTCAAATATTGAGGCATTTCCACTGAAACATGAAGAAAATCATTTAGGCTCACTCTCTAAGAAAAGGCTTTAGTCATTGTAAGTATGTATGCAGTTATTTATATCCTCTCATTACGTCAGAAAGTATATAAGAATGTTGTTGTTGCAGTTAAGTGCCATCGAGTCAATTCCGACTCAGAGACCCTGTACATAGTTTCCAAGAAGCAGCTGATGAGTTTGAACTGCTGACCTTGTGGTTTACAGTCCAGTGATTATCCAATACCACACCAGAGGAGAAAAAAATCTCACGAGGTCAAGAATTAGGTTAGGTTAGTAAACAAGTATACTGGTTAAAGACGGGTTCCAAATATGTCTCGTTGCTTTTTAGCAACCAATGCAAAAGGATTTTATGATGGAAATTATTTATAAGACTAAACATTAACTAGTTGCTTAAAAGAAGTGCAACTGTTTCTGGTTATGAGAGTACATAGAACCTTTCTCCCATATGCCCTGTACTGAGTGAGAAATGGAAATTTAGAATTCGAGTCAATAAACTTTGGGGTAAGCAAGTTCTTTACTTGAATTAGTTAACTTCTATTGTGTTTGATTCTGAAAACCTTCATGTATTCTAAGTACAGACTTTTAGAATCATACTGATAACAATATTTTCCTATTCATGACAGTGATTTATTGTATCATGTTTCACAAAAATACTCTTGCTCATGGTAGATACATTTTTTATTTCTAAGCAAGAAAGAATCAAAGTCTTTTTTTTATCTTAGGTACATACTATGTTTTTTTTCTAGTAATCCTAAAGAAAGATGGAAATTTAAAATCAATGTGAAAATAATTTAGATAATGATATCTTGTGGATTAGCACTGCATACGTCTCACAGGGACAAATACAGTAGGCTCTTGATTTTTATAAATTTAAGGTTTGTATTTTTAACTACTTAGGAGTAGCACAGAATGTTCCTGGGTTATGGCCCTTATTAATTCTGCTGAAAACGTGAAAAAGCATGTATTCTTGTATGAGGCACTAGCAATGTAAGCCTGACCTACTACCCAGGACTCAAAGCTCCAAACAGCTTTGCACTAATCTTGTCTCTTTATCACTTAAGCAGTCACTCTGGTAAATGACAAAATCCATATTTCTTTGAAGAAAATGGTCTCCAAAGGAAGGCAAAATATAGTTCTAATGATGAAAGGAAAGAGATCTAAGAAAATGATGGTTCTTAGGCAGAAAACATGTGTTATCAGATAAACCACATACTTTAGAAGATTCATAAATACTGTGACATGCCAAGGTTTTGAAAACATTTCTCAGAACAGATTGTTATGTAATATTGACCCCTTATGGATGCAAGATAATATCAAACAGTAATAACTATAAAATAATACTGTTACCTATATATCTTCCTTTGTGATCTTTGAGGTAAATAAAATTTGTATAATATTTTTTAATCAGATCAAGATTCAAAATCAAATTAAAGCTAAAATCATTTAAACTTAATTTTACAATTCTCAAAGATTGTCATGGAAAACTTAACTTTTTAATGGATTAAACTAATGGATCTTCATTTCCAGATTTTTCGGATATCAAAAAAGCCTACAGCTTTTTTGATAGTATCAGAATAATCATACAAATCTGTATGATTTTAAAACTGAAACTACGTCCCATAGCTGAAAGACCAGTTTCATACTAGAGATTAAGTCCAAGTTTATTCTAACAAAATTTCAACTATTTACTATAATATGAGAGACAGAATAATTAGGAAGATTAGTAGTATAGGGAAAACTAGAAAGCATTTAATTATAAATGGTTGGCACAAGGTTATTAAACTGCTTTTCCAATGACTTAAATAATAATTTCTGTTAGGCTTATTTTATAAATGTCAACCAACAATAATCTGATATAAAGTAAATGAGTATGAAAGAGCATATTCATTTTTAAAATTCATAATGTGAACAATTATTCTGTAACAAAGAAAAACACTACAGCTGAACTTTAAAAATCATCGCTTTCTTTGAAAAAAAAATTCAGTGAAACCTCTATCCTTAATAAGGGGATCCTCAAAAAGTTCATGGAAAAAATCCATTATTTTTCATTCCATTTTTCCACAAATTTTTCCACAAACTGTTTGAAGTTTTTACTTCCCTCATTTTTCCTTCCTTTAATTTTAGTTTATATATGAGCACAAAATTTGTAGTTAGTGGCAAACCGTACACATTTCACCTCATTGATCACAATCCTCTCAATGAATTATCACTTATTCTCCTTCCTCCTTCTATTTCTTACTACCAGTCCTCCTTCTGTCCCAACCCTTCTAAATTGTCTTTAGTTAAATGGTGCCCTTTTGATTTCAAATGGTTTGCGTACCTCACTAGTGTTGTTATTACCCTTATATACTTAACTATTGCTTGGTTGAAAATTGAGCCACGCGTTAGGTCTGGAACTGAACTCAAAGAAAACTGAGCTCAGCTCCAGACCAGAAGTGTGACTAAGGGTCATTATGTCAGGGTTCCAATAGCATCAGTCTAACCAGTAAGCCTAGTCTTTTTATTATTTTGAGTATTTTCCTAAATTTTCTCCCATTCTATCTAGGACCTTCTAATGCAATCTTTTTTAGACTGTTGGTAATGGTAGCTGGGCACCATCTAGTTCTTCTGGTCTCAGGGTCCTGGAGACTGATGTTCACATGTTCACTAGTCTATTGGACTAATTTTTCCAAATGCCTTCAATTGCCATCACTCTTCTTTCCTCCAGATAGGAAGATGTAACTTAGATAGATGACCATTCATGTGCTTTGAAGATCCCAGTTGCGGCTCATGCATATAACAGTATTTACCTCTGTTTCCGTTAACTCTTGTGTTCCTCTCTGCATCTTCCCCTGACTTCATCATTCTTCTGCCAACCTCTTTTTTGTTGTATACTCCTTCCCCATCACCTGAGTCCTTTCCCGTCTACCCTCTAGTCAATCAATTACTCTTCCTTCCTTCCCACCCCTAGTAACTATCCAAAAAAAAACAAAAAAAAAAAGTTTTCTTGACATTTACAGTAGTTTGTTGTTGTTGTTGTTAAGTGCCGTCGAATCGGTTCCGACCCATAGCGACCCGTCTCATACAATATTTGTACTTTTGTGATTCATTTTACTCAGCATAAAGCCTTGCAGGTTTGCCCATGTTATGAGGTGTCTCAAAGATTTATTATTTTTCTTTTAGTATTATTTTTATACTTTTCTGATATGTCATTGCCAAACAATTTCTCCAGTCGGTGGGTTCTCTTTTTACACTTCTGGTGAAATATTTAAATGCACATAGAGTCCTATTTTAGGGAGATCCCAGGCATGAATCCCATACCATGTTTGTGTTTTCTGTTATGTTACATAATGATAATGTATTTTTGTCATGTATCAGAGCTCCTAATTCTGTCCTTATTTTTTTGTTGACAATCTGTATAGTTCTAGGTTTTATATTTAGGGCTTTGACCCATCTTGAGTTTGTTTTTGTGCATGGTGTGAGTTATGGGTCTTGTTTCATTCTTCTGCAAATGGATATCCAGTTTTCTTAGCGTCATTTGTTTAAAAGACTATGTTTTCCCATTTAATGTGTTTTGGCCCTTTGTCAAAGATCAGCTGTCTATAGGTAGACAGACTTCTCAAATATGTTTCATTGATTTTTCTGGCTGTCCTTATACCATACCAGGCTATTATGACTACTGTGGCTATGTAGTAGATTCTGAGATCAGGAAGTGAGACCTCATTCTTTGTTCTTATTTAGTGATGCTTTGCTTATTCAGGGTCTTTCTCCTTTCCATATAAAGTTGGTGATTAGTTTTTATGTCTCTTTAAAGAATGGTGTTAGAATCTGGATTGGGATTGTGTTATAACTACATTATATATTAATCTGTTTATCTTAGGTATTTTATATGACACTTTTTTAAAACTGTTTTATTATGAATTATGTGATAGTTTACATGGGAGGACATTAGCTTTACATTCATCATATTGCATATCATTACATTGCCATGGTTACAATCCCCTCCATGCATCATCAACCAAACAAATGGTATATCCTGGAAGCCTTGCCCCCTGGTCATCAGCACACAGCCCCTCTCCCTCTCTGGGTCTGGAGGTCCTAGCTGCTCCATCTCCATCATGTCACTATCTCTGCCTCCATCTCTGGCATCACTGTTTCTTTGGGTAGGGTCCCATACTCCACTCTTCTCCCTTGATGGTCCCAGGGGCCTCCGTTCCTGGCCTGCAAAGTCAATCGCTTCCTTCTTTTTGCTACAAAATGTCTACCTTTACATTTCCAACCTTCACAGTCAATCCTGATATTAATTATTCACTTTTGTACCACATGAGTGCTATCCACATCTCCTTTCATTAGTCCTGCCCAGACAGATTGGATACTACTCAGTGGAGATTCTTTCTCTGTGCCCTCTGGATCTAGGTTCCCTCTTGAAAGCTTGTAAGTCAGTCACTTCTTTCCTTTTTGTAGCTCCCCCCTCCCTTTTTTGGGTAGCCAATGTCTAAGTTGTCCATCCCTGTCTACCCTGTGTATTAAGGGGTTGGGAATGATCCCCACTGTAAAGATTCATTCCCTCTTTTGAGCTACTGCATCCATAGGTGTAGGCCAAGTTCATCAAATTGTATCAGGTTACTCTTTTTTTCCTCTTCTTTCTTCTTCTAGTTGAGCTCTGATCATCCAGCCATGGAAGCCAGGTCAAGTGGCTATCATCTGCAAGTGAGGGTGTTCTTGTGCATATGCCCTCTCTTCTTATCAGCTGGATTCTTCATTCTCCACTCTAATCCTCTGTGGCTATGTCACTGACTCTTGGCTCAGGATTCCCCAGATCTTGCCAAACTGCTGGCCAACCAGGTTTTATGACTCTCTTAAATTTCTATTTGATATCCATAAAATGAGAATATAATATTCAGCACACATACCTATTGTGATTTTTAAATGAGGAAATCTATGTGAAACTATAAGAATTATAATAACTGTATCAATTCAAGAATTATTTTCTTGGTAGAGCGCACAAAAATAACTTTCTCAAAAAAGTTCTGAGAGCCATAGATTTGCAGACCTGGATGATACATAAGGAAAACTGATCCTAAGGTTTTTACCTTCTATTGCTTAATCTTACAGTTCTATGCAGTGCATCAGAGTAGGGTGCAGGAATCAAAGGGAAAATGGATAGAACAGGTTCTTTGGGTCTTCTTAAACTGAGCTGCTCCTCTTATTTCAACAAATTATTCAGCCACTGCTAAACATGATTACAACAAAACCTATTAGTCAAATCAAACTCCCAGCCTCCAATACCATCATCAACAAAGAAACCAGAGACAAAAGGGATTGGGGGACATGCCTAAGGTACTCTGTTGGTAAGTAGCAAAATTAGGGTTTGAACAACAGCCTCTACTCATTACCAGATCAGAGCCCTTTCCACCACACAAATCAATCTCTGAAAGGCTATAAATTGTTAGGTTTGGAATGAGAGCTGTAGTACTTTGGGGTGCCTCTGAATTCTAACTGATTCTGAGCTCCAATTTGGTATGAAATGATTGTTTCAGCATCTTTTTAAATGATTGTTAAACATCTAAGGCTGAAGCATCAGCCTTTGTATCACTGATGGACATTGTGGTCTGTTTTGGCCAAATAAAGAATACTGAAATTCTTCATTTTTAAATGTCATAGATATCAACACTCCAGATAACCTATTTAATACCATAAAAAGAGGTATAAATGTTCTAAAATTGAATCAGTGTTTACAGTATTTATTGGAATCAATTAACAAAAACATAGTATACAAACATCAAAAACCCCCACAAAATTCCCAAGGTTCTTTTTGGTATAATTTGTAATATTTAATGTGTTAAATTCTATAATCTGTATGGAGGGATGATAATATTTAAATATGTTCACTCTGTTTGACCTAGACATACCTAGTCAGTTTCATTGAGAATCTTAGATCACTCCATGTTTCTCAACATTTGCCGAGAAAAAGACTAAGAGTAAACTAAAAACTTGTATACTCAAATATTAAAATCTCCATTTATATATAAAATGAGGTTTCAGTGACATGGGATTTTAAAAGCCAGAAATGCTATCACAAATCAAGTACAATTCTTGACAATTACATTTATGAAACTTTATTTTAAAATGTAAACATTTACACATTTGAGGGTAAAAAATATGTATCTATATTGCTAATTGGGCTCTGGAGTTCTTCCTGGTGTGGCACTATGAGTTAATACACTAGACTCCAAAGTTGGTTTCAACCACAAGGTCAGATATTCAAGCTTCCAGTCGCTCCTTGGAAATCCTATAAAGGGTCACTATGGATTGGAACCAACTCGATGGCACTTAATAACAACAACAATTGGGTTCTAGTTTATGCACGCACAGATTTATTCTAAACAAAACAAGTTGAAACACGTCTCTTCAATCAGTGGATGGCTACAGACAAGTTCTCTCAGCCATATACTTGTCTTAGTCTCGTTTGTTGTTAAGTGCTGTTGAGTAGATTCCAACTCATAGCGACTCTGTATAGGTTTTCCAAGGAGTGGCTGATGGGTTTGAAATGCCAACCTTGCCGTTAAAACTGATCTTACAGTCCAGTGCTTATACTAGAGTGCCACACCAGGACTCCTTAGCCTCCTTAGAATACCTTCAAAAAAGATTCAATCAAAATAGTGGCTACCAAGGAGATCTGCTGGATCAGTTAAATTCAAGACAGAGAAGGCAACTCAGAACTGGTGATTGTTTTGGTGGGGGAGGGAGAGTTAAAGGGGCAATCTTCATAGACAAGGAGCCCTGGTAGTGCAGTGCATTAAGCCTTGGACTGCTAACCAAAAGGTCAGCAGTTCAAACCCACCAGACCCTCAACAGAATAAAGATGAGGCAGATAGTTTCCCTAATGATTTACAAACTCAGAATCCCTCTTGATCAATTCTGCTCTATCCTATAGGATTCAACTGAAAGGCAGCGGGTTTGGGTTTGGAATCTTGACAGATTTTCTTGAAGGATCTAGGAAGACAATTAGAGCTTAAAAGGAAGTTTTAAGATAATTAAAAATTGCATTGGTGAGAAAAAGCCAATGAACGTTGCATCAAGAAATTTTTTGCCATCATACCAATGCACTTGCTTATTCTTCAAGGGTAGGAAGGGCTGTCATAAGAGAATTTCACTGGGAAATCTGACCCCATACACCATACAGCCCTGATATTTCCCCTTCAGAGCTCTTTTTGTTCCCAAAATTCAAGGAACATTTAAAAGGAACATGCTCTGTATCCCTCAAGGAAATCAAAACTGACCTTTTGATATGGTGTAAAGCAAAGAGCACAGAATTCTTCATGGAAGGATTATCTACTGCTCCTTAGGGATGTTGCTGTTGTTAAGTATCATGGAGTCTGTTGCAACTCAGAAACCCTGTATAAGATTTCTGGGAAATGGCTGGTGGATTTAAACCACTGGCCTGTGGTTAGCAGTCCAGTACATACAACAATCCCTCCCCTTCAGGTTGAGGTAGATGGGATACCATCTTCAGAAGTGTATGTTGTTACTTGTTGCTAAACGCTGTGCATGTTGCTAAATGTGGTGGAGACAGTTCCGATTCATACCAACCCTGTATAGGGTTTCTGAGGAGCAGCTGGTGGGCTTGAACCTTTGACCTTGTGGTTTGAAGGCCAATGCTTATTCTACAGTGCCACAGATATAGGGTGTGTCGAGAAACAATAGCTTCACATTTCAATATTTTTGTTGACTAAACATTTCTAAGATTCTATAGTAGTATTTTTTGTCCTACCCTCTTAGAGTTACCAGCTTAAATGCACATACTCAAAAACATTCATAGATGTAAACAAAAGTAAATGATTATTTTCCTTAGTCACTTAAAGTTATAAGCTATACTAGATTGTATTTTAGCTAAAATTCCAATACGATATGAAAAACAACTCAGTAAATATTTTATAAAAGGAATGTCCCAAAAGACACATGCTGATTTATTATCTCACAGCATTAAGCCATCTTGTATAGCTACAATTTTGAGTCCATAAATTTTGAAAGATTCTTTTTCACCGGACCTTCAGAATTTGATATATTTTCAATTGATAAAGTCTAGAGATCAGCAAAGCTGTAATAGCTGGTATATAGGCTTGAATATATGCTTAATAATGACAGCAGACCACTGAAGATTTCTAAAACTAAGTTATTTACACAACTTTCCCCAAATGTGAGTTCCTTAATTGTCTCTCAGAAATCAAATACATCCCCTTCTTCCTCCTAGCCATATGAGGAAAGAATGTTTCACTACTCTTAACTGAAGTTTATTCAACCTCAATTTAAGCAAGTCAGTTTTCTGAATACAAAAATATCAAAGATATATAAGTCTTTATGACTAGTTTAGTGATCAAGAAAGAGCTGGAAGAGAAACGGAGAGAAGTTATAATTCCCATAGATGGGAAAGAAGTGAAATAGTTCAGTATGCACAAAGATGTTTCCTTATTCTAAACCAAGAAATAAATATATAAAGCAGAGTGCTAAAAATATGACACTTGTTAGAGAGTACTATTTTTCACTATGGAATGACTAACATAACAAAAAATAAAAAAATCCACATACTTATACTCATCTCAAAGCCTCCTACACTGCAGCAAGCCTGACTTTCCTGGGTTGAGTGTCTTATTGATGAAACAAAAAATAAACCTTTTTAGAATTCTTAAAAGCATCAACTCTGTTATTTGAGTGGAATTGTAGACAAATGTACTATAAGACTTGGTTTAACCATCATTATTTTTTGATGCCACCACTTGTTTAAACACCAATGCATTTTGTTGCTTAATTATCATTTCTTGTCCATACAATACTTTCTTAATCATCTAATTGTTTTACTCCGGAAAGCTTTTCTTTCACTTGTTAAGGGCAAATTCAAAGTGTGGGCTGATTAAGTTAAGGAAATAAAATTAAATAACAGTGACTGGACTATATTTAATTAATATAAGTAGGTATAGTTGTACTTATTTAAAAGTTATTGTATGTGCCCCAAGGTTAAACATACAATTTACAATTTTTGCACATTACAAATTATGTAGAAGATATTCCACAAGCATATTTTTGGGGTCTGTAAATAAGAATTTTTTTTTTTTCATTTTAACTTCTATTAGAAATACAATCATGACTCCACATCCCCCAACCCCCCAAAAAGTTGGAATGTGATATGACTGCAAAATTTGTATTATACTCTTGATGTATTTTGTGTTTTTGATCCCAAAGCCAGTTACAATTATCTATAAATACATCCTTAGCATTCTGAAAGTATAATTTCTTAATTGCCAAGTGAACACAAGTGAATTAGATTCTATATTTCAAAAGCTGAGTATAAGAATTGCCAAAGCAATATGCATTACTTAAATCACAACCATTTATTTAGCCTAAATGTCTTTTATAAATAATCCCTACATAAAGAAAATTTAAACGTGACAGCTCTAAACATCAGCAGCACTCTTTGTTGCGGTATCTAAGATTAGTTGTATTAAAGACAGCAACTACAGAGCTAAAATAAAGGCTCAAGTTCTTAATTTAAATATCAACTGCAAAAAGATACATAATACTCTATAACTCAGGGATATTTCAGGATAAAGGGTGCTTTCTCTAATATCAGTATTCATTAATATCCTTTCCAAAGCAGACAACCCATATTCTGGTTTGTCTGATGTTGTTTCTTTTTCAAAACACACATGAGAGCAAAATCCAGAGTAAAGTTTATACATTCATTGGATAAAGAAACAGATAGAGATCAAAGGTAAAAAAGAACAGAGAACAAAATTCTCTGGATGAGAATCCTGTCCCTTTCCAACACTAATCTGTTCCTTCATACATTTGTGTGCAGAATAGAAGAGGAAACGTGCTTGTCCTCATTAGCAACTTTTACACACATAGCTATATTTTACTTCTCCACTAATAAATCTCTTAATATGCATATTGCATTTAGTTTTATGATGACAGCCATGACTTAACAATTAATTATTCAGGTTCATCATTACTTTAAAAACTTACAAAACACAACATCATTTTCTGTTCAGTACATAAAAAATCATTATCTGCACATACAGCATGAAATTTATTATATTTCAGCATTTACATATATATTTCCTGTTAAAAATCTCATAAGGGAAAAACAATTTACCTCAAACAAAAACAAAGCATTAGTACAAACTTTCAAAACCTAAGGTAAGCACCTAATAAAGACACAGATCACCTAAGACTAAGTAAATAGTATTCATATAATAACCAGCATATTTATCAAATCCAAGTAAACTTTTATTATTATTTACATGTATTTAAAGCTTCATAAAGACTACATTTTATGTAGAAGTGCCATAAGGTAAATACGGCTGGGTTACAGGAAGAAAAGTCCACATGAAAATAATAACAAAAATTAGTTTTCTTTCTTCTCTCCAATAACCTCAGTGGGGGACTCCTTAGCAATGAGCTACCAAAGAAAAACCAGAATTACCTGGATAACCCAAACCAATGGAGTCTAGTAAGAGGAAATCCAGACAACTGACTCTACGTGCAATACCCCCATCTGTACAAAGTGTATTTATTCCAAATTGTAAGTACTTATGCTGAAACATCAATATTTCAGAAATATAGTCTGCATTGGCAATAAAGATATTTTCCAAAAGTGAAGATTCTCATCCATTTCCTAATAAGCCTTTACTATTTTTCCTCGTTTTTACTGGTTTTGACTCTTAACAGCAGCTTACTTATAACATAATTTCTTAGCAACTTCAGCATAACTTTGCATATAACATTCCATAACGCTCAAGTTCTTCCAGTCCTCTACCCTTTGCTGTCCACCCATAAAGTCTAACACACTCAAAGGTATGTGAGAATTTCTTAACTAACGTGTAGTCGTCTTGAGGTTTTCTAGTTTATTCTTCTAAAACTAGACAGAAGTTTGTTGTACTCTTTTGCTGAGAATACACTGATGTCAGGGTTCAGACCCAGATAGGAACAGGCTAGTAGGAAACTAATGGGGTATCAAGTGAAATATCATTCGTATATTAGTTTTCTTCCATTTCTCCTAAGGAAATGCCTTTCTCTGTGCCATACCCTGGATTTATAATAGTTGTTGGTAAACAATAATCTGGATACTTCTCTGTATAAAATGCATAACACAAACATTATCCTTGTGTTCCTCTTTGCATCTTCTTCCAAGACTAGGGTACTTAGTAAACAGCAGCAAGGAATCCTCTCAAACATAAGGGCAATGTGTCGTATTTTAGGATAGTACAGAGGTAACAGTAGACCTCTATTTCAAACCAAGGTCTACTGATTGTGGCCTTGTCCAAAAGAGAAAGTTCGTGTTTGCAAACTTTAACTAGACCATGGAATCTGTCTCTTCCATGTTTCACTTGGTCCAAGTAACTCACTCTTAGATGAAGTGTCTGAAGTCCCTGACCATACTCCCTAAGCCTTGCCTCCACCTACATCAGGTGACAGAGCCCACTCCACAAGGCACCAGAGTTGAGTTTCTCCTTCCTTCCCTTTGCCTGCAGTTGTGCAGTACCAGGAGAGCTGGGGTCTGCCCTTCAGAACAGGGATCTTGGGCTGGGCATGCTCAGTGGCCAGAGCTGCAGACAGGTTTTTGTCCTCTACAGATCTCCAACCCCCTCAGCTTGTAGGGAAAACCCCTTTCCCTGATACTTCGCTGAGTTAGTTAAGTTTCCGTTCCGGTGAGTCTGCCTAACAAGTCCTGACCCAATAAAGAAAGAGTCCATGTTTGATACCTCACTTCTGAATATCTAGTAATATAACCCTCTGAAGCAAGTTAGTAGACTGTAGAAAATACCTAAGGGTTAGAAACGCTGGAGAATAAAAGGAAAGTTACTCCCCAGTATCGCCCCCTTTCCCGCTTTTTCGTTTACAGTGAGCGGGACTTTTAAATTATTTTTGTGGTTTGTTGAATCTTCTTTTTAATGTATACAGGTTTGTCAGATTGTTTTTAAGTGGCTATTGCAGGCAGCGGTTCCCACAGGCAGAGGGAAAGAGCCTAAATCTGGGTATCCCTGCCTGGGGATTTTTCCCCGCGGAGCAGTCGGGGTGGCTGGGGTTGCTCGCGGGGCGGGAGACATTCCTAGGCCCCCTCCGCTGGGAGGGGCGCCAGAGCTTCCCAGTTGCCACCCAGTCGCCCCCTCCCGCCCCAGACCATCTCTCCCCACCCCCCTCCCCAAACCGGCTCCCGTGCGAATGCCCAGCCCGCAAGTCTGCGGACTGGAGTAGCCCTCCCGAAAGGCGGAGAAACCTCCCTTAGCCCCTCGCTAAATCCCTTTTTGACGGCAGATGTTGGTTCGCGCCCTGGTAGTGCAACTGTTGGTGAAACAGTATCAATGATCGAGGGAGAAATGGGTTTCATTAAGTGCTAGCATAAAAACAAGCCGACGCAGCTGTACAGCTAATCTCCGAGCGGAAATAGGCTGCTCCGTGCGGGGCGGGGAGGAAGCAGGTTCGGGGCGGGGGACCGGAGGCAAAGTGGCCACGCATCTCGGGCAACTTTGCTGGAAAAGCAGGCGACAGGGAGCAGAGACTATGTCGCCGCCGCCGCTGTGTCCCCGGGCGAGATTAACGCCCTGTCTTGTACCCAAAGTGCTGATGTAACTGAGGAGGAGGAGGACAGGGTGACTGTTGTCAGGAGAAGCAGGCAGAGAAGGGAGCCCAGCTCAAGAGCGCCGGCAGTTCTCCAGAAACCCGCCCCTTCCACATCCTCGGCCCTAGGGGGGCGCCTGAGCCCGGGTACACTTCACCCCAAATGCCCACTCGCCGTCCCACGGGGCACCAACTATTCTAGCGGCGCAAAGGAAGAAACAGCGAAAAAAGAGAGAGAACGAGAGAGCGCGAGAAAGGAAGGAAAGACGCCCGAGGATCACGTACCTTGAGCTCCTCAATGTCCAGGTTTGTTGTTCTGTCCATGGAGCGAAACTAAAGGAAGTGGAGAGGAAACAGGCAAGTTGTACCTCAAAACAATCTAGTCTTTTAGTTTCCAGCCTAAACTCAGCTTTATCCTCCTCCAAGCCCTGGCAGCTTCTCTCAGTCTCATTCTCCGTGATCACGCCGCCTCCACCGGTTAAAAATAATATAAATAAATAAATAATAATTACAATTCACTTTGTTTTACTTCCTTGAAGATTTAGTGACAGGTGATCTTTACCGCGCTGCAAAACGGCTCAGTCGAATCAAGCCGAGGATGGGGAAAAAATCCACTCTATTTAAGATTATTTTTTCTTCTGCAATAAGCTTAGAAACCAGTGAATTGCTGCATCCCAAGAAAAAAAGCTGCTTCCCTGGACAGCATCATGCGGCAAATTTCAAGCAAATGTGTTCAAACTGAAGCAAAGAGTATATGATAAAAAGCCTTCCTCTCTGTCAGGCTTACTCCGGTAGCTAATTTAGCACGCTGTGAGTTCCAGACATTAGTAATGATCAATTTCCCTGGCAAGATAACCAAATCCCCGAAGTCCTGCATAGACTTAAAAAATGTCTTGCAGCTAAGAGGTATTCTCTCAGTGGGGTAAAGAAGATAATAAAGTCTGAAGGGAATGCTCTTCTTTGAAGGTTATGCTAAAAGAGTTGAGAGAATAGGAGGTGGGGATTCTTCAGGGGAGAGAAAAGCGGGAGAGAGAGGAAGAGAGAGCGAGAGAAAAATTTTCCTCCTGCTTTGCTGTTTTACTGGCCTTCACCACCAGGTGACTGACTTCACTTCTCTCTTCCCACAGCCAGCACTAAGGGGATTTCTCTCATCTGTCAAAAATCAACATTTCCTCTCCAGACAAATACTATCTCTGGGTCTTAAAGACTGCCCTCTGCCCGGAATCCACTAGGCGACATGCATTTTAATTCATTTCAAATGCTTCCCTATTTTGTTCCTATAGATCTGGAAGGAACATTTTTGTGTGTATCAAACACAGTCACGTGGACACACTTCCTCTCAGCTCGTTTCAGTGTTGGGTAAAATAATAAGAAGAAAGAATTTTAAAGAAACTGAAAAATAAAAATAATGAAAGAAATCTCCTGGAATGATGTTTCTTGATAGAAACCTGTTCTTTAAATAGACCCTGACAGGTCAGTGAACAGAATGTGTGGGGTATAGATCTGGGGAAGTGTTTCATTTTCATCATTTAAATGTCAGTGTAAAAGCTTGATTTAGAAGAGATTTAAATTGTTTCTGATTTCTTTGTTTCTTTCTCTTTTTTTTTTTTAACAGCACAAAATCTACTGAGATTTAAAGTTTTTCTTCAGTTTCAGCACGAAAAACTAGATAATGACATTTGCTTGTAAAAATATCTTTTAAAAGCTTGTAGGAATTACATGTGCTCATTCTAGTCTCCTGCTTTCTTCTCTCACTGTCTTTGTTCATTTCTTTGATTGTACTTACTCTAGTCGCATGATTTCTTGTTCTACCTGCCATTTCTCCTACCACTGGCTCTTTCCAAATCTTCAAAATCAGTTCTTTCCCCTTACCAGGGCAGTTCTGTCTCTTGCTCTCTGCCTGTGGAAAACTACTTCAATAGTAATTTTAATTTTAACCCCTCAGGATTCTCCTCAAGTGAACCCATCAGATATTACCTTCCTCTATCCTCTCTTGTCTTGAGTGTGTGTGTTGTACTGAAAGCTATGCCACTGTATTTTAAATAACAGCAGGGTCACCCATGTTGGACAGATTTGAGGGAAGTTTCCAGACTGAGACAGACTGGGAAAGAGGACCTGGTAAACTACTTCTTAAAAGCACTGTGGGATATGGTGCCAGAACATGAGTTCCTCAGGTTGAAAGACACTTAAAATACAACTACAAAAAAGTTGCTTTCTCAAAGTAAAGTTGACCTTAATGTCATGGATGGAGTAAAGCTTCCAAGACCTCCATTTACTGATGTGGCATAATTCAAAATGAGAAGAAACAACTGCAAATACCCAATAATAATCAGAATGTGAAATGACTGAAGCTCAAATCTGGGAAAATAGATTTTGTCAAAAATTATATGGAACAATAAAAATCAATACCCTAGTAAATAAGGAAGACCATAGAAGAACTGATACTTTTGAGTTATGGTGTTGGAGGACAATATTGCAAGTGTCATGGACTGCCAAAAGAACCAACAAATCTGTCTTGGAAGAAGTGCAGACAAAGTATTCCTGCCAAACTTCATCTCTCATACTTCAGACATGTTGTCAGGAGGGACCAGTCGCTGGAGAAGGATATCATGTTTGGTAAGTTGGAGGGCCATAGAAAAAGAGGAAGACCCCAGTGAGATGGATTGGCAAAGTGGGAGCATCAGTGGGCTCAAGCATGGCAGCAATTGTGAGGTTGGCCCAGGACCGGGCAGTGTTTCATTCCGTTGTGCATAGGGTCACTATGAGTTGATACTGACTCGGTGGCACCTAACAACAATAGGCATTGGAGATCTGATATGGACTGATATTGGCCATTTTAAATTGGACAATAGTCTACTATGGGAGTAATGACAGACTTAAGGGAAATAGCATTGCATTCATCATCAAAGGAACTTTTCAAGCTTTATCCTGATGTACAGCTCTGTCAGTGATAGGACTACAAGAATATCAATTAATATGACTATTATTCAGATTTTCACACCAATGAAAAGTGCCAAAGATGAAGAAACTGAACATTTTTACCAAATTCTATAGTCTGAAATTGATCAAACATGCAATCAATAATGGTGTGGTGGTGTGCCACGCAGTCGGTTCCTTCTCATAGTGACCCTCCATAGTGTTTCCAAGGCTGTAAATATTGATTGGGCAGAATGCCTCATCTCTCTCCCACAGAACAGCTGTTAGTTTCCAACTGCTGACCTTAAGGTCAGCAGCCTGATAATTACTAGTGATTGGAATGCAAAAGTTGAAAAATAAAGTATCAGTATTAGAAAATATGGCCTTGGTGATAGAAACAATGCAAGGTCATATGAAAAATTTGCAAGACTGATAACTTATCTTCATTGCAAGTACCTTTTTCAACAACACAAATGGCAACTATACACATGGACCTCCCCAGGACACAGGAATCAAATTGACTATATTTGTGGAAAGAGGCATTTGGAGAAGTTCAATATTATCAAGAAAAGCAAAACCAGATGTCAAGTCCCTAATTTTTAACTTAATGCTGAAGAAAATTGAAAGAAGTCACAGAAGCCAAAGTATGACCTTGAGTATTGTTGTTGTTGTTATGTGCCGTGGAGTTGGTTCCGACTCATAGCGACCCTGTGCAGGGTTTCCCAGGCTGTAAATCTTTATGGGAGCAAAAAGCCTCATCTTTCTCCCATGGAACAGCTGGTAGTTTCAAACTGCTGACCATGAAGTTAGCAGCCCAATTCGTAACCACTACACTACCAGAGCCCCTTGACCTTGAGTATATCACACCTAAATTTAGAGACCATATCAAGCATTGTTGTTGTTGTTAGGTGCCATTGAGCTGGTACCAACTCATAGCGACCCTATGCACAACAGAATGAAACACTGCCCCATCCTGGGACAGCATCACAATCAAGCCAAACTTGAGCCCATTGATGTTGCCACTTGGCTGGGGTCTTCCTCTTTTTCTCTGAACCTCCACCTTACCAAACATGATAACCTTCTCCAATGACTGGTCCTTCTTGACAATATGTCCGAAGTATGAGAGACGACTTTTGGCCATCCTGGCCTCGAAGGAGCACTCTGGCTGCACTTCTTCCAACACAGATCTGTTTGTTCTTTTGACAGCCCATGGCACTTTCAATAATCTCTTCCAACACCATAACTCAAAAGCATCAATTCTTCTACGGTCTTCCTTATTCACTGTCCAGCTTTCACGTGCATATAAGGTTATTGAAAATACCAGGGCTTCAGTCAAGCGCAACTTAGTCCTCAAGCTGACATCTTTGCTCTTCAACACTTTAAAAAGTTCTTGTGCCGCAGATTTACCTAATGCAATATGTCATGTGATTTCTTGACTGCTGCTTCCATGAGTGTTGATAGTTGATCCAAGAGTAGATTGGATGAATTAAACACTAAGGACCAAAGTTGTGGGCTAACATCAAAGAAATCATGACAGGGGTTTCAACATTTCTTTATAAAAGTCCATTGTCTCTTAATTTCATTTTCCACAAACTTTTGAAGCCCCCACATATATGAAGAAAGAAAAATCTTATTTAAAAGACCAGAAAGAAAAAGAAGAACAAAAAGGATGTCTTTAAAAACTTGCTTTTAAATGTACACTTGTTGTTAAGTGCCATCGAGTCAGTTCCGACCCATAGCAACCCCATACAGGGTTTCCGAGGCTGTAAATCTTTACAGGAGCAGAAAGCCTCATCTTTCTCCCGCGGAGCGGCTGGTAGTTTCGAACTGCTGACCTTGTGGTTCGCAGCCCGATTCGTAACCACTACGCTACCAGAGCTCATTTAAATGTACACTAGCCAAAGGGAATTTAACAAATGCTGAAGAGAGATGAACAATGTGGCTTCTGATGACAAAGTAATGCATTATAATGCAACATGAAAAGACCTGGAGTAGGAAAACAAAAGGGAAGGGCAATCTTAAACTGGCACAATTGGCATTTCTTAAACTGAAAGAACTAAAAAAAAAAAAAAAAAGGCAAATTCCAAGTTCTATTATTGAAGTATTATATCAGCAGAACCAACACGTGTCTGTCTGTTTATCTTACTGTCGTGACTTGGGAGCTGTAATCTGAAGCTATATCACTGATGTTTCAAATACTTCAAAATCTTCCATAATTGATAGGTGTCAGTGGCACTTCCAGATTAACACAGACTAAGAAGAAGACATGGAACACATCTGAAAGGTTAGTCACTGAAAACATTATGAGCAGCAGTGAGAAATTGCCAAATATAGTGTTGGAAGATGAGCCCATCCTTTTAGAAGTCACTCAAAATATGATGGAGGAAGAGCTACCTTCTCAAAGTGAAGTTGACTTCAGTGACTTAGATGGATTAAAGCTTTTGGCACTTTCATTTGCTAATGGGGCATGACTCAAAATTAGAAGAAACAGTTGTAAGCAACCATTATTAATCAGAAAGTAAACTGTACAAAGTATAATCTAGAAAAATTGGAAGTTGTCAAAAATAAATGGAACATACAAAGATAAATAATTGTAGGCATCAGTGATTTTAAATGAACAAGTATTGGCCATTTTGAATCAGGCAATCTAATATGATCTACTATGCTGCAATGACAAATTCAAGAGGAATTCAACATAAAAAAATAAAATTTCAAGATCCAATTTGAAGAACAATGTTTGATGTGATTATACATATGTCTACAAGGAATACCAGTTAATAACGACCGTTATTCAAATTTGTGCACCAACTACTAAAGGCAATGATAATAGAACTGAAGAATTCTACCAACTTATTCTCTCTGAAATTGATCAAACACAAAATCATTATGCATTGATATGGAGTTTGGGATTCAGAAGTTGGAAACAAAGAGAAGGAATCTCTAGTTGGAAAATATGGCCTTGGTCACAGAAATTGGCTATTGCACAGTAGAATTTTGCAAGACCAATGGCGTATTCATAGCAAATAACTTTTAAACAACATAAAAGTTGATTATACTTATGGACCTCACAAGATGAAATAACAGGAATCAAATTGAGTACAAATGTGCTACGAGAAGATGGGAAAGCTCAATATTAGGTGCCATCGAGCCAATTCTGGTTCACAGCAATATTATACACTAAAGAACAAAACACTGATCCGTCCTGTGCCATACTAACAATCATTGTTAAGCTTGAGTCCATTACTGCTGCCACTGCGCCAATCCATCTTATTGGGGGTCTTCCTCTTTTTGCTGACCTTCAACTTTGCCCAACAACTGGTCCCTCAAACAATGCGTCAGAAGTATGAGAGAGGAAGTCTCACCATCCTGGCTTCCAAAGATCATTCTGATTGTATTTCTTCCAACACAGATTTGTGTGTTCTTCTAGAAGTCTATGGTACTTTTAATATCCTTCTCCAACACCATAACTCAAATGCATCAGTTCTTCTACGGTCTTCTTTATTCACTCTCCCACTTTCACAGATATATGAAGCTTTAGTCCTAACACTGGAATCTGTTTTTGAACACTTGTGTAGCAGATTTGCCTAATG
>NW_006408529.1:28468960-28473668 GCF_000296735.1 Chrysochloris asiatica | reverse complement strand
TTTTTTTTTTTTTTAATCTACAATCAGTATTTTAAGTCCTCTCAATTTTCAGCAAGCAAGGTTGTATCATCTTGCATATCACAGGTTGTTACTGAGTCTACCTCCAGTCTTGATGCCACATTTTTTTCTCATATATCCAGCTTCTCAGATTATTTGCTCAGCAAAAGATTGAAAAAGCATGGTTAAAGAATACAATCCTGCACACTTTTCCTAATTTTAAGTCATTCAGTGTTCCCTTTTTCTTCTCTAATGATTACTTCTTGGTTCATACACAAATTCCTTATGAGCACAATTAAATGGCCTGGAATACTCATATTTCACAATGTGGTCTATAGTTTACCAAAATACATAGTTGAAAGTCTTTGTAAAGTCAACAAATCACAGGTAAACATCTTTCTGGTATTCTCTACTCTCAACCAAGATCCATCTGATATCAGTAATTACATCCCTTGTTCCACAGCGTCATATAAATAAGACTTGGACTTCTGGCATTTCCTTGTCAATGTATTTTTGCAGCTGTTTTTGAAGTATTCTTAGCAAAATTTTACTTGCATGTGATATTAATGATATTGTCCGATGATTTCCGCATTCCACTAGGACATCTCTCTTTGAAATGGTGCATATACGAATCTCTTCCAATCAGTTGGCCGGGGTGCTGTCTTCCAAATTTCTTCACACAGATGAATGAATGCTGCCAGTGCTGCCTCAGTTTATTGAAAGATCTCAATTTGTATTCCATCAGTTTCCAGGGTTTTGTTCTTTGCCAATGCCTTCAGTGCAACTTGGACTTCTTCCTTCAGTATCATTGGCTCTTGATCATATGATCAAGAACTACCTCTTGAAATGGCTGAACACGAATCATTTATTTTAAGTGCAGTGACTGTATTCCTTCCATCTGATGCTTTCTGCATCATTCAATATTTTGCCCATAGAGCCTTTCAATATTGCAAGTTGAGGAATTAATTTTTTTTATTCAGTTTCCTCAGCTTGAGAAATACTGTGTGTTTTTCCCTTTTGTTTTTCTAAATCCAGGTCTTTGCACATTTCACTATAATATTTGGCTTTATCTTCTCAAGCTGTGTTTTGAAATTTTCCACTCAGTTCATTTCTTCCTCATTTCTTCCAGTAGCTTTAGTACCTCTACATTGACGAGCAAGTTTCAGAGTCTCTTCTGACATCCAGTTTGGTTTTTTCCTTTATTCATGTCTTCTTAATGTCCTTTTGCTTTGTTCCTGTATGATGTTCTTGATGTAATACAACAATTCTTCTGGTCTTCAGTCAGTAGTGTCTAATGCATCAAATCTGTTCTTCATATGGTAACTAAATTCAGGTGAAATGTGCCCAAGGTCATATTTTGGCTTTTGAGGACTTTTTACAATTTCTTCAGTTTTGATCTAAACTTGCATATGAGCTACTGTAAATGGTCTGCTCCACCACCTATCCCTTGCCTTGTTTTAATGATGATATTGAGATACTGAGCTTTTCTACCATCTCTTTCCACAGATGTAGCCAATTTTATTTCTGTGCATTCTATTTGGTGAGGTCTGTGTTTGTAGTCATCTTTTATGTTGTTTTAAAAAGGTCTTGTAGGACTTCTGGTTTTGGCAGCTGCAGAAGCAGCAAGGTAGGAAATGCTCTGTGGAGAAGGGATTGAAAACCCAGAGAAGCTGCATTCACAGAATAACACCAGAGCTCTAGATCTAGCATAAGGTCCAGGGCATCAGTTTCCCACACATGCAAGTGGAAAAATCACAACATAAAGGAAAATATTGCGATTTAGAAATCACTCGAGATGGGACTCCCTCTGCATCCACCCCACCTGGGTGGAGTTCAGAGGGCAGGGCAACAACCAGACAGGTACAGGGAACCGGCGCTAAAAGCGGTGCAGTGACACTTGCAAATGGAGGTGCAGGGGATTCTACACATTTTTTCCTCTTCTTCCCTGCCACACCCTCTTTGCCCAGCCTGGATGCCTTCAGGCGGGTGGATGTGCAACCCCCCAAAAAAGGCCAGCACTGAGCACACAGTTTTTCCACAGCACAGAGAGAAAGAGCTTGGTGGCTGCTTATGATGTCAGCCTCGGAGTCACAGCCCTAAAATTAACTTGTGCAGGCAGTACCCTTTACTCCAGCCTATCTAGCAAGAAAAAAATCAGACCCTTCAGGCCTGACAGACAAACCATATAAGCAATCTGTAAAACCCCAACATAAAAGGATGCAACTATCTCGAGAATTACGCTGTGCACACGCGCATACCTAACTGAGCTTCAGAGACAAAAATAGTAGATCATCTTTCTCCCATTAACTTCTCAATATCTATCTACACACCTCTACAGTGGTGACTAGAGAGGGGTCTGAGCAAGCGGACAACCCCACCCACTGCTGGAGGATTCTACGGTGCACACACACACTGCCTGTGTAGCAAGGCGACAGGACAGTCGGCCACAGCTTTGTTTTTGTTTCAAAATGGTGGTTTTTGTCTCTGCTAGTATGTTGCTTATGTGTTTGGTCCTCTTGATCACACATTTTTCCTGGAGGTGGGCATTTTTTCTCCCTACATTACCCAAGAAGAGACAGCAATAGTGGCCATATAGCCAAGCTACAATCATGCCCCATAATATTCCACCATTGAGACAATGTGAAGAAAAATGCAGCATTAGGATTAGAGGAAGACTCATTAACAAACTATGTAATGCATATAATACAATCTAATTTGCTGAAATTGAAGAGAACTTGAAGCACTTACTGTTGAATATAAAAGACTATAGCCTTTAATACAGATTACAACTCAACATATAGGAAACAAAACAAACAAACAAACAAAAAAAAAAACTCACAACTTGAATGATAAGTAACATCAATATAAATAGAAAGAAAAATAAAATACCTGATGTTTTCAGAGATTTCATTTCACTTGTGCCCACAATTAGCAACCATGGAAGAAGCAGTTAAGAAATAAAATGACAGATTGCATTGTGCAAATATGCTACAAAAGACCTCTTTAAACTGTTAAAAAGCAAAGATGTCACCTTGAGGACTAAGGTAAACCTGGCCCAAGCCAATGTATTTTTAATCGCTTCATATGCATGCAAACCTGGCCAGTGAATAAGGAAAACCAAAGAAGATAGATGCATTTTGATTACAGAAAATATATTTAATGTGGACTTCCAGAGAATGAAAAACTTTGTCTTGGAAAAAGTATAGACAGAATGTTCCTTAGAAAGCAAGAATGGGTAGACTTCACCTCAGATTCTTTGGTCATGGTATCTGGAAGAGCCAGGAAATAGGATGGTCGGGTCAGCAAAAAAGATGAAGTCCATGAAGATGGATTGATATAGTGCCTGCAATAATGTGCTAAAATAGAGCAATGCTTGTGAGGATGTAAGACTGAGCATTGTTTCATTCTGTTGTACAAATAGGGTGAGTATGATTACAAACTGAATCAATGGTACCTAACAACAACAACAACATACTCTCTTCATAGCAATCGCCTCCATTTATCATTAGTTAATAGGTTTCTTATCTTTCTATTTGTCTGACTACTCCATTATACTATCAGCTCTTGAGGACAAATGCAATACATTTCCTACTCACTATAATATCCCAGTAAGGATTCCTAGTGTGGCTGTAGGATAAGCATTGGACTGCTAACCACAAACTTGGTAGTTCAAACCCACCAGTCACTTCTTGGGAGGAAGATGTGACTTTTCTCTTCTTTAAAGATGTATAGCCTCAGAAACCCTATATAGGGTTACTATGATTTGGAATCAACCTCTATGGTAGTTGTTGTTAAGTGCAGTGGAGTTGGTTCTGATTCATAGTGACCCTGAATAGGGTTTCCAAAGAGCAGATGGTAAGTTTGAACCACCAAACTTGCAGTTAAAACCAACTCTACAGTCCAGTGCTTATCCTATAGCGCTACACCAGTGAGAGATTATATTCCCATAGACAAAGACATACTCAAAACACAAATTCATGTGAAATGGATAAAGAAGTGTGAAAAGAAAACTGCAGATATTACTCTCATATTTAAAAATCTTTATGACCCCCTACTCCCCAATCCAAGCACCAGTGTTTTTGACTCTTTGTTTATAACTGTCGGTATTTTTTCCTAAAGTAGAGTTATTTATATATTCTATTTCACACAGTCATCAAAGCTATATTGCTTTCAAGCTTTGATTTGTGCCTACAGTTTTTAATATTAGTATAAAGTAGCCAAAAGTTCTTCATCCATGGGTTGTAGGAGTTTTGTCAAAAACTAAACACCAAATTCTTAAAATAAATTTTACATGTTTATTTTAAATAACTATTTCACATTACATATGGTTTATTTTACTGTATTTTTTTTAAACAAAGCTGCAGGTTAAGGGTAAATGAACTTATTTCCAATGGAAGAGCCTACCATTGTTGTTCCACATCTGGTTGCTGATGTTTACATTCCTTTGTTAAGGCTGTTGTTGCTGCTGTTCTTAAGTGCTATCAAGTCAGTTCCAAGTCAAGTATAGGGTTCATGAGGAGTGGCTGGTGAGTTTGAACTGACAACCTTATGGTACAAACTGAACTTTCAGTCTAGTACTTATCCAACAGTGCCACACCAGGGCACCTTCATGCAGCTCTGGTAGCGTAGTGGTTACGAATCGGGCTGCGAACCTTAAGGTCAGCGGTTCGAAACTACCAGCTGCTCCACGGGAGAAAGATGAGGCTTTCTA
>NW_006408529.1:28442035-28467365 GCF_000296735.1 Chrysochloris asiatica | reverse complement strand
AATCCTCACCACTGGACCAATAAACAACATTCTTATCAATGGAGAAAAGATTGAAGTTGTCAAGGACTTCATTCTTCTTGGATCAACTATCAACACTTGCAGAAGTAGAAGTCAAGAGATCAGACTACGTATTGCATTAGACAAATCTGGTGCACAGGAACTTTTTAAAGTGTTGAAGAGCAAAGACGTCAGCTTGAGGACTAAAGTGCTCCTGACCCAAGCCATGGTATTTTCAATAACCTCATATGGATGCAAAAGCTGGACAGTGAATAAGAAAGATCATAGAATGATTGATGCCTTTGAATTGTGGTGCTGGAGGAGAACACTAAAAGTGCCATGGACTGATAAAAGAACCAATAGACCTGTTTTGGAAGAAGTGCAGCCAGAGTGCTCCTTGGAGGCCAAGGCAGCTAAACTTCGACTCTCATACTTTGGACATATTGTCAGGAGGGACCAGTCGCTGGAGAAGAATATCATGCTTGGTAAGATGGAGGGTCAGAGAAAAAGAGGAAGACCCCCAACGAGATGGATCGGCCGGGTGGTATCATTGATGGACTCAAGAGTGGCAGCAGTAATGAGGTTGGCCCAGGATCGGACATTGTTTCGTTCTGCTGTGCATGGGGTTGCTATGAATTGGTTCTGACTCGATGACACCTGACAATAAAAACAACTATTGGATATAATTGTCCCATTTATTTGGAGTATATTAAAAAGTGATACTATCACACAACATACTGTTGCTGGTACAACCAAAGATACATAGATAAGTGGAACAGAATTGAAAACTAAGAAGTAAATCCATTACATACAGTCAGCTAATCTTTGACAAAGGGCCAGAACATTGAATTGGGAGGAGATATACTCCTTAAAAAATAGTGCTGCCCAAACAGGAAATTCATTTGCAGAAAAGCAAAAACAAGGCCTATAACTCACAACATACACAAAACGAACTCAACATGGATTGAAGACTCAAATGTAAAATCTATAACTATAAAGATAATCAAAGAAAAAATAGGGACAAATGTAGATGATCTGAAAATTTTAGACCAATATCCCTCATGAACATAGATGTAAAAATTTTCAACAAAATCTTAGTCAAGAGAATCCAGCACCACATCAAAAAATAATACATGATGACTAAGTGGGATTCATATCAGGGATACAAGAATGGTTCAACATTAGAAAAGCAATCAATGTAATGCACCATATAAATAAGAAAAAGGTAAAGAGCCACATGATCATATTGATTGATGCAGAAAAGGCATTGGACAAAATCCAACATCCATTCCTGATAAAAACACTCAAAACAATAGGAATTCAAGGGGAATTCCTCAACATAATTAAAAGCATATATACAACACCAACAGCCAACATCACTCTCAATGGAGAGAAACTGAAAGCCTTCCCTCTGTGAACAGGAACCAGACAAAGATGCCCTTTGTCACCACTCCTATTCAATATTGTTTTGGAAGTCTTAGCCAGAGCTATACAGCAAGATTGGGAAATTAAAGGCATCCAAATTGGCAAAGAGGAAGTAAAACTCTCTCTATCTGCAGACAATATGATCCTACATACAGAAAATCCCCAAGACTAAGTTAAAAAGCTACTAGACCTCTTTGGAAGGTTCAGTCAAGTGGCAGGGTATAAGATCAACATAAACAAATAAGTTGGAATCCTCTACAGTAACAATGACACCACTGAAAAGGACATTAGGAAATCAATACCATTCACAATAGCCACCCAAAGGATGAAATATCTAGGAATAAATGTAACCAGAGAAACAAAGAACCTATACAAACAAAACTACAAAACACTACTACAAGAAACCAAAGGAGACTTACAAAAATGGAAGAATATACAATCCTCCTGGATAGGAAGACTTAACATTGTGAAAATATCAAAAATGCCCAAAGCAATTTACACACATATTGCAATCCCAATCCAGATTCCAATGACATTCTTCAAAGAGATGGAAAAAAAAAACAATTACAAACTTTATATGGAAAGGAAAGAGACCCAGATAAACAAAGCACTGCTTAAGAAGAAGAGCAAGGTTGGAAACCTCTCACTCCCTGATTTCAAAATTTACAGAATAGATACAGTGATCAAAATAGCCTGGTACTGGTATAATGAAAGATACAGCGATCAATGGAACAGAATCGAGAATCCAGAAATTAACCCATCCACATACAGCCAAATGATTTTCAACAAAGTTCCTAAGTATATTGCATGGGGAAGAGATAGTCTCTTTGACAGATGGTGCTGGCAGAACTGGAAAGCAATATGCAAAAGATTGAAACAAGACCTTTATCTTACACCTTATACAAAACCAACTCAATCTGGATTAAAGACCTAAATGTGAACCCTGGAATTATAAAGGCCATTAATGAAAAAATAGGAACAAATGTGAGGGCTCTAATAAAGGGCATACACTGAGTACCAAACATTTTGAAAACTACACAAACAAAAGTGGACAAAATAGATGATTGGGACATACTGAAAATTTTAAACTTATGTGCATCAAAAGACTTCACCAAAAGAGTAAAAAGGGAACCCACAGAATGGGAAAAAATCTTTTGCAATGACATATTAGACAAGGAACACATTCCTAAAATATATAGGAAACTTCAACACCTCTACAAAAAAAAGACAAATAACCCAATTAAAAAGTGAGCACAGGACTTGAACAGACACTTCACCAAGGAAGAGATCTGGGCAGCCAACAAACATATGAAGAAATTTTCATGATTAGTATCCAGTGGAGATTTGCTTCTCAAGACAACAACGAGATATCATCTCACACCAACAATTACAGCAAAGATCGAAAACGTAGAGGACAATAAACGCTGGCAAGGATGCAGGGAGACTGGGACCCTCCTACATTGCTGGTGGAATTGTCAAATGGTCCAACCACTCTGTAAATCAATATGGCGCTTCCTCAGAAGGTTGGAAATAGAAATACCTTATGATCCAGCAGTTTCTCTACTTGATATTTAACCACAGAAAATACGAGCCATAACATGAGTAGGTACATGCACACCAATGTTCATGTAACATTATTTACAATAGCAAAAAGATGGAGTCAGCCTAAGTGCCCATCAGTGGAAGAATGGCTAAACAAACTGGTACATATACACAATGAAATATTATGCTACCTTGAAGAATAACAAGGAAGCTGCTAGCCACTGCATAACATGGATGAACCTTGAGGACATTATGCTGAGTGAAATTAGTCAGTCACAAAAGGAGAAATAATGCATAGGACCATTATTGTAAAAGATTAAGAAAAAGAACCTACCCTAAAAGGTGAAAAAAAGAAAAATCCTTGCTGATCCCTGGGATGTGTTGGGTGGGGTGAAGGGAGGGATGGAAGATGGAGCACAGAGTAGGGAATAGACACAGGATAGCTTGGGTGCTGGGGTTGGGGGGATACACAAGAAAGGGTAGGGGGATGGAAGATCAAGGCTGATGGGAGAACAGTTAGGCAGGTTCACATGGGCTAAGTGGAACAGAGGTAAATAATGATGTGTACAAAACCTTGGAAAAACAGGGCTCTGGGATACAGATACTGAGGCATGATTTGAATGGGTAAAAGAGGGGAAATAATGTTAAGACGCTTGGCTGTATTTTGAATCTTGGTGTCCCTTGCCTACCATTGTAAAATAGACACTTGAGAGGAAGAGAAAGGAATAGCTAGAAACATCACCATCAAAAGCTTTTAAGTCCATCTTTAGCCTATAACTGATTGGAATACTTAAAAGGGGGCTAGAAGTTGCCCCGTGCAAGAGGCTTTCTGCAGAGCCCTTGCATTGCCTAAGATCTTAGGTGGAATCCTGAACCCAATCCAGAATCTTCTGGTGGGAAATTTCCACTTGAAAGGACAAGCAGACCAGCCTGGAGCAGCTAGAAGAACAGATAATTCTTGAAAGAAAGACCAGCAGGAAAAATAAAAAACAATAATGGCAGTCCCACTGACTACTACCAGAACAAGCAAGCTGTTCACCCAAGAGCCATCAAGACAAGTGGTCAGGTCCCCTCAAAGAAAATTCCCCTCAAAGGAAATACACAAGCAGGCATGTGGTCTTGCTGCTTACAACGATAAGGGGAAGTGGGGAAAAAACAGCAATGAAGTTGTAAGCTAAGTCCTACCATGTTCCATAGACTCCCGTTAACTTAGGTGGAGACCTGGTTGGCCAGTAGTATGGCAAGACCTGGGGACTCCTAGTCCCAGAGACAGTGACATGGCCCCAGAGGACTAGAGCAGACAGTGAAGCGTCCAGCTGATATGTAGTGAGGGGAGATGCACAAGAACATCCATACTTGCAGATAGTACCCACTTGACCTGGCTTCAATGGCTGGATGATCAGAACTCAACTAGAAGAAGAAAGAAGACGAAAAAGAAGAGTAATCCGCTACAATTTGATGAACTTAACCTGTACTTATAGATGTAGTAGCTCAAAAGATGGATTACATCTTTATAGTGAGGCTCATTCCCACCCCCTTAGTACACAGGTTTTGACAGGGATGGGCAACTTAGACATTGGCTACCCAAAATGGGGAAGGGGGGCTACAAAGGCAAGAAATGACTGGCTTACAAGCTTTAAAGAGGGATCCCTGTTCCAGTGGGTACAGGGGAAGGTAGACTCTCCCCCGAGTGGTTCTCAATCTGTTGGGATGGGGCTGATGAAAGGAGATGAGGATATGATTCTTGTGTACAATAGTGAATAATTGCTATCAGGACTGACTGTGAAGGTCAGAAATGTAAAGGTTGACATTTTGTAACAAAAGGAGCAGAGTGGTTGATTTTGCAGTCCAGGAGCGGAGGTCCCAGGAACCATCAAGGGAGAAGAGCAGAGTGTGGGATCCTACCAAAAAAATCAGTGATGCCAGAAATGGAGGCAGAGAAGATGATGTGGAGAGATGGAGCAGCTGGGGACTCTGGACTCAGGGAGAGAGAGGGACTGTGTGCTGATGGCCAGTGGGCAGTCTTGCGGGGTGTGCTCTTTGGTTGTTTGATTATGCCCTACAATGTTCAATATTCTCCTGTGAACCTGAGTGGAAAGTGTGGCAAGACTTGAGGACTCTTAGGCCCAGAATCAGTGACATAGCCACAGAGGACTAGAGTGGAGAGTGAAGCATCCAGCTGATAAGAAGAGAGGGAATATGCACAAGAACACCCACACTTGCAGATAATAACCACTTGACCTGGTCTCAATGAATGGATGATCAGAGCTCAACTAGAAGAAGAAAGAAGAGGGAAAAAAAAGGAGTAATCTAATACAGTTTGATGAACTTGACCTACACCTATGGATGCAGTAGCTCAAAAGAAGGAACAAATCTTTACAGCAAGGATCATTCCTACCCCTTCCATACACAGAGTAGACAGGGATGGGCTACTTGGACATTGACTACCCAAAATGGCGGGCCTTCAAAGGCAAGAAGTGACTGGCTTACAAGCTTTTAAGAGGGAACCTAGATCCAGAGGGCATGGAGGAAGGTAGAATCTCTACTGAGTAGTATCCAATCTGTCTAGGCGGGGCTGATGAAAGGAAATGCAGATAGGTCTCTTGTGATACAATAGTGAATATTTGTTAAAGGGACTGATTGTGAGGGTTGGAAGTGTAAAGGAAGGTGTTTTGTAAAGTGTAAAGTGTAAAGGAAGATGTGTAAAGGAGGGGAGTGATTAACTTCGCAGTCTAGGAGCAGAGGTCCCTGGGACTATGAAGGGCAAAGAGCAGTGTGCGGGACCCTACCCAGAGAAGCAGTGATGCCTGAGATGGAGGCAGAGATGATGACATGGAGAGATGGAACAACTGGGGACTTTAGACCCAGAGAGGGAGAGGGGCTGTGTGTTGACGACTGGAAGACAGGCTTGCAGGGTAAACCCTGTGGTTGGTTGATGATACATGGAGGGGATTGTAACCATGGCAATGAAATGATACACGATAGGATGAATGTATAGCTAATGTTCTCCCATGTAAACTATCACATAATTCACAATAAAACATTAAAAAAAAAAAAAAGAAAGAAAATACCATGGCTTGGGTTAGGTTCAGCATAGACATCATTGCTCTTTAAAACTTTAAAGATGTCTTTTGCAGCAAATTTGCCTATTACAAGACATCGCTTGATTTACTGACTATTTCTTCCATGAGCATTATGGATTCAAGCAAAATGAAGTCTTTGACAACATCGATATTTTCTCCATTTATCATGATATTATTTGTAGGGTCAGTTGTGAAGATTTTAATTTTCTTATTGTTGTTATGTGCTGTGGAGTCGACTCATAGCGACCCTGCACAGGGTTTCCGAGGCTGTAAATCTTTATGGGAGCAGAAAGCCTCATCTTTTTCCCACAGAACAGCTGGTAGTTTCGAACTGCTGACCTTGAGGTTCACAGCCCGACTAGTAACCACTACGCTACCAGAGCGTCTTAATTTTCTTATTATCATTGATGTGCAATCCATACTTTATCAGAAAGTATTTCAAGTTTTTTTCACTTCCGGAAAGCAAGGTTATACCATCAGCATGTCACAGGCTGTTAATGAATGTTCCTTCAATCCTGATGCCATGTTTTTCTTCAAATAATCCACCTTCTCAGATTATTTGCTCAGCATACAGATTGAATAAGTATGGTGAAAGAATACAACCCTGATGTACACCTTTCCTAACTGTAAACCATTGAATATCCCTTGTTCTCTTGGTCAATGTGCAGCTTCCTCCTGAGCACAATCAAGTACTCTGAATGCCCATTCTTCATAATGTTATCCATAGCATGTCATGATCCACACAGTCTTTGTATAGTCAATACAGCACAAGTAAACATCTTTCTGGTAGTCTCTGCGTTAAGCCAAAATCTGTTTGTTGTCAGGAATAGTATCCCTAGTTTCATGACTGCTTCTTGAATTTCTGGTAGTTCCATGTTGACGTACTGTTGCACCTGTGTTTTTGTTGTTGCTTAATAATCTTTTTAAAATGTTTACTTGCATGTGATATTAATGATATTGTTCAATGTTTTCTTCATTAATTTGGGTCACCTATCTTTTGAATGGGCACCATTTTTTTTTTTTTTTTCCAATCAGTTGGCCAGGTAACTGTCTTCTAAATTTATTGGCATAAATGAGGAAGCACTTCTAGTGCTTTACCAGTTTGTTTAAAGATTATTATTTGTATGCCCTCAATTCCTGGAGCTTGTTTTTCACTAATGCCTTCAATGCACCTTAGACTTCGTCCTTCAGTACCATCAGTTCTTCCAAATTTCTAGGCATTATTTAGTAAGCACTTCCAGGTTTGCATCCTTTGATAGAAACATCTCAACTGACATTCTGTTAATTACTGGATTGTTATTTTTGCCAACCCTCAGTGCATCTTCAACTTCCTCTTTCAAAACCACTCGTTCTTGATTATATTAAACCTCTTGAAACAGTTGAACATCAACCAGTTCTTTCAGGTAAAGTTACTATGTGCTCATTCCAACTACTTTTGGTATGTCCTGCATCATTCAAGATTTTGTCTTTACAGACTTTATATATTGCAACATTTTATATATAGGCTTGAATTTTTTCATTAATTCTTTCAGACAGAGAAATGCTGAGCAGGAACTTTGCTTTTGTTTTTTTAATTCCATGTATTTGATTGTACTTTGCTTTGTCTCCTTGAGTTGTCCTTTGAAGTTTTCTTTTCAGTTCTCTTACTTCATCATTTCTTCCAGTCACCTTAGTTTCTCCACATTTGAGAGCAAGCTTCAGAGTATTTTCTGATATCCATTTTGTTTTGTTGTTGTTTCTTTGTTTTGTTTAGTTTTTGACATCATTTTGGTCTTTTGCTTCTTCCCATCTCCTAAAGACCTTTTGCTTCTTCATGCATGATGTTCCTGATGTCATCCAACGACTCCTCTGGTCTTTGCTCATCATTATCTAATGAATCAAATATGTTCTTGAGATGGTCTTCAAATTCTGGTGGGATATACTCAAGGTCATATTTTGTCTTTTTTGGGCTTGTTTTAATTTTCTTCAGCCTCAGCCTGAAATTTCATATGAACAACTTACAGTCTGTTCCTCAGCCAGTCCCTGGCTTTGTTTTCACAGATAATATTGAGCTTATCAATCATCTCTTCCTACAAATGTAGTCAACTTGATTCTTATGAGTTCTATCTGGTGATATCCACATGTCTCTCTCTTAATATATACAAGTTACTGTTTATGTTGTTGTAAAAATTATTTGCCATGAATAAATTGTTGGTCTTTCAAAGGCCTATCATGATATTGGTTTCCTTTGTCTATTATTGTAAATAGACACTTGAGTGGGATAGAAAGGAATATTGGGAAACATGATTACAGAAAGCTTGCAAGCCTGTCTTCAGTCTATAAGTGATTTGAATACCTAAGAAGGTTCTAGAACTTGCCCCGTGAAATAGGCTTCTTGCAGAGCCTCTGTAGTGTATAGGACCTTAGGAGGAATCTTAAGCCCCTTTCCCTTTAGAAAGGACAAGCAGACCAACCTGGAACAGCTAGAGAACAGAAGTACTTTTTGAAAGAAAGATCAGCAGAAAATATCCAAAAACAAAAATGGTAGTCTGATTGGCTACTACAAGAACAATCAACTTGTTCACCAGGGAGCCATTAAGGCAAGCAATCAAGTCCCTTCAGAACAAACCCACCTCCAACACTGAAACTCAAAGGGAACACATGAGCAGGCATGTAAGTTTGCTGGCAACCACATTAGTCTATTTGGTGAGTCGAATAGGGGGAAAGGCAAGAGCAAGGTATTCCTACTGTACAGCAGAGAAGACATTTTCCTGAATGAAGAACCGCTGCATCCTAAATTGTATCCAGTTCACTTCCGTAACAAAAAAATATGAGTAATGTCCAAGAGTTCTGTGTAGCCAGTGCAATGAATTACTGAACCCAGATGTGAAACATAGAGTATTGTGGAAGGGATGCTTGATGTCAGAATAAGATGTGCATTATGTTAGAAAAAGTGGAGGGTCATAGAAAAAGAGGAAGACCCCAATAATATGAATTGACACAGTGGCTTCAACAATGGGCTTGAATATAACAAAAATTTTGAGGATGGAGCAAGACCAGCAGTGTTTCATTCTGTTGTGGATAGGGTTACTATGATTTGGAACTAACTCGGCAGCACCTAACAACAAAACAGCTATGAAGTGGAGGCATGTCTAACTAACCTCTATCTCATAGGAATCAGCCTTGGACTATTTTGAGTTTGATTCTCCTTTCCGCTTGTGAAGTCAGAGGAAGTCAGACATGGCCTCCTTACCATTTTTGCATATCCAATCAACTGCTCTTGGAAAACCTTATACAGGTTCTCTGTGAGTCAGACAACTCAACTACACTTATAACAGCAATATCACTGGCAGCATTGTAATTCAAGATAAATCTTGAAATACTCTTTTGTCTACTCATTTCCTCTTCAATTTGTCTCTACCATCATGGTAAATCATGTAATTATACAGTCTAAAATGGCTAATACTTATCCATTTCAACTAAGTAATACCTAGCTTTCATTTCATTTTTGATAACTCCCAATTTTCCTAGATTCATACTTCCATACATTCACATTCAGATTACTAATGGATATTTGCAGCTGTTTCCTCCTATTTTGAGTCATGTACCATCAGAAGATGGAGGCCCAAAAGTTTTGCTCCATGTATGTCTTAAAGTCAACTCTACTTTGAGGAGGTAGTTCTTCCCCAGCCATATTGTCAGTGCCTTGCAACTTGAGGAGGTCATGTTCTGGCACTATGCTAGAAAATTAATCATTCAGAAGTGGTCTGCCTCTCCTTCTTCCTAGTGTGCATTAGTCTGGAACTTCCTATGAAACCTGTCCACCATGGGTGACCCTGCTGGTATTTAAAATGCCAGTGGTATAGCTTCCTGTCTCACAGCAATACATAAGTCATCACAATAAAACAAACTGACAGATAAGTGATGGGAAATCTAGTTATACAGATAGTGGTGGTATGCCGTGGAGTTGTTTCCAACACATAGTGACCCTGTATAGGGTTTCCAAGGCTGTAAATCTTTACAGGAGCAGAAAGTCTCATATTTCTCCGGCAGAACAGCTGGTAGCTTTGAACTGCTGACCTTCAAATTAGCACCCCGACTTGTACCCACTTTGCTACCAGAGCTCCTTCATATACAATATGACATAAGTGATAGAATTATATCTATGTATAGTTCTGGTGTGTCACTGTAGGTTAATGTGCTAGACAACAAAGTCAGGTTGAGCCACAAGGTCTGTGGTTCAAGCTCACTAGCTGCTTCTTGGAAACCCTATGCAGGGTTGCTATATATACGTGTCTGTGTTGTTGTTGTTGCTGTTATTGTTTTTGTTAGCTGTTGTGGTCTTAGCCCCTGACTCATGTTGACCCCATGTGACTTTATTCAATCTTCAATGAATTTGAAAATGTGAAATTTTATTCAACATTTGATGTTGACTACACTGGCATTAAATGAGTTACAGAAACTTTTGTAGATTTCTAAATTACTTCCAAAGTTGGGTATAATTAAATGTCCACAGTTTTGTACTATTTCATGAAAAATCATGTAAATTCATTGAGTTAAATACCACAAAAAATGTTTTAAATGATTTTATTTTCAAATCATTTATTTTATCTTTTGAGGCAATCAAGTCTCAACTTCATCTGATATGTGACCAGATGAAACAATTGTCAGGTCACTGAATAAATTTAAATAAATTTGAAACAGCAGTGGAAGGGATGGAAAGTGTACTGAGGAAAAAATGTTATCTAGGTGTTCTGAATTACAACTTCAAGACAAAGACAGCTAGCTACCCACGGCTATTTCAGGAGATCATGCTGGCGCATAGCAGAGTATGCAGAAAGGGCAAGATTCAATTTTAACAAAGATGTATAATTCACAGGCAAGATGTTAGCAGCAATTACAACCATCAAGCAAAGGGAAGGCCGTTTTGGAAACACCTGCAGGTCATGAGATGTTACATTTCAGGATCACTGGTCCATAGGTGCTTTATCAATGTCACCTTCCACCATAAAGTATTAAAGCAAATGTACACATCCATTATGGGCTGCTTTATTTCAACAAATTTACAAAAAGGGGAAGTTTATAAATAGATCTTATTTTTCTAGTAGACAATATAATATATATTCATTGTTATTGCCTAAAAGGTCTTTTAAAAAGTTTTAATCTGTATAGTTTTTTATACTCTTATCCCTCAACCCTCTTGCAAAATTTACATTTTTATGCTTTTGTTTTTATTTCCATATGTACTGTATAGAAAGATACTTTGCTTCAATTCTCTGAAATTACTAAAGAGAGAAGCAATGCACCATGATTCATTACAGTAAAGCAATAAATAATTTATGAAACAGATCCCTTGGTTTATTTTTCATAATTACCATTTATGTTCATTATTTAAACATTTGCCACAGAAAGGAATTGTTTCAAAAAAAATTTCATCTTTCATTCTATGATGCTCTTAACAATACTAAATATTGAAGAAGAATGTGGCATCAGGATTGGAGTAAGATGCATTAACAACCAGTGATATGCAGATGATATTATCTTGATGGCTGAAAGTGAAGGGGAATTAAACTACTTACTGATAAGATCAAAAAATAAAACTTTTGGTATGAGTTGCATCTCAGTTTTAAGAAAAAAAGTCCTCACTACTGGACCAATCAATAACATCGAGATAATGGGGAAAAGACTGAATTTGTCAAAGGCTTCATTTTTCTTGGATCAACCATCAACACTCATGGAAGTCGCAGTCAAGAAATAAAATGACGTATTGCAGTAGGCAATTTGTTGTACAAGACCTCTTTAACGTGTTGAAGAGCAAAGAAAAGACGTCAGTTTGTGGACTAAGGTATGACTGACCCAAGCTATGGTATTTTCAATAACCTCATATGCATGTTAAAGTTGGACAGTGAATAAGGAAGATTGTAGAAGAATTGATACATTTGAGTTGTGGTGTTGGAGGAGAATATTAAAATATCATGAATTGCCAAAAGAACAAACCAATCTGTACTGGAAGAAGTTCAGTCAGAATACTCCTTGGAAGCCAGGATGACCAGACTACATGTCTGTCATGCTTCAGACACACTATGAGAAGGGATCAGTCAGTAGAGAGGGGCATCATGCTTGTTAAAGTAAAGGGTCAGAGATAATGAGGAAGATCCCCTATGAGATGGATTGGCACAGTTGCAGCAGCAAGTAGCAAACGTTGTGAGGTAGTCATGGGAGCAGGCAGTATTTCATTCTGTTATGCATGGGGTAGCTATGAGTCAGTACCTACTCTTTGGCACCTAACAGCAACAGCACAAATACTGAAATATATAATATTGAGATGTTTTCATGCTTGTATGTGTAAGTGATATAACTGTTGATATGTGAACACATGAGAAAAATTAATTAAATGAGTTATTAATATTGCAAAATAGTTATAAGGTTATATGCTTCCATTAGTCCCAAAGATACCAATGCTTTTTATAGCACAAGTGTGTATTTTTAATAAAAATATCCTTTTGAAATTAAATTAAAATAATATCATCTCAGCTTCAATGCAAATCAAGTTCCTACTCTAAATTGTATTCCTAGACAAAAGAAAAAACAATATTAGAAAAATAGTAATAGTTCCTCAGATGACACGAGAGAATGGATGATAAAAATAATTAAAAAGAGGATTTCCTGTTTGTAGCAATAAAAGAACCTAGAATGTAGACTTAAAATTACCAGAAGTCAAAACTGGGAACACGGGTCTATTTTTTCCTTTTTTTTTTTATACTTAGGTTTAATGGAAAAAACATTATTGACCAATGTATGTTATTAGTAAAAAATATTTTCAATGCTTTAGACACATGATTTGTAAAAACACCTTATTGATATACATACATATGTTGAATATATCATGGATTATAGCAATCTATGTGGACTTCTGGTGTGGATCTGTAAAATCAGCACTGGCCTTTCAACCACTAGGTCAGCACTTCAAACACACCAGCTGCTCTTCAGAAACACTACACAGATTCACAATGAGTTGGAACTTATTTGACTGCACTTAACAACAATATATAAATATAATGGAAGATATTCTTTTAGAACTCAAAAAGATTGATGGTTAATCAGTTTTAGAAACATTCCCCAAACCATTATTTTTTAAGCTTTAAAAATAAACCCACATAAAAATGTTAAGAATTCTATAGCATATAATATATAGAAAACAGCAAATCTACAAAAGAAGCCTTATCAAAACTTGAATTATTTCTTAAACAAATACTAGCAACAAAAACTTTGTTGTTGTGAGGTGCTTTGAGTCAGTTTTGTCTCATAGTGAACTTTTATAGGGTTTCCGAGGCGTGGCTGGTGAGCTTGAACAACCGAATTTGCAGTCCAGCACATTAATCCACAGTACCACACCAGGAATCTTAATGAGAACTGTAAAACAGTAATAAATAAAAGAAAACAGAAGTACATCCACCCACATTACAAAGAGATATCTCCATTACATGAGTAGAAAAAAATGGAAAAGAAGTGTTGTCAAAGGTCTTCAGTCAAAAGCCACTGTCAATCCTCTATACGCTTTCCCATGAAAAAAATGATAGCAATTTACTTAGAAGCTTTAAAAGATCAGAAACAATTAACCCCCAAATTAAAATCATACATGAGACGAAGTACAGTTCTGAAGAAATTTTTGTATTGCAACCTTCACCCTCACACCAACAATCTTATTATTAGAAAAAGGAAGAGCCTTTGATTTTGTTCTTCATAATGACTGAATAAGTTTATTCAATTATGTTGATTATCAGTTCAATTCTCCAGCAAACTTAGAATAACAGGCTTAATATTGAAATAAACTCATTTTTTCAGGAAACATTTTTTTTATTCCAACAAAAGAACCCAAGATTAGTAGGTCATTCCTCGTACACAGAAAAGTGGTAAATTAATACAATAGCAATAATAATAGAACTTTCATGAAATATCAATCTTTCAGTAGGTTCTACTAGCATCACCCTTACAAGAAACAGAGTAATATGTGGGACAGGGTCACAGATATGGAAGAAAACACATACCATTGTAATTGAAGCTAAAAGGAATATTTCAATTGCAACAAAGTCCAGAAAGTAATGTTGATCTTGTGTGGAATATTTTTAGAGAAGAAGAAGAAGAGAGAGAGAAAAAACAAAAACACAAATTAAGGAATCCAGAAGAAATATTCAATGTAATTAAATTATAGAATAGGACTCTTGCTTTCAACAAACTTCCAGTTTGGAATATTCCTATTCTTTGGATGACAAAGAATATTACCATAAAACAAGACAATATTGTTTTTCTGAACTGTTGATTGGCATAGTATTACTTCTTAAAACTTGTTCTTAGGAAATTAATGTACAGTGTCTTCTTTTTTCTCCCTGCATCTGCATTAACTAAAATAAAAATATTATATTAATGAATTATATTCAATAAACTAATATTTCATGAAGTAATTTTAGTAATTACCTAAGCAATTGTAATGAATATGTTATATCTCAAAATTGGTATTATCCATAACCAGTGTCCAAGGAAGCAACAGTCAGGAAATCAAAAGATGTATGATATTGGGTAAATCTGCTACAAAAGACCTCTTTAAAATGTTTAAAAAAAAAAAAAAAAAGATGACAAAGACTAAGGTGTGCCTGGCCCTAGCCATGGTATTTTCAATTGCTTCATACTCATGTGAAGTCCTGGTGTGGCGCTCTGGATTAATGGGCCAGATTGCAAAACTGTTTGAACTGCAAGGTCCTCGGAAACCATAGGGTTGCTATGGGTCAGAACAGATACCGCGGTACTTAACAACAACAGCAAGGACATATTCATGTGAAAGCTGGACAATGAATAAGGAAGACCGAACAAGTGATGGATTTGAATTATGGTGTTGATGAAGAATATTGAATTTATCATGGCCAGCCAGAAGAATGAAAAAATCTGTCTTGGAAAATGTCTAGCCAGTTGCAACTCTGGGGATGGCGGACGGAGGCAGTGTGCTAGGCGTCAAGTGCTTGTATGCGAGATGAACATATTCGAGAGTCTGCTGTATGAGCTCACTCTTCGCAGTCGAGATCTTTCAACTTTCCCTCAGGACTGGGGCTCTGGGGGACTAGTGTGGGAAGAGAAGGAGGACTCCTTCCCCTGACTGTTGTTAAAGCACCTTTGAGTTGGGTTCTCATTCTGAAGCTACCCTCGATAACGTTTTTGAGCAGCTGAGATAAATCAAGATTTTTCCAGATGAAGATCCCTTCAGATTCCTGTGTGACTTTACTCGGCGCTCCACAGGCCTGTGAGATGCCACCATCTCCCCATACAAACAGTTCAAGAAAATAACCTATGAGTACAACACTTCGAGAACAAGTAAGGAAAACAAGATCATCATTTCCTTCCTGTTGTAATGTAATAAAACGACTTAAAGTAGAGAATTTAGAAAGCGATCAGATTTTTGCAGAGAAACCATTATCTTCAACAGAAGAAAACTGTTTAATCATATTTTTTTATAATTATCTTTGAGAGTGACAACTTGATTTTAAAATGCTTATATGTTTTAAAGGGAAGGTATAAACCATTAGGGATTAAAGGAAGGTTTCCTGGTGAACATTAGTGTAGGGCACTCTGTTATGAAACCCCTAATGGTTACATAAATATAAGCTGTCCTAAAATAGAAATTTAATATTTTGTATAAATTTGTCAAAGAAAACTTGACATGTAAAGACAATGTAAAAAGTAATTTGGGCAATTTCTGGAAGTCAATTTAATAAATTGTTTATTGTAGCAAAACACAAAAGTATAGCCAGAATACTCCTTAGAAGGGAAGATGGAGAGACTCTATTTCATGTATTTTAAACATATTATCAGGAGGTATCAATCCAAGGAAAAGAACATCATGCTAATGTAGAGGGTAAGAGAAAAAGAAGAAGACCCTCAGTGAGAGAAATTGACACTGTGACTGCAACAATGTGTTCAAGCATATCAAGGATTGTGAGGATTGTTAAAAACAGGCAGGGTTTTTGGTCTCTTGTACATAGGGTTACTATGACCTAGAACCAACTTTATGACACCTAACAGGAAGACCCCCAACGAGATGGACTGGCCAAGTGACAGTATCGATGGACTCAAGTGTGGCAACAGTAGTGAGGTTGGCCCAGGATCAGGCAGTGTTTCATTCTACTGTGCATAAGATCCCTATGAGTCCGTACCGACTCGATGGCACCTAACAATGACAACAACAAACAACAACAAGCAATAATGATATTTTGCTTATGTACCTGTCGAGGTCCTATGTCGGGGTCCAGCCTCGACAAGGAAGTGTGGGTGTCACGAAGAAGGGAGATCTAGCGACGAAAGGGATAGAGAAAGAGAAAGACGAAATATATACAAAAAAGACAGACACAGAGATAAGATGCAAGCTGGCAGGTAGGCAGATCTGCAAACATATTGCCTAGCATTGCACCCAGAACTCACTCTACCTCAGTCTTTTATTCTCTTTTTTAGGGAGGGATTTGTTACATAGGAAGGATGTAATTCACAAAGGGAGGATGTGATTCTTTACATATCAGAACTAAAATGTGATTAATCATTCAAAACAGGACATAATGATTCACAGGAACAACTTTTAAGATATTCTCATGGTTTTCTTAACAATCTAACATTTTTATTTTTACAGAAAAAAGGTTCAATCAAGCTGTTATATATTAACTTTTAGGCTTAAATGATCTAGAGCAGCGTGTGCAGTTTCTCAAGGATACTTAACATAAAGCAAGGTTCCTGAAAAGAGCCAAGCTGTCTCTATACACTTTGCAAACTTTTGTTTGTGAGCAAGATCTCAGGCACCAGGCTTCATTTATCTATATCTAAAATGCTACATTGTTCTCAATTATCACATTTCTATATACTTTCAGGAGGAAGGAGAGCATCTGGGTTAAACTGATTATATTCAGAGGTGGTTTAATGGGGCTGCCACTATTATCCTCTAATCCAGCATTCCCAGAATTTACCATTCCACTTTATTTACAAACCTTGGGTAGTTTTTCTCTACAAACCTTTTCTCATATTCCCAATATACCTGTCCTGGCCTTTCTGAATTATCTGAGGAAACTTTTACTGCCTCGGCTCTAAAAAGGGGTTTCAAACCCATTATTGTTCATGGATATCAAACATAACTGAATAATCAAATAAGGAACAGTTCTAACATTCATCCCAGGTGGCTATCACTTGTTCCTCAGAAAGATTTGTTCCCAGGACTCCACTCACTGCCAACACAGTGGAGGCATTAAGAGAGGCATTGTAAAAGAAACCATTTTCTCAGAGTTAGAAGCATAGAATGAACAATATTAGGTTCAAAGAAAATTATACAGAGGTAGCCAACCAGTGAGTTCGCAAAAACCAATGAACCCGGGACATCAGAGGTCACTTCTTTGGCCCTCAGGGTCCATGGATCGCAGTCCTGAGGAGGGCCACAGGGTTGGATTTTTTTCCATGTCACAGGGCCACTGATCAACCCAGGGTCTGCGTATGCTGTCTCCAGCATGTACCTTTTCCTTTTTGTTGAAACTTTTTATTGCAAACTGAGTCAAAGTTTATAGAGCAGATCATCAGTTTTATATTCAGTAAATCATATACCTGTTTTCATCTCAATAATTGCAATCCCCTCCATGTAACAACAGTTAGCCCACTTTCTCCCTATAGTTCTTATTTGTAGTCCACACTCGTTTCCAACTTTCTGAATTTTGTTCTTAGGTAAATGTTGCCCTTTTGATGTTGAATTGTTGACCATTCCATGGTGAGTATAGCTTATTAGTGTTGTTGTTCCTCCCATATACCTATCTACTGTTTGGCTGAAAATTCAGTACCTCTCCAATCCTTTGTTTTTGTTGTTGGGAGTGAGGGTAGAGATTTCCAGAGAATTTTCCAAACTCAAATTTTATTGACGTCTCTTGGCATCAGGTTGTCTGTCAGCACCAACTGAGCCCCTTTCACAGTTTTTGTTAGAAAGAGAACTTTGCACTTGTTGTCATAATGAAATATTCTTACTTTATTTGAAGTTTTTCCAAGCACTTCAAGAACATAAAACAAAAACTCAAAAAATGGTGCATTGCTTTATTGTTTTAAAATGTCATTGACTTACTAATACAAAAAGCAAAAAATGGAAAAGCAGGAATTTATGAAGTGTGAGTTGGAATCATCTACCTTGCATGACAAACTGTGTTTACAGCCAGTGGTCACAAACTGCTTAATCAGCCGTGGTAGGAAGGAGCCAAGGCAGCATGATACCTCCTGGGTTTGTTTTATACTTTACCCATTTGTGGTTGATAAGAGGAACAAGTCAGGGAGCGTGTAGCTGGGTCTTTGAAAGCTTAATTAGGTGTGACAATTGTGCTACATAAACAGATATACTCAATATTGAACACAGACAACATACCCCACAAGATTCAGCCTGAATAATGTCATACTTCAGCATGACAAATGGTTTCTGAAAACACACAAGAGTATCTTTGCTTTAATTAAATATAAGATGTCCAATGTTTGGGCAGTAACTTTTATACAGAAAAGTGTGTCTTCCCAAATGTGAGGTCTTATCGTTGTATTCCTTGTTATTATTAAACTTTTTCAGGTCTAATAGAAGTCAACTCAGTCTTCATGTGCTTCAAGGTTTGGCCTGTTTACCTAATTTCATGTGTTCCTGAAAATTTATCTGTAATAAAAAGACAGCAAACTTTTCTCCTTTTCAATGTACATTTAAAGTGTGAAAATCCTTAATAGTATAATGGTATGTGAACTTCTTTGATCTAGAAAAAGAATTTAACTACAACTATTTGGACTCCCGGAGTGGCACTATAGGATCAGCACTGGATTGTGAATCACAAGGTCGGCAGTTCAAACCCACCAGTTGCTCATAGGGTCACTATAAGTTGAACCTGATGAAACAGCACTTACCAACAAGAAATGAAAATTTTATGAATAGCAGCAGAATGTTGTCAGACATAATATCAAAAGAGAAGTAACTCAGGTGGGAAGATACTCAAAATACAGTTGGGGAAGAGCTGTTGTTTCCTCAAAGTAGACTTCACTATAATGAAGTAAAAGAAGTAAAGCTTTTGGAACCTTCATTTGCTGATGGGGCACAACTCAAAATGAAGATAAACAGCTGCTGTTGTGGTTAGGGATCATTGACTCATAGTGACATTATGTATAACAGAAAAAAACATCGCCCAGTCCTGTACCAGCCTAACTATCATTGCTATATTTGAGCCAATTGCTGCTGCCACTGTGCCAAGCCTTCTCATTTGGGGTCTTCCTCTTTTTCTCTGACCCTCCATTTTACCAAACATGATATCCTTTTCCAAAGACTGGTCCCTCCTGATAATATGTCCGAAGTATGAGAAACAAAGTCTGGCCATATTGGCTTCTAGCTTCTAAATCTGGCCATCTTGGCTTCTAGCTTCTAAGAAGCATTCTGATTGTACTTTTTCCAACACAAGTTGGTTTGTTCTTTTGACATTCCGTGGTACTTTTAATATTGTCCTCCAACACTGTAACTCAAATGCATCAATCCTTTTACAGTCTTTTTGCTTCACTAGCCAACTTTCACATGCATTTGATGCTATTGAAAATACAATGGCTTGGGTCAGGAGTACCTTGTACTTAAAATGTCATCTTTGCTCATCAGCACTTTAAAGAGGTCTTGTGCAGCGGATGTGCCTAATGCAATACATTGTTTGATCCCTTGACTACTGCTTGCATGGATGTTGATAGTAGATCTGAAAAAAATGAAGTTTTTGACAAGTTCAATCTTTTCTCCATTTATATGGATGTTACTTATTGGTCCAGTGGTGAGGATATTTGTTTTCTTTACATAGAGGTGCAACCCATACAGAATGTTGTGGTCTTTGATCTTTATCAGTAAGTATTTTAAGCCCTTTTCATTTTCAGCAAGCAAAGTTATATCATCTGCATATCACAGGTTGTTAATGAGTGTTCCTTGAATCCCGATGTCATGTTTTTTTCCATATAATCCAGTTTCTGAGATTATTTGCTTAGCATACATATTGAATCAGTATGGTAAAGGAATACAACCCTGACACACATCTTTCCTAATTTTAAAACATTCAGTGTTCTCTTGTTCTATTCAAACAACCTGTTCTATTCAAACAATTGCCTCTTGGTCTATGTGCAGGTTCCTCATAAGCACAATCAAGTATTTGATTTTGTCTTCTAGAGTTGACTTTGAAATTTTCTGTTCAGCTCTTTTACCTCCTCATTTATTCCATTTACTTTAGCATCTCTACACTGGAGAGCAAGATTCAAAGTCGTCTTACATTCATTTTGGTCTTTTCCGTCTTTCTTATCTTCTTAATGATCTTTGGTTTTCTTCCTGTATGATGTTCTTGATGTCATCCCCAAACTCAGAGTCTAATGCATCAACTCTATTCTTCAGATGAGCTCTAAATTCAGGTGGGATATGAATTTCCCCCAGCTACTAGTTGCAGTTCATCTCTCATACTTCAGACATATTGTCAGAAGGACTAGTTGCTGGAGAAGGATATCATGTTTGGTAAGGTAGAGGGTCAGAGAAAAAGAGGAATACCCTCCAGTGATATGCCATTAATGGCAGCATCAATGGGCTCAAGCATGGCAACAATTGTGAGGCTGGTCCAGGGCCAGGCAGTGTTTCGTTCTGTTGTGCATAGAATCACTGTGAGTCATCAGTACCTACTCGATGGTACCTAACAAGAAACCAGTTGATGTGGCACTGTAGATTAATGCACTGGACTGCAAGGTTGGTTTGAACTGCACTGTTGGCAGTTCAAGCTCACCAGCCACTCCTCAGAAATCCAATTCAAGGTCACTGTGAGTCAGTACCAACTGGATGGCATTTAACAGTAACAACAACAACCAGTTGATGTACTAAAATAACCATATTTTAATTATCTTCTGCAAAATTTTTCTTGCATGTGATATTAATGGTATTATAGTTCAATGATTTTCACATTCTATTGGGCCACCTTTTGTAATAGACACAAATATGAATATTTTTCCAATTGGCTGAAGGTAGCTGACTTCCAAATTTGTTGGCATAAACTAGTGAGTAACTCTAGCACTGCATCAGTTTATTGAGACATTTAATAAGTATTCAATAAATTCCTGGAGCCTCATTTTATATCAGTACCTTCAGTGCAGTGTGGACTTCTTTCTTCAATACTTCAGGTTCTTATTTATATGCTACCTCTTGAAATGACTGAACATCAGCCAACTATTTTTAGTACAGTAACTCTGTGTATTCCTTCCAGCTTCTTTGATGCTTTCTGCATCATTCAATATTTGGCCCACAGCAGCCTTCAATATTGCAATCAGAGGCTTGAATTTTTCTTAATTTCTTTCAGCTTGAGAAATATCTGCATGTTCTTCCATTTTGGTTTTCTAATTCAGAATCTTTGCAACTTTCATCATAATACTTTATTTTGTCTTCTTGAGCTGCCCTTTGAAGTTTTCTGTACAACTCTTCTACTTCATAATTCTGTACATTTGCTTTAGTTTCTCTATGTCCAATATCAAGTTTCAGAGTATCTTCTGACATCCATTTTGGTCTTTTGTTTGTTCTTGTCTTTTTAATGACCTTTTGCTTTCTTCCTGGATGATGTTCTTGATGTCATACTACAACTTCTTTGGCGATTAGTGTCTATGCATTAAATCTGTTCTTCCTTTAAATTTTTGTTGTGAATTAAGCAAAGGTTTACCAAGAATATCATTAGCTTTACATTCAACAAATGATACACTATGTTTCATCTCAGTGATTGTAATTCCCTCCATGCAGCCCACTTCCTCCCTGTGGTTCTTATTTCCATTCCACCCTGCTTCCCATACCTTCTCAAATTTGTCCTTAAGTAAATGTCCCTTTGGTATTGAATGGTTGACCATTCCATGCTGAGCATTCCTTACTAGTATTGTTGTCCCCACTATATACCTATCTACTACATGCCTGAAAACTGGGTCATGAGGATGAGTTCCATTCAAGACCTGAAGAGTGGTCAAGGGTCATAATCTCAGGTTCTTTCAGGTCTTTTTTTTTTTTTAGTTTGTTCCACATTTTCTCCCACTCTATCCAGGACCTTCTAATGTGATCTCTTTCAGAGCAATTGGTAGTGGTAGCCAGGCACAAACTTGTTCTCTGGTTTCAGAGTCATGTTGACTAATGTTCACCTCCTTCATTGCTCTATTGAACTAGTTGATTACAAGCATCTTCAATTTTCATCACTCTTCTTTCGTTGCACATGGAAACATCAATAGTTTCACCTTTGATGGCTGCTCATGATACCAGTTGCTACTCACCAAAGTAGGATGTAGGATGTACATGTACAACATAGGATGTCTTTGTGGACTATGTTATGCTGGTGGACCATGGTGTCCCCTGTTACCATGGTCCTGAGTCCCCAGGCACAGAAACTCAATGTTTTAAAATTTTTGATAATATATAAGAAGTTTTCATTATTCTGCTCCCTATATGCTTCATAAGTGTGTTTACAGCAATGTCAAATACCCCATGTAAACATATGCTCTTTCAAACCCTTATGTACCTGTGGGCATACTCACATTCTCCTCCCAACTCCATTCAGCCTATGTATCTGTTCATATCTATCCACAGAACACTGTTGTTTCAGGGTTGTATATATAACACTCTTTACCTTTAATCCTTGCATACCTCACTGTGTCTTCATCTATATTCATCATTCTCCTGCCAATCGCTCTCGTTTATTGTCCTCACCATCACCCTAGTTGACATGTGTCTAAACTTTTGTCTGTAAATTACTCTTCATTCACTCCCTCCTCTGGCAAACAGCAAAGAACAATTCTTTTAGCATGAAAACCTTTTCTAAAGTTTTTTTTTTTTTTTTTTTTTTTTGTCCTTTTGTGGTTGACTAATTGCACTCAACATAATGTTCTCTAGGCTCATCCATGTTATGAGGTGTTTTGCTGATTCATCATTATTCTTCAGTGTTGCATAGTATTCCATTGTGTGTATGTACCAAACTTGGTTTATCAATGCTTCCACTGATGAGCGTTTTGGTTTTCTCCATTTTTTTGCTATTGTGAATAGTGCTGAAATGAGCATTGGTGTACCTATATCTATTTGTGTCATCGATCCTATTTCTTGGAGTATATACCACGTAGAGGAATTTCTGGATCATACAGTATTTATATTTCCAACTTTTTGAGTAAATGCCCTGCCGTTTTCCACAGTCACACTATTCTACAGCCCCATCAGCAATATGGGAGAGTCACAGTCTTTCCAGATCCTCACTAGCATTTGTTTTCTGTATTTTTTAACTTTGCTATTAATGCTGGGGTGAGATGATATTTTGTTGTTGTTTTCATTTACATCTCTCTAGTGAGATGTAATGATCATGAGTATATCTTCATATGTTTGTTGCCTGCTTCAATGTCTTATTTGGTGAAGTGTCTGTTTATGTCTACTGCCCCCTTTTTAATTGAGTAATTTGTCTTTTTCTTGCAGAGATGTTGTAGTTTTCTATAAATTTTAGGGATTAGCCCCTTGTCTGATATATCACTGCAAAACAAAATTTCCAAATCCATGTGCTATTGGTAAAATCGTGTGATGCACATAAGTGTCTAATTTTTAGGAAGTCCTAGTCATCTTCTATTATATGTGTGTTTTTAGTTATGTTTGAAAGTATATTTATTCCGTCTATTGGAGCTCCTAAATTTTCCCCTATCTTTTTTCATTGATGATCTTTATAGTTCTAGGTTTTACAATTAAATCTTTCATCTACATTAAATTTGTTTTTGTGTATGGTGTGAGATTTGGGTCTTGCTTCATTTTTATGCAAATGGATTTCCAATTTTGCCAGCACCATTTGTTAGAGAGACTCTTTCTTCTCCATTTAATGTGTTTTAACCCTTTGTCATATGTGGATGGATTGACTTCTGGATTCTCAATTCTGTTACATTGATGTATGTATCTTTTATTGTACCGGTCCAGGTTGTTTTGACCACTGTGACTGGGAGTTGATTTTGAGTTCAGGGAGTGTGAAGCCTTCAACTTTGTTCTTCCTCTTATTAAATGCTTTGTTTATCCAAAGTCTCTTTCCTTTCCATATAAAGTTGTTGTTGTTGTTAATTGCCATCAAGGCAGTTCTGACCTATAACAATTCTGTATAGGATTTCAGAGGAACAGTTGGTGAGCTTGAACTGCCAACTCTGTGGTTCAAACCGACTTTGCATTAACCCATAGCACCACATTAGTGATCAGTTATTTCCATCTCTTTAATGGATGGCATTGGAATCTGGATAGGGATTGCATTATTTATAAATTGCTTTGGGTAGTGTTGACATTTTCACAATGTTATTTCTTCCTATCTGTGAGTATGGTATATTCGTCCACCTTTCTAATTTGGTTTCTTGTAGTAGTGTTTTGCGGTTATTTTTGTATAGGTCTTTTGCTTCTCTATTCAGGTTTATTCGTAAGTATTGAGTGACTACTGTAAATCATAGTATTTTCCTGATATCTTTTTCAGAACTGTCTTTATTAATATAGAGAAATTCAACTGATGTTTGTACATTGATCTTGCACCCTGTGACTTGGCTGAACTTTTCAATGATTTCTAACAATTTTCTTTCTGAGTCTTTGAGATTTTCTATGTATAGAATCATATCATCTGCAAATAAAATGAATTTTACTTTTTCTTTGACAATTTTGATGCCTTTAATTTCCCTTTCTGCCTTATAGCTCTGGATAAGACTTTCAACACAATATTGAAATATTGTCTAGTTTCTGTTTGCAAAGAGAATACTTTCAGTTTCTCTCCATTGACAGTAATGCTGGCTGTTGGATTTGTAAATATGCTTTTAATTATACAGATGAATTTCCCTACTATTCCTGTTTTGTTGAGTGTTTATGTTAGGATGGACATTAGATTTTATCAAATGCATTTTCTGAAGCAATTGATATGAACATGTGGTTCTTTTGTTTTGTTTATGTGCTGGATTATGTATATTGTTTTTCTAATATTGAACTATCCTTGCATCTCTGTTATCAAGTCCCACTTGATCATGATTTATTATTTCTTTAGTATGTTGCTGGCAAAGACATCACTAACAAAGAAAATCAGAGACCAATATTCCTCACAGAGATGCAAAAATTCTCAACATTGTCTTAGTCAATAGAATTTAGTAACATATTTAAAAAATAATAAATGATGACAAAATGGGACTCATAACAGAGATGCAAGTATGGTATGTAGGCTATGCTTGCTTCATAAAATGTATTCAGGAGTCTTTCACTC
>NW_006408529.1:28429535-28437035 GCF_000296735.1 Chrysochloris asiatica | reverse complement strand
ACAGCAAGGCAGATAATGTGAGAACAATGGTTCTATAAGATAAGCACTGGATTCCTAACCACGAGGTTAGCATTTTAAGCCCATCAAATGTTCCCCAGGAAAAAGATGGGGCTTTCTGCTTGTGCAAAGATTTACAGCTTCAGAAACCCTATACAGATGTGCTATGAGTTGGAATCGACTAAAGAACACTTAAATGAATAACAAGGCAGATAGTGTCAGAACCAAGACTAGAACCTTCCAGGGTAGAATGTTGTTGTTGCTCGGTTCCATCAAGTCCATTCAGACTCAGAGTGACTCTATGTACAGAGTAACAAAACACTGTCCAGTCTGTCCCATCTAAACCATTCGGTGTTATGCTTGAGTCCATTGCTCAAAATGCAAAAGTAATTAACAAGAGAGACATGCAATTTCATAGAAATATCTATCAATTATGAGTTATTTTTGCAAAGTACCACTGAGTCAATTACAACTCATAGAGAATCTGTATAGGGTTCTCAAGGAGTGGCTGGTGGGTTTGAACCTCCAACCTTGCAGAACAGTCCATTGCTTTTAACTACAGAGTCACACCAGGATTCCAGTACTCAAATTTAATTATATTCAATAATTGGAGCAAGAAGATTATGTAAATTTAAGTAAATAAGGAATGTCCTAAAGAAAATCTGTAGGTGCACATATCAGAAAAAAAAAAGATGAAAAGACAAAGACTTTATCTAATAATAGCACAGGAGTACTTGTGTGCTGCTGCAGATTAATACGCTGGACTCCAAGGTCGGTTTGAACTGCAAGGTCAGCAGTGCAAGCTCACCACTTACTCCTTGGAAATCCTATACAGGGTTGTTATGAGTTGGAACTGACTCGACGGCACTTAACAACAACAACAGCAATGATATCATAAACATAGTTTCTGTATGTGGAAAACTCTATGCATAATTACATGAAATAATCACATTTAGTAAATTCTTTTCAGTTCCATAATTTCTTTCTCTTATTCTTGAGACTAACACATAGCAAATTTGATATCTTTTGAGATAGCTTTCCACTTCAATGTTTCTTATTCTACCCTAGTAATGTCGTTCAGCTGGTGGGTTGGAACTACCAACTTTGTGGTTCGCAGTTCAGTGCTGATCCATAGTGCTACACAAGAAGTCCATCCTAGTAATAATATTATTTTATTCTATTGTGAGTGTTACAAAATCTGCTTAAACATATCAATTTCTTCTCCACAATCATTACTATGTCCTTCTTCTTAACTACTTTAGCATTTTAGTTGAACTCAACTCTCTTCCAATATATTTAATCTTGTTAATAGGACTTTGTGTTATTTGTCTAGCAAAGCAGTTTTTACAGTAAAAATATCATAATTATGAGTGGAGTAAGTGACTTTAGCATATCCACAGTCTCTCTCTAACACATATATCTCCTCTAATTTATAATAGATGATGTGCTGTTTAATGATTGATTATTGACTTACATACAGTCTTTACATTGTTTATTTTCCTGAATTTGATTTGGGGAATATAGATGCAGTTGGACTTACTATCTTTTGGTGACAAATATGAAGAAACCTAGGTATCCTTATTACACTATTCAAATTTTTTGTATTTGCTTAATACAACATGATATTTTAATGGGGAAACCCAATTTCACAAGTTATACATAATAATTTAAATGTAAACATTGTCATAGCTTGTTTAAACCTACTGAGTTTTAGGGGGCTAACATGAAAAGGATTGAGCAATTAAACTTTGTAAAGTTTGCAAGATATGATATACTTTCCCTGAGACTGGAAGGATCAATGAGGGAAGGTGTCCCAGGAATGTCAGATTACTGACAGGATCTTTAGGAATTACTCAAGAGAACATCTCATCAGAGGGGAGCCTGAGACTATGGTAGAAAGGGCAAGGCAAAACTCCTGAATAAAATTATGATGTATTCACTAGAAGTGTGGAATCCAGAGCCCAGATCCTCTATTACTAATTGTGTAGTCAATGTATGTATATTCGCTATTATTTGCCAACACCATAAATCAAATGCATCAATTCTACTCTGGTCTTCCTTATTGCTTGTCCAACTTTCACATGCATATGGAGCAATTGAATGTACTATGCCTTCTGTCAAGTGCACCTTAATCTTCAACCTGATGCCTTTGCCCTTGGCCACTTTAAAGAGGTCTTTTGCAGCAATAATACTTTGTTTCATTTCTAGACTGTTGCCTCCATGAAACTATCAAAATTGCTAAAATAGTATTAGTTGTTATTGTTAAATGGCAAGAGTCAGTTGCAACTCATAGCAGCCCTGTTGAGGGTTTCCAAGGAGCAACTGTTGGATATGAACTGCCAACCTTCTGGTTCACAGTCCAGTGCTGATCCTACAGCACCACACCATGTGTCCAGTAATAGTGGTTGTTGTGTTGGTGGTGGTTGTTAAGTGCTGTTGAGTAGGTTCCAACCAACAGCGACCCTCTATAGGGTTTCCAAGGAGCAGCTGGTGAGCTCGAACCACTGACCTTGCAGTTGAAACCAACTTTGCAATTCAAACCAACTTTGCAATAAGGCACATTAACCCACAGAGCCACACCAGCACTCCAGTAGTAGTGGTAATAGTAGTAATTTGCAGTGGTCGTAATAACTTGTTGTTAAGTGCCATTGAGTAGGTTCCTACTCATAGTGACCCTGTGTAGGGTTTACAATGAGTGGCTGGTGAGTTTCAACCATCGACCTTGCAGTTCAAACTGACCTCAAGGTACAGTGTTTATCCTACAGCATCACAGCAGAATTCCAACAGTAGTAATAAAATGTGATTTAAAAGATAGCAGTAGAACGATTTAATACTGTGGAGAGTATTTCTCCCTTTGCTTTTTGAATACACTGGTCCAAAATGTTTCATTTCAATTTCTTCCCAGGGTCTCCGGGAATGCCACAGAGATGCCCCACTATTCTCCACAGAGGAGGAATTTTTGTTTATATTGTGTATATGCCATTTATCCGTTTGGTGCATCCCAGGAGAGTCTGTTGTGCTAATGTCACATGCTGCACCTCCAATGTCCTCTAATAGGATCACCACTGTGCCTCCCCCAAGATTCTTACTCCCTGCCAGTGCCAAGGCTGCTCCTGCCAATGTCTGTCTGCTAATGTCTGCCTCGAGGCCACAATGCCCAAAGTCACAAAGGACTAGAACTGTGTCAGAGCCTGGTTCTTAATTTGTCCTCACTTCCAACAAATATTTGGAGTCCCCAAACATTTATTGATTGAGTTCTATTTCTGAGGCATTTTTCTAGACTTTGTTAATTAAAAAAAAAAAAATTAGAACATCATGCAATTCTAGTGATTTTTGTGCTTCATACTTACCTATTTATGGACTACAGGTGATACATTAAATGGTTTTCAAAATGCATAAAATTTGACAATTATCTCCCTTCTTAATTAGACATATTGTCAGGAGGGAACAGTCGCTGGAGAAGGATATCATGCTTGGTAAGATGGAGGGTCAGAGAAAAAGAGGAAGACCCCCAACAAGATGGATTGGCCACGTGGCAGCATCGATGACTCAAGTGTGGCAACAGTAGTGAGGTTGGCCCAGAATCGGACATTGTTTCGTTCTGCTGTGCATAAGGTTGCTATGAGTCAGTGCCGACTCGATGGCACCAAACAACAACAAAGTAACAGTAACATATATATGTTGCACTAAGATAATTGCAAAAGAGCAGTTTTAAAAAAAAGATAATATTAAGAAGTACAGAATTCTAGAGGGAGAAATTGAAAAGAGCTACAGGTATACATCAAAAATTTTCATTTATTGATATACCATTAAGAAAACAAATACAACAGTCTAAGCAATTTTCTTTCTTGGCAGGTATGTTTTTAATAAGTAAAAGGCAAATAAGAGTCCATGCATAGTCAAACAGAGAGTAGTATAATTCGTTTATATATCTGTTTTTAGTCCAACTATTGTATTATGGGCCACACTGTTATTTTTTAGTCTAATTTAAAGAGTAAGCCCTTGACCAGTGTTTCAGTAATTAAAATTTTGCTTAATTGAGTTTTGCTAAATTATTTCCTCATTTTGGCTAACATCAACCCTACTGTTTCAGTATTTTGCTTCTTAACTTTATCTACAAATTCAATTACCTCCACAGTCTTCTCATGGAAGAAAGCATCCCTCCTGCTATCTAGGACTAATTTATCTTTTGACTTGTGTTCTGGCTCCTTTTCCTTCTTTTAAAAATAATTTTCTTACTCTCCTCTCTGACATTTTCAAACTCTTCCTCTCCATTGTTTATGTAATGAGACCAAGTCTTCGTTATTTTAAATATTTAATATCCCACTATTTCTTTGTGTCCAAGTTACCTTGTCACTAAGAGCATTAAGATAATGCCATGTACTCGCTGCCTTCATTTTTTCATTTCCCATTCACTTATTGTCTGGTATCGTGTCTTCAAAGGAAAAGCTACTCAATAATGATCATAAATTCTGCAGCCATTTTTTGGTGTCTATCATTTCTGCCCCTTTTAAATATTTATTTTAAATATTACAATTAATTGAATCTTTCGGTTCATCATATTTCATTTGCCTTTTCAGTCTAGATGCTCCTTCTCAATATATTTATAGGTTCTTCTACAAAAAGTTTCCACCAGAGCCTTCTTTCTCAAATGCGTATCCAATGCAACTCTTTTAAATCTTGAAATGTCCTTTCATTTCCTAAAAAAATTTAATTTTTTAGCATTCTGTTCTGCTCAATAAAACCAACTTTGCATTCTCCATCTAAATTCGTATGCAATTTCCCAGAGTTCCAGAAAAAACCTTGGAAGTTATACTTCTGAAGTTTCTTACAGCAGTGACTTCAGCAGATAGGCATAGAACACTTGCTTTGGATCAGCATCTATTTCATAAGCTGGAAACCCTACACAGGGTCACTATGGGTTGGAACCAACTCAACGGCAGTATGTCAGAAAAGCATGCTGAGATTCAGGGATGTAATGAGAATTGCCATGGGTTCTGCCAGTCAGACGTCCATAGCAAGAAAGGTTTTCTTTGTGGTATCAGTGTTGTCTTTATTAACCATTTTCTTAAAACTTTCTAGTAGCTTCTCATTATGTTCCGCTTCTAGTACTTTTTACAAGGCTTTCAGAGACAGGCTCCGTATAATAAATGGACCCAACCACAAAGTTCGCAGCCACTCTGGGGAGAAAAATGAGGCTTCCTGCTCCCACAAAATGTAAAAAGTCTCAGAAACCTTACACAGGATCGCTATGAGTCGAAACTGTCTCCAGGCACTTAGTTCACAACAGCATCAAATACCACCTAACTTCCCCTGCCCTTTCTACATTTTCTGGTTCTCAACCCGTGTATTGTATCTAATACCTGGCCTTTTGTCACTTGATATGTTCATCAATTGAACAGGACCTGAAAGTATAACCAGTTCTATAAATTCTCCTAAATAAAATAATAAAAGCTGAATGATATTTGTATATAGCAGAGTCCATAAAACTTTTTATAATTACATTTTCTGAACTGCAATAAATTATTTACTTATTATTCAAACTGTTTGCTTCACAAATAAAATGCACACATATCCTCAAAAGCATCTGTTTTTAAACTGGGACATACAAATTCTAAATTGTTATTTTTAGTTACCTTCTTCTTTTATTTTCCTTTTTTCCTGTTGTTTACTTTCTGTATGTTCAAAAGCAATTCTCAGAATGTTTTCTGACATCCATTTTTGTTTGAACTTTCTTTCCTGTCTTTTAAATGATTTTTTTACTTTCTTCAGTATGATGTTCTTTATGTTATCCCACAACTCCTCTAGTCTTCCATCATTAATGTCCAATGCACCAAATCTATTATTGACATGTTCATATTTTGACTCTCGTAGACTTGTTTAAGGAGCTCTGGTAGTGTAGTGGTTACGAATCAGCCTGTGAACCTCAGGGTCAGCAGTTTGAAACTACCAGCTGTTCCACAGGAGAAAGATGAGGCTTTCTGCTTTCGTAAAGATTTACAGCCTCAGAAACCCTGTAAGGGTCACTATGAGTCAGAATCAACTCCACGACACATAACAACAACAAGACTTGTTTTAAATTTCTTCAGCTTCATCCTGAACTACCTTATAAACAATTGATGGTCTGTTCCATAGCAAACTCTTGAAACTTACATTCTAGTAGGGGACAACTGACAATAAATAATATATAAATAAGTAAATTACTTAACATATGTTAAGTAACAGCAATTTTTTTCAAGGAAAGAAAAGGAACATCAGACTCAGGGAAATAGAAAAGTTGGTAAAAACTTAAAGTGAGTTACACTTGTACATATCAAGAAAATAAATATGGGTCAAAACAGTAGACAAAAGAAATATCCTGCGAGGAAATCATCTAGTGTGTTCAAGAAATAGTAAGGAGGTTTGGCTAGCGGTGAGTTATAAGAGAGCTAATAGGCCTTGAGGATAGTTGTAAGGGCTTAGGCTTTAATTCTAAGTCAAATTGTTGAAAGAAATGAAATAAGCCTTCTTAACAAAACAGTGGATCCTTCAGTATCAAGATCATTCACTGAAATAAGAGATAGAAGGTAAATGAGTGCCTCATAAATTGTCAGCTAGCTGGTTGTATGTAGTAAAACAGTCTCATTTAAACGTATTGCTGATATTTAATGCTTAATTTCTTTTACCTGTCTTCCAGATTCGGATTAGTCAAATGGAATAAACTTTTCTGAGTGTACCAGTTTGAAAGTTGACAGTGGGTTTGTCTCTGAGAAGGCAGTGTTTAGAGTACCGTTCCTCCAGGGTCCTTGAGCAATATGGGACTTGAAGGGCTCCTAATAAATAGTCTGGAAAGGAAAATCAGCACCAAAAACTGATTAAACACTTTAAGAAGCAATAAGTCCAGCAGAAAACAGAACTATATCTACAAGCTACCTGCAAATAGAGATGGTAAACTCTTGAAAGTGATGCAGTCATTCACGGTCAATTAGTAAACGGAAGAGCTTTATTTTAGAGTGCACCTATATTAAGCAAAAAGTTATTAAGAAGACAAGAAAGAAGGAAAAGTTCGAAATGGATGTCAGAAGAGACATTGAAACTTGCATTCCAGTGTATGCTAAAACAAATGGAAGAAATGAGGTCCAAGAGCTGATCAGAACATTTCAAAGATCACCTCGAGAAGATAAATATTACAACAAAATGTGCAAAGATCTGGAGTCAGAAAACCAAAAATGCAGCATTTCTCAAGCTGAGGCAACTGAAGAAAAAATTCAAGTCTTGACATTCGTTATTGAAAGATTCTCTGGACAAATGATTGAATGATGCAGAAAGCATCAAGAGAATATGGAAGGAATACACAAAAAGGAAATGGTTAATGTTCAACCATTTCAAGACATAACATATGATCAAAAGCCAATGATACTGATGCAGGAAGTCCAAGGTACATTGAAGGAATAGGCAAAGAACAAGGCACTAGGAATTGATGGAATAAATATTGAAATCTTTCAAGAAAGTTATGCAGCACAG
>NW_006408529.1:28417032-28424452 GCF_000296735.1 Chrysochloris asiatica | reverse complement strand
TTAACTGCTAAAAGTTAAAGAAGATGTAAATAAATATCTTGATGCTCCATGTTTATGGATTGTTGTTGTTGTTAAGGGTTGTTGAGCCGGTTCCAACCCATAGTAACCCTGTATTGTGTTTCCAAGGAGCAGCTGGTAAGCTTGAGAACCTCTGACCTTGCAGTTCAAATGGCTTTGCAGTCTGGAGCATTAACTCACAGCACCACACCAGGACTCCATGGATTAGATGTTTCAATATTGCTAAAGTTTCATTCTTAAAATCTTGATATATAGACTCAATGTAATCCAATCAAAATCCCAGAAAGTAATTCTGCAGAAATCTTTTCCTGTGCAGCAACTTCCTCTACAGAATTCTGCACCCAAATGTCTGTTTCCTTTGTCTCCTTGAACTCAGATCCCTAACTTTTACAACTTGATAAGAATATCTTGAAGTTCTGGTGTGATGCTGTAGGATAAGCATTAGATGACAAAGTCAGTTTGTACCACAAGCTTGGCTGTTCAAACTTACCAGTCGCTCCTCGGAAACCCTATACAGCATGGTTATGAGTCAGAACCTACACAAAGATGGCATTTAGCAGCAACAGCACAAGCATATTATGCTTGGAATACCTGAAGAACACCATCCCCTTCCTCTAAACAAAGGGGCCTCTAGGCCAAAAGCCAGTGAAACTATAGTGTACAACCTGTTTGTTTCCTTCTATCAGAGGTCAGAGTTCTGGGAAACCTGTTGCCCAATGTTTGAAAATTGTTGTAAATTGGTCTCCTTATGCCGTAATGTCCAAATGTAACGAAATTTTCAAAACAATCTTATAGTTAGAAACATCAGGCATAGTTTTTCTTCACTTCTGAGATTTTCATTATAATTAGTATTTGGATTATTGTTTAAAAAAAAAAAAAAGTGATAAGGCATTTTGCATCGAAGAATGTCAGGAAAACAAGTCCCATATAGTGATTGATATGCCAATAGACATCTATAACTAATTTTTTAAAAAGAAATTTTGCCAAATAATAATCATCAGTTTAGTCTAAACTTTTAATTTTCATTCTCAATTACACAGCCTACTTTTAGTTCTAAATATATATTTCCTTAGAATAAATCAACTGTCTGTGCAAACACTTCACAGAAAGCAAGAAATATGAAACGATCTGTAAAAGGATTCTCAGCTACAAATGATAGCTCAAGTAAAAAAACGTATTGATTGCATATTATATGAGAGGGCTGGAAAACCAGCCCTAGCATTAAATTTTCCAAAATAAAGCCCAATACCACACAGCAGAATGGGTTGTGGTAAAACATCATTGCAATTGGCACTTCAATCAACAAATTCAAGATATTACAGTAGTTTGGTTTTGTTTGCTTTCCTTTCCAAATTCAACTTCATTTCAATTACTTCTGGTGCTATCAGGAATGCCACTTCTGCAACAAGACTGAGCCCTAGCTAGCATAAACCTTCACCACTCAAATCAGATGTTCCTGCCTTTAACCTCCCCACAAGATGAACTTTGCACAGTACATCTTTTTCCAAGTTGCTGGCTGGATACTAGGCCATATGGACCTCATCTGCAAAGAAGTTGTTGTTGTTGTTGTTAGGTGCCATCAAGTCTGTACCAACTCATAGCCACCTTATGCACAGCAGAATCAAATTCTGCCCAGTCCTGGGCCAAGGTCATCATTTTTGCCACACTTGAGCCCATTGATGATGCCATTTTGCCAACCCATCCCGCTGGAGGTCTTCCTTTTTTTCTCTGACCCTCTACCTTACCAAACATGATATCCTTCTCCAGCAAATAGTCCCTCCTGACAATTTGTCCAAAGTATGAAAGATGAAGTTTGGCCATCATAGCCTCCAAGGAATACTCTAGCTTGACTTCTTCCAACACAGATCTGTTTGTTCTTTTGGCAGCTCATGGCACTTTCATGTTTGTTCAGTTTCAGATTGAAGAAGTTGGTAGACTTCTTCTATTTCATCCTCACTGGCTTTAGTGGCTAGTGCATAAATTTGAATAATAGTGGTATTAACTTGTCTTCCCTGTAGACTCATGGATATCCTCCTATCACAGACAGCATTATACCTCATGACTGATCTGGATATGTTCTTTTTGACAATGAATGCAACACCATTCCTCTTCAATTTGTCATTCTCAAGATAGTAAATCATGTGGTTGTCAGATTCTAAATGGCCAATACCAGTCCATATCAGCTCACTAATGCCTAAGATATCAATGTTTATGCATTCCATTTCATGTTTGACAACTTTCAATTTTCCCAGATTCATAGTTCGTACATTCCATGTTCCGATTTTCAATGGATCTTTACAGCTTTTTCTCTTCATTTTGAATTGTGCCACATCAGCAAATGAAGGTCCCATGTGGACTTTTCTCCCAAGGGCTTTACTCCATTCACATCATCACGGTCAACTCTACTTTGAGGAAGCAGCTCTTCCACAGTTGCATGTTGAGTGCCTTCCAACCTGAGGGGCTCATTTTCTGGCATTATATCTGACAGTGTTTCTCTGCTATTCATAAGGTTTTCAGTAACTAAATATTCAGAAGTAGTTGGTCACTCCTTCTTCCTAGTCTGTCTTCATCTGGAAGCTCATCTGAAATCTGTCCACCATGGGTGACCCTGCTGCTACTTAAAATACCGGTTGCATAGCTTCCAGAATCACAGCAACTCACAAGCCACCACAGTATGACAAACTGACAGACAAGTGGTAGCAAAGAAGTTGGGAAGTAGGTTTTCAGGATTTTACCATGGGAAGGAGAGACACATAATATGACATTTTTTCCAAGCAAGGTTATACTTAAAAATTCTAGACAGCCAAAAAAATTGAAGCCAAAATATACTTATAAAATTTCAAGTTAACACCATTGCCAGAAATTCTAAAACAGGATGATTAACTTCTCAAAGGAAAAGAATATAATATTCAATGTCCCTACATGAGGTCACATGAATGAGAAAATATTTGCAATTATAATAGACAGAAACAGAGATCTTGTCTGAAAACCACAGTTTTGTAGACTTTAATGAGCATTTAACCAAATTCTTATAAATGAAATTATAATAGAGCAGATACAGTACGCATTGATTCTAGTTGTCAGAGTGCTATAGACCATAAAATAATGATGTGTTCAACTTCCTATTCCCAACATATTTACTGTATATAAACCCTATATGCATTCAGCCTATTGCATAAAGTATTTTAAGAATCAGTAAACAGTATAGTAAAATAAATTTATATTCTTTCTACCTCAGGAAAATGAGGGTCACATTCTCAGTCACACAATCCAAACTGCTATTTATATTTCTTAAATAGAAGTATCATAATCACAAAAATTTCATGAAGCTCTGAAAAGAGCTTAATTTATAATCAAGGATTATTTTCTGGTTTGGGAGAATCCATTTCAAAAAATACAAAGCATCACAGATTGGAATGAAAGAAAAGGTTAATTGAGACATTTTTGTGTAAACTGTTAACTAGATGCAGAACCTGAAATAAGAGTAATAATGAATACGTATCTAAATATTTGTTATGATGTTCTCATATAAACAAAATCTAATTGTCCTTTAAATCATTATAATATGTCACCATGCAATATACAATCCTAAATTTTCTGATAAAAATACCACAGAAATCAAGTCATAAAATGAAGGATTAAGACATATTTTGAATCACCCATTTTTCTTAAAATATATTATTAATGTTTAATGCAATCTGTATTTTTATTTTATTTTGTTCCTATTAAAGCTTCAGTTCAATATTGTTAGATTGCTCCTATCTTTATAAGCTTAATAAAGCTTTTCTTGTACAAATTAGCCTGTTTTTCTCTTTATCTTTTACACCAAGTTTCCTGGCTCCCAGAAGTGTTTCACCAAGTTGGATTTTCAGTGCAATTTACAATAGGCCAAAATGAACAATATTCCAAACCTTCAAAAACTTTTCTAGTAAACTAACTTGGTATGTTTGTTGTAGTAAATAAATGGTTAGGCAATTACACTATTAAAATCAGAGAAGTAGGTTTTTGTAATTCTTCGTTATATTATCAAAGGGACCTGTATTGTGGTGAGCAAATTCTCTAAGTGTATAAAGCAGTCACTGGAAACAAATTTTGGAAGCTACATTAACTCTTTCTGTACACAAGAGTCTCATTTGTTGCCAAGAGATATTGATAGAGGGTAGCCTGCCTGCAAGAAAGTGTTAGGGGACACGTTGATTCTTCCCATTAACCACCAACTTTCCATGGTAGTATTTCTCAGGAGCAGGTCTCCCATTTTACATGTAAACAGTCTGTCATGCTTTCTATATGCCTGCTTCTATAATAAACAATTTTGGTTATCTAAGAGTTCAGAAAGTTCAAGGCAAAATGCACATTTATTCAAAAGGATCTGAAAATAATACGGAAGATATAATGTTGAAAGAACTAGCAATTCACTCAAAATAAGATGTTGATGATGATTTTTAAATAATTCTAAAATACCTGAATGTTGCAATGGCTTGGTAATATTCTGGATGAAAATAATCATTGTTGTTGTTGCTAAATGCTGTTGAGTCAGTTCTGACCCATAGTGACCCAAGGAGCAGCTAGTGAACTTGAACCACCAACTTTGTGGTTCAAACTGACTTTACAGTCCAGCACATTAACCCACAGCTCCACACCAGGACACAAAAATAATAATTAGCTGTTCTCAATCTCGACTGAGGATAGAAAAAGAAAAAGAGTTCCTAATGGTAATATGAGAAGTTTGTTTCAGGAAATAAGGGAAAATATCCTGATAGTGTTTGGTAAATTATTGTCTTTCCTTCCATTATTAAAGCAACACAGAGTATCTGTTGTTGTTGTTAAGTGCTGTCTAGTTGTTTCCAACTCATAGTGACCCTGTATAGAGTTTCCTAAGAGCAGCTGGTGAGTTTGAACATGTGATCTTGTGGTTATCCTACAGTGTTTATCCTACAGTATCATACCAATTTGTATGCTGAAAACATAATCTGAGAAGCTGGAATATATGAAAAAGAACATGGCATCATGATTGGAGGTAGATTCATTAATAATCTGTGAGATGCAGATGATATAACCTTGCATGCTATAAATGAAGAGGACTTAAAATACTTATAGATGAAGATCAAGGGCCAGAGCCTTCAGTATGGGTTGCACCTTAATGTAAAGAAAACAAAGATCCTCAACACTGGACCAATAAATAACATCAAGAGAAATGCAGAAAAGATTGAAATTTTCAAGGACTTCACTTTGCTTATATCCACCATCAACACTCATGCAAATACTCATCAAGAATTCAAACAACATATTGCATTAGGCAATTTTTTGCACAAGTCCTATTTAAAGTGCTCAAGAGCAAAGATATCAGTTTGAGAACTAAAGTGTGTCTGATCCAAGCCATGGCATTTTCAATTGCTTCATATGCATGTGAAAGTTGCACAATGAATAAGGAAATCATAGATGAATTGATGCATTTGAGTTATAGTGTTGGAGGACAAGATTAAAAGTTCCCTGGAATAGTAGAAGTAAAAACAAAGCTATTGGAAGAAGTGCAATCAGAATGCTCCTTGGAAGCTAGGATGGCAAGTCTTCAACTCTCATACTTAAGATATGTTGTCAGGTGGTACAAGGAGATAGATATTGCATTAGGTAAAGTGGAATGTCAGAGAAAAAGACCTCCAACAAGATGGATTACTACAGTGGCAGCAGCAATAGGCTCAAGCTTAACAATGATACTGAGGATGGTGCAGGACCAGACAGTGTTTCATTCTATGGGTTGGAATCGACTTGAAAGCACCTAACAACGGCTTCCATGATTGTTGGTGGTGAATCACAGAAAAATGAATTATTTGACAACTTCAATCTTTTTCTCCATTTATCATGTCATTTATTGTTCCAGTAGTGAGGAATTTTGTTCTCTTTCCTTTGAGGTTCAATTTCTTCACTAAGTATTTTAAGTCCTTTGTTTTCAGGAAACAAAATTGTTATCACTGGCATGCTGAAGGTTGTTAAACAGTCTTCCTCCAATCCTGATGCCACGTTCTTCTTCATTAGAATCAGCTGCTCATTTATTTGCTCAACATACAGATTGAATAAGTATGGTAAAAGAATACAAGCTTTGTGCACTCCTTTCCTGAATTTAACCATTCAGTGTTCCCTAGTTCTGTTGGTGCACATGCCTCTTAGTCTGTATACAAGTTCCTTGTGAGCACAATTAAGTGTTCCAGAATACTCATTCTCTGCAATTTTGTCCATAAAATGACATGATCTGCATCTAACGTCAGCAATGATAGCCTTCGTTCCATTTCCTTGTCTGACTCTAGTTTGAACCTCTGGAAGGTACCTATCAACATACTGTTGTAGCAGTTTTTAAATTATCGTTGGCAAAATTTTACTTGAATATGATATTAAAGATACTGTCCGATGATTTTGGACCTCTTTTTGGAATGGCTACAAATATGGATCTCTTCCAAACAGTTGGCCATGTAGCTGCCTTCAAAATTTCTTGGCATAGATGATTGCGTGTTTCCAGTGAAGCAGCAGTTTGTTGAAAGATTTCAATTTGCATTTCATCAGCTCCTGGTGACTTGTTCTTTTACAACGACTTCAGTGCCCCTTGGACTTCTTCATTCAGTACCATTGGTTCTTGATCCTATGTTACCTCCTGAAATGGTTGAACATCACCCATTTCTTTGGGTATAGTTACTCTGCATCTTTTTCTGATGCTTTATGCATCATTCAATATTGTGCCCTTCTTTATTGCAAATTGAGGCTTGTATTTTTTCATCAGTTATTTCAGCTTGAGAAATTCAATAGGTGTTCTTCCTTTTGGGTTTTCTAACTCCAGGTCTTTGAACATTTCATTATAATATTTGCCTTTGTGTTCTTGAGTTACCGTTTGAAAGTTTCTGATCAGCTTTTTTGCTTCTTCATTTCTTCCATTTACTTTAGCATCATAACACTGGATCAAGTTTCAGAGCCTTTTTTGGCATTTATTTTGGTCTTTTCCTTCTTTCTTGTCTTCTTAATGACCTTTTGCTTTCATCCTGTATGATGTCCTTGATGTCATCCCACAATTTTTCTGGCTTTCAGTCATTAGTGTCTAATATGTAAAATCTTTCTTGAGATTATCTCTAAATTTAGGTGAGATATTTCAAGGTCATATTTGGACTCTTGTGGACTTGTTTAAATTTTCTTCAGCATTAGCCTGAACTTGCATATGAGCAATTGATGGCTGTTACACAGGCAGTACCTGGCCTTTCTTTTACTGATGATATGAAGCTTTTCCATCTCTTTTCACAGAGTGAGTCAATTTCATTTCTGCATAGCCCATCCTGTGAGGTTCATGTGTATGTTGTTGTTATCGTTAGGTGCCATCGAGTTTGTACCAACTAATAGTGACCCTATGTATAACAGAATGAAA
>NW_006408529.1:28415663-28416932 GCF_000296735.1 Chrysochloris asiatica | reverse complement strand
TTCTGCTGTGCATAAGGTTGCTATGATTTAGTACCAATTCAATGGCACCTAACAACAACAACAACCTATATTAAACCTCTATTACTTTTGTAGCAAATCACCTAAAAGTTAAAAGCTTTGTTTTAGAGGTCAGATATCCTCAACGGATCTCACATAGCTAACATCAAGGGGTCAAAATGATTCTCTTCACTTCTAGATGCTCTAAGACAAAATCTTTTTTTTTTCTTCTTCCAACATCAAGAGGTGGCCAACAGTCTTTGCTTGTGCTCCCATTCTACTATTGTCAAAGTCAGTATTGTTGCACTAAGTTCTTTCTTTCTTTTTTTTTAAGTTTTTATTGTGAATTGAGTGGAAGTTTACAGGGCAGATCATCCGTTTTACATTCAACAAGTCATACACCTCGTTTCATTACAATGATTATGATGCCCTCCATGTTCCTTCAGTTAACAGTATTTCTCTCTATTTTCTTTAGATCTTTTTAAAAAACAAAACAACACTCAGACATATATGCTGTAAGTTTTTCTTGTACATCCATTTCTCTAATCTGTACCCCAATTTCCTCATCTACTTTTAAGGACCCTTATAATTATATTGTAGTTCTTGTGTGGCAATGTAAGATAAGCACTGGACTGCTAACTGCAAGGTCAGCAATTCAAACCCACGAGATACTCCTCAAAAGCCTCATGCATGGTTTCTATGCGTTGGGACAAACTCAATGGCATTTAACAATAATAACAACATGATTATATTGGAGAGCTATAGATGATCTCCCTGTTTTAAAGTTGTCTCATTATCAATCATATCTACAAACTTAATTTTCCTTTTTCTTTTTCCATTCAAGCTAACATTCTAACAGTTTTTGGGAAATGGGACGTAAACATCTGGGCTTCTATGATGTTGATTTTGCTGATTCTTCTGGGAGTGTTAGAGACTTGATTTTCACTTCCATGATTTTAGAGAAATTTGAATTTGATTGAATATTCAGATTTTAAGAGCAGATGGATTATGGGCGCTTCTGCAATATATATATATATATTTTCAGGTGAGAAGAGGCCACTGCTGATGTAGTGGAAAGACACTCGGTTTAAAACATATTTTTCATGTCAATATTCCCACTTCAAAGGTTTAGGTGACCCCTTCACTTTAGGCTTGTATCAAGAAGGAAGGCTAGATATTTTCTTACAGTCCACTGACTCAGAAAGACTACTGCATGAATTATTTCTGCTCTATTATATATCAGGAATTCTGGTGTGGCACTGTAGGATAAGC
>NW_006408529.1:28355773-28414237 GCF_000296735.1 Chrysochloris asiatica | reverse complement strand
TTTCCCATGTTGTGTTCCAACAACTGCCTCTTGATCCATTTAGAGTCCTCATGAGCACAATTAAGTGTTCCAGAATATTCATACTTCTCAATGTTGTCCATAGCTTGTCATGTGTGTAGTTGTCTTTTGTGTTATTTTAAAATTATATTTGCAATGAATAAGTCATTGGTCTTGCACAATTCTATCATGCAATCTCTTGCATCATTTCTATCATGAAGGCCATGTTTTCCATTTACTGATCCTTGGTCTTTGTTTCCAACCTTTGCATTCCAAATAACAGTAATTATCAATTCATCTTGCCAGTATGCTTTATCAATTTCAGACTGAAGAAGTTAGTAGAATTCTTCAGTTTCACCATCACTGGCTTTTGTGGTTGGTTTGTAAAATTGAATAATGGTGGTTTTAACAAGTCTTCCTTATAAGCCTATGGATATTATTCCATCATAGACAGTATTATACTTCAAAACGGATCTTGAAATATTCTTTTTGATGATGAATGAGACACCATTCCTCTTCAAATTTCAGTCCTAGCACAGTAAAAATGAAAAGGCATTCAATTGTGTGGATCATGAAAATCTATGGATAATATTGAAATACCAAAGAATTGGTATTCCAGAATACCAGATTACAATAATGCATAGCACTCATAAGGAACAGTTACATAGACAAAGAAGCAGTTGCTAAAACAGAACAAGAGTAACTGAATGACTTGAAATAAGGATAGGTATGAGCCAGGATTGTATCTTTTCACCATATTTATTCAATCAGTATGCTGAAAAATAATCCAAGAATCTAGATTACATGAAAAAGGTAGCATGAGAATCCAATGAAGAATCATTAACAACCTGCGATATACAACCTTTCTTATTGGAAGCAAAGAGGACTTAAAATAATTATTGATGAAGATCAGAGACTATAGCCTTCAGTATGGATTACACATCAATGTAAAGAAAGCAAAATTCTCCTCACAACTGGAACAGCAGATAACATTGTGATAAACAGAGAAAAGATTGAAGTTGTCAAAAAACTTTATTTTGCTTGGATCTACAAACAACACTTATGAAAACATCATTCAAGAAAGCAAAGGACAAATTAGGCAAATATACTGCACAATATTTCTTTAAAGGGTTCAAGAGCAAAGATATGAGTTTGAAGACTAAGCTTGTCACCTGAGCCATGTTATTTTTGGTAGCCTCATATGCATGTGAATGTTGGATAGTGAATAAAGAAGATAAGAGAAGAATCAAAGCATTTAAATTATGGTGTTGTAGAAGCATATTCAAAGTACCATGGACTATCAGAAGAACAAACAAATCTATGTTGGAAGATGTACAGTCACTATACTCAGAATCTAAAACAACAAGACTTCATACTTTGGATATTTTATCAGGAGGTATGAGTACCTGAAGAAGGACATCATGCTTAGTAAAATAGAGCGTCAGTGAAAAGGAGATACTGCCAACTACATAGATTGACACAGTGGCAGAAGTAATGAACCCAAACCTAACAATAACTTTGAGGATCACACAGCACCAGGAAGTGTTTCATTGTATTGTGCATAAGGTTGCTATGCATTCAACTTGATTAACCAACTTGGTAACACCAATCAACAACAGGTTCAAAGGAACTCTAATGCATAGTGGGAAAAGTTGGTGGTTCGAATCAACCAACTGCTCCACATAAGAAAAATGAGGCTGTCTGCTTCGCTAATGATTTATAGTCTCAGAAATCCTATGGGAGAATTCTGTTTTGTCCTGTAGGGTTGCTGTGATTTGTAATTAACTCTAGGGCAAAAAGTTTTGTTTAGTTCATACAGGTTCAAAGTATGTAAATATGTGATTTATGCTGCTAAATTACCCTCCAGAATTATTGTTTCAATTTAACGCCTAATCGTTGATTCATGAGTTTTCTTGGCCAAAATAAAATTGTATTTTATTTATCTGTGTTTTACTTTGTTATATTTTATTATTGGTTTAACTCTATCCTTCATAAATTGACTGCCCATTTTTCTTTGGAGCACACTGATCTCATTTTCAGCAATTTTTGTGTGTATTCTCTATATATACATCAAGAGTTTCCTAAATTATCATTTAGCTTTTACTTATTGATCATTTTCAAATATGGGGTTTCCCTCCTAGTTATAGCATCTTCCTCTTCTCTGTTCAGTTAAAAATCTTCTCTATATTCATATTCTAATTATTATTCTTTCAGGTAATTTTATCTGTTTCTTAATGTTTAATTATCATTGAATTGAATTGAATGGTGTGGTAGAGTTCTGACTTCACCTTTCTAAATATATAACTAAATATATTCATTTACTGAGTGACTCATTTTTTTTTTTTTTGCTAATTTGAATTGCAACTCACGAATATCTCCTTAATATGAACATGTACATGGGTCTATTTCTGAGCTTCCTATTCTATTATATAGATTTGTTTCATTTGTTAGCACCATGTTATTTCAGTAGTCATGTTTTCCAATAGATTTTAATATCTAGCCATTCAAGGTAGCTCAATTCTACTCTGGTTAGTCTTTTCCAAAAGCTATTTTACATTTATGTTCCTCATGAGAACTTCAGTTTCAACAACATCATTCCCTTAAGATTCTAACTGCAATTAAACTAGGCATATGCATCAGTCTAGGTTGGTTCATACTTCAACATATTTCTCTACACCAAATATGCAGTAACGATAAACAAACTTTTAAAGCACAACTGACAAAGCTTATAAAAGGAACTGAAGCTAAGGATTTCCTGAGATCCGCCCCCAGGGTCAATCGCTGTGTCTCCAAGACAACCACAATGCACCACTTAAGAAAAGGGCTATAAGTTAGGTTTGCTACTTGAGGTTAACAGCATAAGTAAATTTAAAAGACATAAATAAGCTTTGGTCTAGGTAATTTCTGATTTTATAGACAACTGTGCATCTAGGAAAGTTGAAAGACAGAGATATAGTATACTGGCCAGGAATTGAGCCAAATCACTTGTGAATTTGTGGATTGGATCTGTGATAGGCCTTGAGCCACAAAACAGTCATTATAAAGTGTGACTCTGGACTGAAGTTAATGAGAGGAGGGGAGATTTGAAGCACATACAATCTGACAGCTAGGGGGAAAAGAGAAAAGAAAATCACCACTCAAAATTAGTTCATAAACCAAAACTCCAAAACACATTAACTAATTGAAGCCTAATAAAATCAGATAACAGAATTTAAAAATCAGAACATAAAATAATTTTTACTTTAAATAATTTTTTATGGAACAGTGTTACAAAGATTGTTATATAAGCATGCACTTGAGGCTTGACAAGATAAAAATAAAAACTAAAATCCCTTAAAAGACAAATGTAATTAGGAAACACAAAAGGTAGGTATCAAAAATATTCAGTCATCATTGAATTAAACTGCCACATAGGCAGTAAAATCTAAGACCAGATTCAACTGAAGAGAAAGGAATATAGCAATGACATATGAATCCAGAAAACAATTCAGTAAGAAAGAGGTAGAAAAGACAAGGAGACAATGGGATATATATTGGAAGAACAAATACAAATATGACAATAAATGTAATCCAATTGCACTGTAGGATAAGCACTGATTGCTAAACTCAAGGTCAGAGGTTCAAACCCACTAGCTGTTTCTTGGAAACCCTATACTGGGTCTCTATGAGTAGGAACAGACTAGATGACACATAACAATAATAACAATTAAAAAGCAGAGATTATCAGATAGGAAGAGAAAATAAGTACAGTTTATTATTTGTTGTTGTTGTTAAGGGCCATCAAGTCAGTTCCGACCCATAAAGCTCCTATATAGGGTTTCTGAGGATCAGCTGGTGAGCTTGAACACTGACCTTGTGGTTCAAAACAACTTTTCATTCCAGCACATTTACTCACAGGGCCATACAAGGACTTCTTACAGTTTTAAGAAGTAAAGCTAAATAAAACTTAAATGATTAAATATAAAAGAGGTGGTTCAAATCCACCAGCCACTCCTCAGAAACATTATACAGAGTTGTTCTGAGTTGAAAACAATATCATAGTACTTAACAATAACAATATATACCAGGACTCCTAACAAAAACAACAGCGTTTATACTAACTAAAATATACCATAGCAATCAATGTTGGAATCCTGGTGTGGTGCTGCAGGATAAGCACTGGATGGCTAGACATAAATCTGCAGTTCAAATGCACCAACTTTTCTCAGAAACCATATACAGGGTAGCGTAGTGTTTATGAATCAGGCTGCAAATCTCAAGGTCGGCAGTTCAAAACTACCAGCTGTTCCAGGGGAGAAAGATGAGGCTTTCTACTCCCGCAAAGATTTACAGCCTCGGAAACCCTGCACATGGTCACTACGAGTTGGAACCTACTCCACGGCTATAACAACAATGAGTTAGTTGGAAGGAACTCAATGCCATTTAACAACAAAAACAACATAACAGTATTAATGTAGTCATGCAGGGGAAATTAGAATTTAAGGTAAAAAAAATTTCAAAAATGACAACTAATATAAGAAAAATTGATGGTGTCAGGTGCCATAGTCAAGGCAGACTCAGTGACCCTATGAACAACAGAAAAAAAACTGTCAGGCCCTTCCCAAACCCTAACAATCATTGTTACATTTGAACCCATTGATGCTGCCACTGTGCCAATCCATCTCGTTGCTGTTCATCCTCTTTTTCTCTGATCCTCCACTTTACCAAAAATGATATCCTTTTCCAGAGGCTGGTCTCTCCTGCTAATATGTCTAAAGAATGAGAGAAGTTGAGCCATCCTGGCTTCCAAGGCACATTCTAGCTGTACTTCTTCCAACATAGATTGGTTTGTTCTTTTAACAGTACATGGTACTTTCAATATTCTTTTCCAACTCTGTAACTCAAATGCAACAATTATTTTATGGTCTTCCTTATTCACTGTCCAATTGTCACATACATATGAGGTTATTGAAATTAGCATGGCTTGGGTCAGGTGCACTTTAGTCCTCAAATTGACATATTTGCTCTTCAGCACAGTAAAGATGTCTCGTGTAGCAGATTTGCCTAATGTAATATATTGTTTAATTTCTTGATTGCTGCTTCCGCGAATGTTGATGGTTGATCCAAGCAAAATGACGTCTTTGACAACTTCAATCTTTTCTCAATTTATACGGATGTTGTTTATTGGTCCAGGGGTGAGGATTTTTGTCTTCTTTACATTGAGGTACAACCCATAACAAAGGCTATGGTCTTTGATCTTCATCAGTATTTTAAGTCCCCATCACTTTCATCAAGCCAGGTTGTATCATCAGCATCTCACAGGTTGTTAATGAGTCTTCCTCCAATCCTGATGCCATGTTTTCTTTATATAATCCATCTTTTCAGATGATGTGCTCATCATACAGATTGAATAAGTATAGTAAAAGAATACAACCCTGGTGAACAGCTTTCCCAGTTTTAAACCATTTAGTTACTCCTCGTTCTGTTCAAACAGCTGCCTCCTGTTCTGTGTACAGGTACCTCATGAGCACAATTAAGTGTTCCAGAATACTCATTCCCCTCAATGTTGTCCATAGCTTGTCATGATCCACACAATCTAAAGTCTTTGCATAATTAATAAAGCACAGATAAACATTTTTCTGGTACTTTTTGCTTTCAGCTAAGATCTATTTGACATGAGCAGTGAAATCCCTCATTCCACGTCCTTGTCTTAATCTGGATTCAACCTCTGGAAGTTTTCTGCCATTGGACGTTTACAGTCATTTTTGAATTCTCTTTAACAAAATTTAACATGTATGAGATATTAATGATATTGCCTGATGACGCCTGCATTCCATTGGGTCACCTCTCTTGAATGTGCACATATATGGATCTCTTCCAGTTAGCTGGCCAGGTTTCTTGGTATACATGAGTGAGTGACTCCAGTGTTTCATCAGTTTCTTGAAAATTTTCAATTTCTATGCCATCAATTCCCAGAGCCTTGTTCTTTGCCAATGACTTCAATGCATTTCTTTGTTTAGGATCATTGGCTCTTGACTGTATGCTACCTCTTGAAATGGTTAAATATTGACCTTTTTATTTTTATTTTTGGGACAGTAACTTTGTGTATTCCTTCCATCTTCTTTTGATGCTTTCTACATTTTTCATTATTTTTCCTACAAAATCCTTCAATGTTTCGAGTTGACATTTGAATTTTTTCTTCAGTTCCCTCTGCTTGAAAAATGCTGAGTGTGTTCTTCCCTTTTGGTTTTCTAACTTCAGGTCTTTGCACATTTCATTATACATTTCATTCTTCTTAAGTTGCCCACTGAAATTTTCTATTCTGCTCTTTTGCCTCCCATTTCTTCCATTTGCTTTATCATCTCTACACTGAAGAGAACATTTCAGAGTCTGTTTTGTCATCCATTTTGGTCTTTTCTTTTTTTCTTGTCTCCTTACCAAACTTTTGCTTTTTTTCTGTGTGATGTTCTTGATGTTATCCTACAACTCTTCTGGTCTTTAGTCTGTAGTGTCTAATGCATCAAATCTGCTCTTTAGATTATCTCTAAATTATGGTGGGATATGTTCAAGGTCATGTTAAACTCTTGTGGGATTCTTTTCATTTTCTTCAGCTTCAGCCTGGACTTGCATATAAGTAACTGGTGGTCTGTTCCACAGTCTGCCCATGGCCCTGTTTTGATTGATGATATGGAGATTTTCTATGACTTTTTCACAGATGTAGTACTCATTTTATTTCTGTTTATTCCATCTGGTGTGGTATAGTTGTCTTTTATGTGGTTTAGAAATCTGGTGTGGTATAGTTGTTTTTTATGTGGTTTAGAAAAGGTATTTGCAATGAAGTCATTGGTCATGCAAAATTCTATCATGTTATCTCCAGCATTATTTCTGTCACCAAGGCCATATTTTCCAACTACTGATACTTGCTTTTGTTTCCAACCTTTGCATTCCAATCGCTAGTAGTTATGAATACATCTTGATTGAATGTTTGATCAATTTAAGATCAAAGAATTTGATAGACTTCTTCAATTTCATCCTCACTGGCTTTAGTGGTTGGTGTGTAAATTTGAATAATAGTGGTATTAACTGGTCTTCCTGTTGTTGTTGTTGTTGTTGTTAAGTGCCGTTGAGTCGTCTTCCTGTAGGAGTCTGGATATTACCATATCACAGACAGCATTGTACTTCAAGACAAATCTTGATATGTTCTTTTCTATGATGAATGTGATGTCATTCCTCTTCAATTTGTCACTCCATGCATAGTAAATCATGTGATTGTAGGATTCAAAATGGCCAATACCAATCCATTTCAGCTCAGTAATGCCTAGGATATCAAAGTTTATGTGTTCCATTTAATTTTTGACAATTTCCAGTTTTCATAGATTTACACATTGTACATTTCATGTTCTGATTATTAATGGATGTTTGCGCTCCTTCAGCTGAAGGTCCTGAGGGCTTAACTCCATTTGTGTCATCACAGTCATCTGTACTTTGAGGAGGCAGCTCTTCTGACTGCCTTCCAACCTGAGGGGCTTATCTTCTGGAACTATATCTGTCATTTTGGTACTCTTCATCATGTTTCAATAGTCAATATTCTGATGCTATCTGACAGTGTTCCACTATTATCTATAAAATTTTCACTGACTAAATATTCGGAACTAGTCCTTCTCTCCTACTTCTTAATCTGTCTTTATCTGGAATCTCCTCTGAAACCTGTCCACCATGATTGACCCTGTTGATATTTAAAATATTGGGAGCATAGCTTCCAAAATCACAACACACAGCCACCACATTATGACAAACTGACATGTGTGTGGTGGATCATAAAAGTAGGATGATATAATATTTTCAATAACCTAATATGCATGTGGAGTCCTGATGTGGCACTGTGGGTTAATGCTGCAGACTGCAAAGCTATTTGAACTGCAAGGTCGGTGGTTCAAGCTCTCTAGCTGCTCCTCAGAAATACTACACAGGCGCTATGGGTTGGAACCGACTCAATTGCGCTTCATAACATAATAATATTCATGTGAAAGCTAGACAGTGGATAAGGAAAACCATAAAAGAATTGATGCCTTAAACTATGGTATTGGTGGACAATATTAAAAGTACCATGAATTGCCAAAAGAGTAAACCAATCTGTGTTTGAAGAAGTACAGCCAGTATGCTCCCTGAAAGCCAAGATGGTCAGACTTCATCACCTATACTTCAAATATATTGTCAGGAGGGACCAGTACCTGGAGAAAAATATCATGTTTTGTAAAATGGAGGGTGGGAGAAAAAGAGGAAGACCCTTAGTGATATAGTTTGGCACAGTGGCAGCAGCAATGGGCTCAAATGCAGTTGTGAGGTTGGCATAGGACCAGGCAGTATCTCATTCTGTTGTGCATATGGTCACTATGAGTCAGTACCATCTTCATGGCAGCTAACAACAGCATAACAATAATCAAAAGTGACTCGAGGTTACTTAGATTAAAGGGTCAGAAAGGTGATATATAAAATGAGACTGCAGTTGTGAGAAAAGTGTGGTGGTGGTGTGTCGTGCAGTTGGTTTCCACTCATAGTGACTCCACATAGGGCTTCTCAGGCTATAAATCTTTACAGAAGCAGAAAACCTCATCTTTCTCCTGTGGAAGTGCTGGTAGTTTTGAACTGCTGACCTTGAGGTTAGCAGCCTGTCACATAAATATCTGGGTTCTGAGCATTTCAAATAGAAGGAACAGATAGCATGATAGCACCAAAGAGGAATAAATTGAAGGAACCTATCAGAGCTTACAATATGATAGTATTGTAAACATCTCAGAAGTAAAGAACTGAATTTTGTTCATTTGTTTCCAATATAACTTAAGGAAGAGTCATTAAACAGAGTGACTGCAAAATATATAGTTGTTGAATTGCATGTACTGCATGTGATTGGCTAGTTTGTCATTTTTAGGTCATTGTACCTACTAACACAATCATTGAATGGTAGTTGTGATTTCTACAGGTGAGATTAGAACATGTGAAGTGGGATTAGAACATGCTACAAAAGAAATACTGAAAGTCTGAATCAGGACATGTCCCTAGAAAATTACTATCATGATGGATAAGGTCTTTTTTTGAGTGTTGATGTACACAACAAAAAGTGATGGGCAATGTGGTTGTGAGGTGTTAGTGGTGGTGGGTGTGAGGGGTGTGTGTGATGAAGAAAAGAGATAACAAAAATAAAATATGCTTATCTTAAGTTCTGTAGGACTCATCTTAGATATTCTGGTGGCATGAAAATTACTTCCAAAGCATAGCAATGAGCTTGCAAGTAAAAGCATTATGAAAACAGTAAAAGTAATGTCAAATGTAACAGTTTTACAAAACATGGTAGGTAGTACAGAGAGCATGGTAAAATCGGTGTCTATCTTTTTCTCCTGTATTCTGCTGTCTGAAACATCGAGTAACAAACATTTTTGAGTGTTTGCTTTAGCCACTTCTCTATAGGTCAATTAACCTAGTTTTACACATACCTGAGCCAGATGCTAGGAACCAAAGGCAGCCAACAGAAAGCATTACATATTAACTATGCATAAGAATTTCAGAAAAGCATTATGAGAGAAAAATAATAGATGCAATTAAATGTTGTTGTTAAGTACCGTGGAATTGGTTACGACTCATAGTGACCATGCACAGTGTTTCTGAGGTCGCAAAACTTTACAGGAGCAGAAAGCCTCATCTTTCTCCCACGGAACAGCTGGTAATTTTGAACTGCCAACCTTGAGGTTAGCAGCCCAATTCATAACCACTACACTACCAGAGCTCCTTATGCAATTAAATACTCTCCAATAAATGATTGAAGTCCTGATCTCGCGCTGCAGGATAATGCGCTGGACCCTCAGGTCGGTTTGAACTGCAAGGTCAGCTGTTCAAACCTACCAGGCACTCCTTGGAAACCCTATACAGGGTCACTATGGGGCAGAACCAACTCAACAGAACTTAACAAGAACAACAAAACAACAATAGATGATTAGCTAAATAATTTCTGAGAAGTCCATTAAGTAGAAAACTATGTTTATAAATAAAGTAGTTAATGAGTAAAAGGAAGGGCTCTAAATCTGATATAAAAGTTTTCCAAAATAACTTTATAAGTGAAGAAAACAAGGTGAAAATATCATGTTTAAAATTATATCCACTTGTGTAATAAAAGAGTTTTGATTCTAGCTTCCATACAAATATTTGGAGAGATAAAAAATAAACTATTAATGACTACTTCTGTGGAACAGGAATATGGGTTCGGACAGTGAAAGGGTTTTCCTTTTCTAATCTTCTGTACTGTTTTTTAAATGATGAACACAAATTATTTTATCTGTAAAAAGATTTACTCATTTTACAATATTCCTTTTTTACAACAGGCTTTCTGGTGATGAAGAATTTATGCATTTTAATAATGATGTTGGTGAATAATATTAAACATACCATGGACAGCCAGAAGGGGTCCTGATGTGGTGCTGTAGGATAAGCACTGGACCTACAAGGCCTGCAGTTCAATCTCATCAGTCACTCCTCAGAAATCCTATACAGGATCTGTATGAGTCAGAGATAACTCAACGTCACTTAACAACAGGAACAGCAGAAAGAAGGAACAAATCTATATTGCAAGAAGTATAGCCAGAAAGCTCCTTAAGAGGAAGTATGGTGAAAATTTGTCTCATATACTTTGGACGTGTTATCAGAAGTGACCGATACCTTAGAAGGACATGATGCTTGATAAAGTAGATAGGCAACAAATAAGAGGAAGACTTAACAATGGCTGCAAAAAATGGTCCCAAAGCAAGGATTATGAAATGATAGAGTACCAGGCTGTGTTTTGTTCTCATGTAGATGGGATTCTTATGAGTCAGAACGAACTCAATTGCACTGAACAACAATACACTAGCCCTTCAATTTCCATTTTGTTCACTTGTCCTGCATTTCACTAATTTGCCTGTCAAATTCCCCACAAGAATTCTGTGTCAGTTAGGGATGAAAACAAATTATTTAAGAATAATCTTATTTTACCTATAAGTTACTTATAATAGTGGGAAAAAGATATGAAGGTTGTTAATACTGTACATTTAAGATTAAAATCTTTTAGACAGAAATCTTTATAATTCCCTTAAATAAGTCCTTTGTAAGTCATATGAAAGTATTTGTTTTGACAGATAATTTTCTGTTCTCATTTAAAATCTACTCCACTAAAAAAAAAAGTTCACCTAACATTTTTCTCTTGAACATTTTCAAAGATTTAAGAGAATTAATTCAATTTAAGTAATCTGGGGTTATGGTTATATTTCATTCTATGGAATTAATAGACCAAAATTATCTTCTATAGTTATATTTTTTATAGCTTATTTTGCTGTATTTACAAATACCTCTATTTGTGATTTAAAATAATTTTCAGGTGAAAAGAATATTCTGTAATTCTACCAGAAGCCAATGGTAAGTTTGCTTGGTAAAATGGAGGGTTAGTATAAAAGATGACCTCCAACAAGATGGATTGATATAAAGGCAGCAACAGTGAATACTCAAACATAAAGACAATTGTGAAGAAGGCACAGGACAGAGCAATGTTTTGTTCTGTTGTGCATAGGGTTACTATGAGTTGGAATCAACTCCAAACCACCTAACAAGAACAACAAAGGGGAAAAAAATCATTAATCTTTCTTTATTAAAATGAAAACATTTACATATTTTATAACTTTTATTTTTTATTCTTTGGTATTGCTAGTATGAAATTATATTTTACTAAGAATGAGTTTGTCCAACTAACAGAAATTAATTTCTAGAGAGAATGGATCCTGGGAGAAAATCATGGGACTAGCTTCAGGAAGCAGTCAGACTGGGAGAGATTAATTCAGAGAAAGTTTTCAGCCATCCACAAGTAAAAGAGTGCTCTGATCTTCCACAAATATAAGGGGAAATGTTACATTGACGAAAACAAAGCTCATTTTTATATTTTCCCAGGCCAACCTTTGTCAGTGGGTTTATTTCATGATTACTTTTTAATTTTCCAAATTTGTATATATAAGTGAAAAGATATTAGACTTTGGTTTGGTTGGTTTATTGGTTTGTTCAAATTATGATTTTATATAGTGTGGTGCTTTAGGATAAGCACTGTACTTCTAACCACAAGGTAAGCAGTTCAAACTCACCAAATGCTCCTTAGAAACCCTACACAGGATCACTATGAGTCAAAACTGACTTGACAGCACTTAACAAAAACAAAAACAACAAAGCTTCATCTTAGAATCCTGGTGTGGAGCTGTAAAATAAACACTGGATTACTGTCTGCAAAGTCGGTAGCTCAAATCCACCAGTTGCTCCTTGGAAATCCTATACAGAGTCACTACAGGTCAAAACTGACTCAACAGAACTTAACAGCAACAACAAGAAATTTTTCTTGAAAACACAAAATTCTCCACTTTTTAGTAAGAAGGCAAGCAGAAGACACACATGTTCTTATTAATAGCAATAATAGTGACACCAATGGCCCATCCTTGAAAATGTCTACTCTCTGATTGGGTGTCTATATACATAATCTCATATAATGTTCATGAAAGATTTGCAAAGAATATTGAATATGAGAAGATGGTGAGTCACAGAGAAGTTAAGGTAACTTGATCAATTTCATGGAGGAACTGGGATTCAAAGCAAACACTAACTAACATCAAACTAGATTGTCTTTCTATTATGACAGGATGCTATCCCTTTCATTTTAATTAGCAGGAAAATGGAGAGGGGAAAATTATTGTTTCGCTTATAGACAGTCCCTACCTGACTCTACTACATCATTTGCCACATGATTGGTTGAATGCATGTACACCAAATGGCATGAAAACGGAATAGACATTTAGGGGCAGTATATTATAAAAGGCAAGAAATATGCTAAAAATTAAGATCTAATAAATTATCAAATGTTCTTTACTTGATAATATAGAAAAGCCATGATACATATTTTTAACCAAAAAGTTATACATGAAGGAACAGGAAAATAACAAGTCTGATTCCTTTACACTTTATGAGCATAAAGTGACCTTGGGGCATGTCTACAGATTGGATTCATCAGTTCTATGGAAAAGGTATTATATAAAGCTCATCACTTTTTATGTATGTTTGTTTTTAGTTTAGAATTTATAAATACCTTCTTGATTTTGAGATATCTTACAAGATTTGATGGGATAATATAATTAAAAGGGCAATTAAATTATATTGGTAGTAGCACAAAATCATAAAAACTAACAGATACAAATGTGTTCATGGGAAATTACAGTAACTTAGTTGCTATAGTTGAACAGTGACAATTGGATCAAATGGATCAAACGGAAAACCACAAGTAGACATATTTTGAATTATACAGAGCTTAAAACATATCTGTCTGCTGTACTTTTTATCTACTTTGCTGTGATGCTAGAAGTTATGGCACATATAGAGCTCACCACTCATTTACTGTTTGCCATACATTTATCTGTGTTGTGATGCTGTAAGCTATGCCATTCATATGTTAAATACGAGCAGGTTCACCCATGGTGGACAGGTTTCAGTGGAACTTAGACAGACTAGGAAAAAGGAGAGGCAAACAACTACTTAATATTTAGCCATTCACAGAACCTAAAGATTAGCAGCAGAACATTATTTTATGTAGTGCCAGAATATGAGGCCCTCAAGATGGAAGGTACTCAAAATATGACTGGGAAGAACTGCCTCCTCAAAATATAGCTGATCATATTGATGTGAATGGAGCTAAGCTTTCTGGACCTTCATTTGCTCATGGGGCACATCTCAAAATGAGGAGAAACAGCTGCAAATAGCCATTAATAATCAGAACATGAAATGTACAAAGTATGAACCTAGGAAAATTAGAAGTTGGCAAAAATGAAATGGAACCCATAAAGATTGATATACTAAGAATTCATGAGCTGAAATTTATTGAACATTTTGAATCCAACAATCATTTGCTTTACTATGTCAGTAATGACAAACTGAAGGGGAATGGCATCGCCATTGCCAAAAAGAGCATTCAAGATCTATCTTGAAGCACAATGCTGTCTGTGATCAGATATCTGTATGTCTATAAGGAAGACCAGTTAATACCATGGTTATTAACCACTAAAATCAATGATGATGAAACTGAAGAATTCTACCAACCGCTATAGTCTGAAATTGATCAAATGTACAATAAAGAGGCATCGACTGTAATGTGAAATTTGTATACAAAGAGGAAGGATCCTTAATTGTAAAATATGACCATAGTGATAGAAACCATACTGGAGATTGCATGATAGAATGTTGCAAGGACCAATGACTTATTCATTGCAAATGAAATTTTTCAGCAACATAAAAAGGTGACTGTACACCTGAACCTCTCCACATGGAATGCACAGGAATCAAATTGACTGTGTCTTTCAAAGACACTATCATTAATCAAAACAAGACCATGGGCCAACTGTGGAATAGACCATCAGTTGTTCATGTGCATGTTCAGACTGCCGCTGAAGAGTATTAAAACAAGTCCAGGAGACCCAAACTATGACCTTGAACATACCCCACTTGAATTTAGAGACCATCTTTGGAACATATTTGATGCATTAAACATTAATACTGAAGAGTGGAGAGTTGTAGGCTGACATCAAGAACATCATACTGGAAGAAAGTAAAAAGTAATTACAAAGACAATAATGAAAGAAAAGAACAAAATGAATGTCCAAATAGACTCTGAAGCTTGCTTTTGAGCATAGGGAAGCTAGGGCAAATGGAAGAAGTGAGGAAGCAAAAGACCTGAATAAAAACATTCAAAGGGCAGGTACAAAGACCTGATGTTAGAAAACCGAAAGAGAAGAACACACTCAGCATTTTTACAGCTGAAAGTACTAATGAAGAAATTCATGTCTCCAGTTGCAATACTGATGGACTTTATGGGAAAATATTGAATGAAATTGGAAACATCAATAGAAGATGGAAGGAATACACAGAGTGAGTGTGCCAAAAATAACTGGTCAATGTTCAATCAATTCCAAAGGTACTGTATGATCAAGAACCTATGATACTGAAGGAAGAAGTTGAAGCTTCACTGAAGGCATTTGGGGGAGAAGGGAAAGGCTCCAACAAACTGAGGCAGCCTGGAGACACTCACTTGACTATGTTAGGAAATATGGAAGACAGTTTACCTAGCTAAAACTGGAAGAGCTCCACACACAAGAGTATGCAGAAATCTTCTAAGAACATTATTAATATTTCATGCAAGTAAAATTTTGCTGAAGATAATTGCAAAACTGTTGCAGCGGCATACAGGAAGCTGCCAGAAACTCAAGCCAGGTTCAGATGAGGATGATGGATCTTGATTGAAAACAGAGAATACTAGAAAAATGTTTGCATGTGCTTTATTGGCTGTGCAAAGGCATCTTAATGTGTGTATCATAACAAATTATGGATAACATTGCAAAAACTGGGTATTCCAGAACACTTATGTTCATGAGGAACCCATACATAGACCAAGATGCCATCATTAAAAGAGAACAAGGGGATATTGAATGGTTTAAATCAGAAAAGTTATGCGCCAGGGTTGTATGCTTTCACCATACTTATTTAATATGTATGCTGGACTAATAATCCAGAACTGGATTATATGAAGAAGAACATAGCATCCTGCGAAAAAGAGTTATGAGCAACCTGCGATATGCAGCTGATACAACCTTGCTTGCTGAATGTAAAGAGAAATTGAAATACTTACTTATAAAGATCAAAGATGACAGCCTTCAGTATGGATTGTACCTTAATGTAAAGAAAACAAATATCTTGACAACTAGACCAGTAAATAGCATCATGAAAAATAGAGAAAATTTTGAAGTTGTTAAAGAGTTCTTTTTGCTTGTATCCACAGTCAACATTAATGGAAGCAGCTGTGAAAAAAAAAATCAAAGGATGTATGTATGAGATAAATCTGCTGCAATGAAGTGTTAAATCTATCATTAAAGTGTTAAATAACAAAGATGTTACTTTGAGGACGAAGGTGAGCTTGACTCAATTCATGGTATTTTCAATAGTTTCATATGCATATGAAAGTTGGACAGTAAATAAGGAAGACCACAGAAGAATCAATGCATTTGGATTACAGTGTCGGAAAAGAATATGAAAAGTATCATGGCAAGAAGAACAGCTTGGGAAAAAGTACAGCTAGAATGCTTCTTAGAAGTGAGGATGGTACGACTTTATCTCTCTTACTTTGGACATACTGTCTGGAGAGACCAGTCTCTGGAAAAAGACATCATGTTTGGAAAATGAGAAGGTTAGCTAAAAAGAGGAAGACTAAGAAGATGGATTGACGTAGTGACCCCAAAAGTGGGCTCACATATAACAACTGAGAGGACGGTATAGGACTGGGAAATGTTTTGAACTCTTGTATATAGGGTTGCTATGAGTCAGAACTGACTGGACAGAACCTAACAACAATGGCACCATAAATAATCAAAGAAAACTTACAAGAATTGTGCGAAAGCAAACTTTTTATTTGAGGTGAATTTTAAGGAGGAATGAATAGTTTAAATAGATCCATACATAAAAAGTTTCTAATCAAATTAATTAACGGTGTTTCCATTAGGAGTGAAGTTTAGAGCACAACAGATTCCAAATTTTTTGTTCTTAATAGTCTCTAGAATTCAAGTCATGCATTGATTATCAAAGGATATTTTGGACAAAATCTAAACAACAAAGCAATAAGCAGATCTGGTCAATTTTCTTCTAAAGACCCTTTGAAAATAATCTTAACTCAGGCTATTTATTGGCTTTAATAAATAGAAAAGGGAGATGGGAAATACCAGATGCTAATGAAAACCTGTTTAAAGTGCTGCCTTGAATGGAAGATTGATCAGTTTATTCAAGTCTAATTTACTCTAGAGACAAGTTATTTAATAATTATCCAATATGCTTTCTTCCAAAATGTGCTATAGGGAAATAACTTACTCATTTCCAAAATTAAACCTGTATAGGGACATCTTTGTGGTAGTCTTTCTCTAACCCCCATGATTATTGGGGAAGCATGAGCCATGTAATAAATTTAAGAGATGTGGGACCTTTTTTCTGTTTTTGGTTGAAGAGAATGGTACTAGGTAATACTAACCATAATAATACTTAGTATAATGTTAACTAACTACATAGTATTTTCTCATGTTTCATCTCATTTTACATATATCATTTAAATATACACTTTTTTGACACTTCGAAATGTTCCCTTTTTCTTAATTAATTCAGGTTGAACATTTGAATTTACCAAGTGGTTTAATCACTTATTTATTTATTTTTGTTTATGTGTCCAAAAAAATTTACTGGGCACAGTACTGACAGAACAGTAGTAGAACAGAAAATAAAAAATAAATTGTAAAATTGATTATTTTATGATGATTGTGATAGGTGCTCCGAAAAAAAGAAGCTCTGAAGCTATGCTAGTCACACACATGGTTAATGTGCTCAACTGTTAACCACCAAAAGGTTGGTGGCTCCAGTCCACCCAGAAGTTCCACATAAGAAAGGCATAGTGATCGACTTCTGAAAAGTCAGTCATTGAACACCCTGTGGAGCATGTTTCTTTACAAGAGATCACCATGAATTGGAATTAATTTGCTGCCCATAGTACTTATGTTAGTGATTAACTGGGAGATTTGACCCAATCTTGGAGACCAAAGAAGACATCCCTGGGGCAGTTATTTTCTCTGAGCTTTAAAATACAAAGCAGAATTCCTAAGTAGAAAGACTATTCTAGGTAAATAGAGCAGCAAGTGTGAATGCCGGAGGCAGGATGTTGTTATTGTGTGCGATTGAGTTGGTTCCTGTATAGGGTTTCTGAGAGTAACTGATGGGTTTGAACTGCCACCTTGCAGTTATCAATACAGTACTTATCCTACAGAACCACACCAGGGATCTAAGAATATTCTTCTTGTCTCTCCCAATTTCTGGTAGCTCAGGCATTCCTTGGCTTATAGTCGCAGTGTAACTCCTCCTCTGTCCCTGTTGTCACATGGTGTTCTTCACTCCGTGTGCTTTTCTGTGTCAATTCTCCTCTTCTTATAAGAATGCCATTCATAATGAATCAGGAACCACTCAACTCCAATATAGCCTTATGGTAACTAATAACTTATTTTCAAAGAAGATCGCATTCATAGGTACTGAGACTTCTACATTTTGTGTGTGTACAGGGGTGGGGGTGGGGTAGTAGGGAGCAAGGAAGACACAATCCAATTCCTAAGGCCATTATCACCAAGTTCTTCAATAGTGTCATTTAGAATACTGCTGTTTTAAGTTCCTCTGAATCAGTTCAGACTCATAGCAACCTAGTATAGGGTTTCCAAGGCTAAATCTTTGTGGTGACAGAAAGCTTTATCCTTCTCCAACGGAGCAGCTGGTGGGCTCAAACTGCCTCCGTTGTGGTTCGCAGTCCAGTACTTATCCTACAGACCCACCGTGCTACTAGAGTTTAGGATGTTGTTGTTGTTGATGTTGTTAAGTGCTATCAAGTCTGTTCCGACTCATAGCGACCTTGTATAGGGTTTCCCAGGAGCAGTTCGTGAGTTTGAACCACCTACTTTGTGGTTCAAGTTAACGTAGGCTAAGTGCCACTATTCAAGAACTTAATGAAAGCAGGTCTTAAGAACTGAATTGTATCCAACCCTTGCCCCCCACACACAATGTTGAAGTCTTGACTCAGCACCTGTAAATGTGATCTTGTTTGGAAATGAAGTCTATGAAGATGCTATTAGTTACTGTCTGGTCACAATTGAGTGGGTTCTAATCCAATGTGAGTGGCGTCCTTATAAGGCGAACAGACACACAAAAACACACAGAGGGAAGAATGTCATGTGACTACAGGGGTAGAAGTGCAGTTACGCTGTAAACTGCAAGCCAAGGACTTCCTGAACTACAGGAGTTGGAAGAGACAAGAGAGGACCCTCCCCTAGGATCTCTGGCTTTACTGTCACACTGAATTAGGACTTTTAGCCTAAAGAACTATGAGAAAATAAATTTCTCCTGTTTAATTCAACCATTTAGTAATGGCAATAACAGATATATCATATAGAGTTTAGTTGTTGTTGTTGTTATGTGCCGTGGAGTCGCTTCCAACTCATAGCAACCCTGTACAGGGTTTCCGAGGCTGTAAATCCTTACAGAAGCAAGAAGCCTCATTTTACTCCCATGGAGTAAAATAGTTTCTCCCAGGTAGTTTTGAACTGCTGATCGTGAGATTAGCAGCCCAATTCATAACCACTATGCTACCAGACATTAGTTGTTGTTGTTGTTGTAATGTGCCGTGGAGTCGGTTCTGACTCATAGTGACCCTGTACAGGGTTTCCGAGGCTGTGAATCTTTACGGGAGCAGAAAGCCTCATCTTTCTCCCGCGGAACAGCTGGTAGTTTCGAACTGCTGACCCTGAAGTTCACAAAGTTCACAGCCCGATTCGTAACCACTATGCTACCAGAGCTCCTTAGACATTAGTTAGGAGTGTATATATATATATATAGTTAGTTAGTTCGTTCGTTAGTTAGAGGACTAAGGGCTGAAGACAAGTCAAAATGAAGTAAACAGTAACCAGTGATGCAAAATCCTTTTCTAGTTTTTCAATGTTGTCCAAATTGTAGCAATGAACACTTATTAAACACTTATTGTCTATCCAGGAGTGTTTTAAGTACTTTAAATGCTGCAATTTCACTATAGTCTTTCTTGCAGTATATCATGATACCATCTTTGTTCTACACTTGGACAAACACCGGTATAAGGATGTTTGGATCTTTTGTATAAGGTTATACTGTTAAGAGTGGGCAAATTGAGGTAAATTGCTCCAAAGATCTATCCTACGTATTGAAAAACTGATCAAGGCTTTTCATAGGGAATGAACAAGCCCACTTTCCTAGATGTAAGCTGGGGTCGACAGGCTCCTTTTGTGATATAATTATTGAACACACATTTTGCATAAAGCACAGCAGTAGTTGTAATATCTTATTCATTCATAGTCACACACATTTCTATCAGCACTACAAAAACCAAGAGTGAGGGAATTGACCATAATGTAAAGAAACAAACTGTGAAAAAGCAATTTTAATTACTGTGGTGTTTTGACAAGCATGGGTTATTGGTAAATATAACATGATAAGATTCAGTATTTGTACAGTACCTCACAGTTTATCAAGTGTTATAATCTCACTGAACTCTCACTATAGCTGGGTGCTGTAGGCAATACAGCAATTATTCCTAATTTATAGGTCAGAGGGAATTGCTGGATGGCACAAAGGGTTACAAAATATTGCTACTTTTGGCTTACAAAATATTGCTACTTTGAGTCCCCCAGAAGTACCTCAGAAGAAAGTCCTGGTTATCTACATTTTAAAAATCCACCTTTGAAAACCCAATAGAGCATAGTTATGCTCTGGAAAGCATGGAGTTGCCATGAGTGGGAATTGACTCAGTAACAATTGACTACAGGTAAGGGAACTGAAACTCAGAAAAGGTAACATACAATTACTCTAACCAGTAATGAAATTTAGTTTCAAATGTGTCTCCTGACTTCCCTGAATGCCTGATTTTACACAATAGTGTTTAAATAAAAAGAAAAGCCCATGGAGAACTAAAACAAGGAGGCAACTCAAATAATTATGTAAGCTAAACATTACAAAACATTTATATTTTTTTCCATAAATGGAAAGATAGACATAAAAAGTAACAATTTTGTAATATTTAACTTTCTTTTTAGTAAAAATGTGCCTCCCACTGCCACGACCATCAAGCCTGTTCCAATTCATGCTGTTATTGTTGTTGTTATTGTTAGGTGTCTTCAAGTTGGTTCCAACTCATAGCGACTCTGTCTATTTACAACAGAATGAAACACTGCTCAGTCCTGCACCATCCTCCCAATTGTTGTTATGTTTGAGCCCAGAGTTGCTACCACTGTGTAATCCATGTCATTGGAGGCCTTTCTCTTTTTTACACCCTCCATTTTTCCAAACCTGATGGCCTTCTCCATGGATGAGTCCCTCCTGATAATATGTCCAAAACATAGGGCTTTGCACGCATAAATATAGTTTTCAAGCCTATAAATCTTTGCGGGAACTAACATCTTACCTCATCTTTCCAGCATGGAGCAGCTGATGGGTTTGAACTGCCCACTGTACATACAGTTAGCATCCCAATATCTAACCTACAAAGCCACAAGGGCTTAGACCATCTCACATGGCTTTTTTTTTTTTTTTTAAGTTTTTTATTGTGAATTGAGTGAAAGCCCAGATTATCAGTTTTACATGGAATAAATCATACTTTGTTTCACTGCAACAATTACAATCCTCCCTGTATCATCAGTCAACAGTATCAGTATTTACTTCTATTCCCTTTAAAAAAAATTTTTATGTACACATACAAAACAGAAAATGCATACTGATTTAAATATCCAAAGGGCACACTTTTCGAGCCAGTCTCTTGCCCACAAGCACACAGCCTTTCTTATTCCATGGACCTAGACTCCTCAATGTCTCTCTCTCTCTCTCTCTTTGCCATCGCCTCTGTCACTATCTCTGCTGTCATTGCTTTTTCTGGTTAGGATCCCATGCTCTACTCATGCTTTTTCCTCTTACTGGTTCTAGGTCTTCTGTTTCTGATATGAAAGGTTAACTACTCCCGCCTTTTAGTTACACATCTTCTTCATTTATAGTTGTGACAATCACAATTTGTCCTGATAACAATTACACAGAATTGGATGGTAAAATCCTATTCCCATCTATCCCCGCCCCCTTTCTCCAGACCCATCTGGAAAAGAGGAAAACTACTCAGTGTGGATTTTACCTTTCCCCTCTTATTCTGAAACTAAGTACACTCATGAAAGCTTGTAAGCCAGTCACTCTGTGCCTTTATAGCCCTCTCCCCTCCCCAATTTTTGATCACCAATATCTAAGTTGCTGGTTCCTATCAACCCAGTGTACTGAAAAAGCAAACTTGATCCTTGATATGAAGAGTCCTTTCACACAGCTTTTTATATTTACCTAATGGTGGTGGTGGTAGTTATGTGCCATGGAGTTGGTTCCAACTCATAGCGACCCTGTACAGGGTTTCCGATGCTGTAAACCTTTATGGGAGCAGAAAGCCTCATCTTTCTCCCACAGAACAGCTGGTAGTTCAGAACTGCTAGCCTTACAGTTTGCAGCCCAATTCGTAACCACTACGCTATTGAAGATTATTAGGGATTAGTAGGAGGGAGTGATATATTTAAACTGAAAGCAAAGTAAATTAATTGAGTTTGTATATACTTAGGTAGTTTCCACTCCTTGTTTAATTTTTTTCTGCATGTTGTTGTTGTTGAGTGCCACTGAGTCAGTCCTGACTCATAGCAACCCTGTTTAGGGCTTTCTAAGGGCAGACAGTATATTTGAGACATCTACCTTGCAGTTAAAACCCACCTTGGTCCAGTGAATTACCTACAGCAGCACTCCATGACTCTTTTTTCTGCATTGTTATTTGTTGTTGATAGGTGTCATTAAGTCAGCACTGACTCATAGTGACCCTATGCACAACAGAACAAAACACTGCCCAATCCTGGGCCAACCTCATAATCGCTGCTATACTTGAGCCCATTGATGTTGCCACTGTGCCAATTCATTTTGTTAGGGGTCTTCCTCTTTTTTTCCAACCCTCCACTTTACCAAACATGATATCCTTCTCCAGGGACTAGTCCATTCTGGCAACATGTCTGAAGTATGAAAGACCAAGTCTGGACATCCTTTGTCGGCATAGCAGTTATTAATTATTTGAGTGCATCAAGAAAGTCTTTGCACTTACCCAGATGCTTTTTCAAATATATGTACCATGACTCACATTACAAATGGAATGTGAAATCAGTCTTCTATTTCATCTTTTGGGCCAACATGCAGATAAAATACAGGAAGCTGACCATCATTGGATTGAGCCAATGTTAAATTAAGAAAGAGCTGTGTGTGTGATTTATTTTCCAGTGGAGTTGTTGATATACAGTCCCCAAGGTGACACCTCTGATATGTACTTGACAAACCCCGATTTTGGTTACAAGTTCTGATATCTCAAGGTTATGAACCCTATAAATAAAATCAATTAAAGGATATGCATTTGTCCCTTTTGAATTATTGTTGAGTGCAGCTCACCTTTTTTTCCTTCATTAGTCCTAGGCATAGAGCCAGCATAAGATTTATTTCTCACTCCTGGCCTCCCTTTTCTAGATTGTCTTTTTGTTATTTATAGACAGTAAAACTAATGCCTGAACAAAGACTGAATTCCACTTAAACCTTTATTCACCTGGAATAACTGATTATCAAGATATCTGACAGCTCTAGCACACATTTCATATGACATTATGACAAGTGCCTGCAGTAATGCTGACAAATGTGAAATGATTCTTTGAGGTCATTTTACTTTGCAGATGTTCTTTAATTAATTAACTTCTAAGTCTTGAAAAAGTTCCATTTATGAACATTTGAAGCCTTTTTCTAAGGAACTATTTACAAAAGTGTTTGTTTTCATCAGTAGTACTTCAATATGCTCACCAAATCAAAGCAGAGAAATTTTGAGATCAGAGAAGTTTGCAAAACACTGAATACCGTATTCTTCTTGTTAATGTCGTTCTCAGGTGCCAATCAGTAGATTCCTACTCATGATCCCCAAGTGCTCAAAGGAGAATTGCTTCAGAGGATTTTCAAGGTTGTGACCTTTCAGAAGTAATTTGTTAGGGCTGTCTTCTGAAGTGACTCTGGAGGGTCTGAATGACCAACCTTTCAGCTAGTAGTTAAACAAAACCTTTTACATTACTCAGGGTAATAAAAATACTTTTTGATGTCAATTTTTATGCCTTTTGATTAATTTAGGGATTCTTGTTACCACCATCACAATCAGGATATGTTTAATCACACCCAAAAGGAAAAAAAACAAAAACAAAAACTTTGATTTAAAATATGCAGAAATCCAAGGAAATAATACCTGATGTTGTTGATGTCGTCAAGTCAGTTCCAACGCTCAGTGACCTTATGAACAATAGAACGAATAGTATGAAACACTGTCCAGTCCTGCACCATTCTCACAATTGTTGTTATGCTTGAGGCTATTTCTGTTGCCACTGTGCTAATCCATCTCTTTAGGGGTATTTCTCTTCTTTGCTGACCCTCCACTTTACCAAGTATGATATCTTTCTCCAGCAAGTGTTATCTCTGGATAATGATGAGAGAAAATCTCATCATTCTGGCTTTTAAGAAGTATTCTGGCTATGCTTCTTCCAACATAGATTTGTTTGTTCTTCTGACAGTCCATGGTGCTTTCGATATTCTTTTCCAACACCATAATGCAAATGCATCAATTCTTCTACGGTCTTCCTTATTCACTGTTCAACTTTCACATACATAAGAGACTACTGAAAATACCGTGCTTGAGTCAGGAGCACCTTGGCCTTCAAACTAACATCTTTGCTTTTGGACACTTTAAAGAGGTCTTGTGCAGCAGACTTGCCTAATTCAATATGTCCCATGATTTCTTGACTGCTGCTTCCATGAGTGTTGATAGTGGATCCAGACAAAATGAAGTCTTTCAAAACTTCAGGTTTTTATACATTTACCACAAGGTCAGCATTTCAAACCCACCGGTTGCTCCACAGAAACCCTATACAGGGTCACTATGGGTCTAAACTGATTCAACAGCACTTAACAACAACAAAAGCATAATGATGTTATATATTTGTCCAGTAGTAAAGATTCTTGTTTTCTTTACATTGAGATGTAATCCATATTAAAGACTGCAGTGCCTTCATCAATAAGTATTAAAATCCTCTTCACTTCCAGCAAGCAAAATTATATAATCTGCATAGCACAAGTTTTTAATTGGTTTTCTTCCAAAGTTGATGCCATGTTCTTCTTCATATAACCCAGTTTCTCAGATTATTTGCTGAGCATACTGATTGAATAAGTATAGTGAAAGAATATAATCCTGATATACACTTTTCCTAATTTTAAACCATTTATTATCCCCTTGTTCTATTTGAATGACTGCCTCTTGGTCTATGTACAGATTCTACATGGACACAATTAAGTGTTCTGGAATATCCTTTCTTTGCAATGTTATCCATACCTTGTCATGATCCACTTAGTCAAAAGTCTTTGTATAGTCAATAAAAGAAAAGCAAACATCTTTCTGGTATTCTGTGCTTTCAAACAAGAGACACTTGAGTTCAGCAATTATATACCAAGTTTATCTTCTGAATCCCGTTTGAATTTCTAGCAGTCCTCTGTCAATGTACTGTTGTAGCCATTTTGAATTATCCTCAGCAAAATTACACTTGTATGTGATGTTAGTGGTATTTTTCAATGATTTCTGCATTCCTTTGGGTTATCTCTCTTTGGAATGGGCACAAATATGGATCCCTTCCAATTGATTTGACAGATAGCTGTCTTCCAAAATTTCTTGGCATAGATGAATGCTTCATCAGTTTGTTGAAAAATTTCAATTTGTATTCAGTACCATCGGTTCTTGATCATGTTACCTCTTGAAATGGTTTAACATAGACCATTTTTCTGAGTACAATGACTCTGTATATTCCTTCCATCTTTTTTTTAATGCTTTCTGCATAATTTAATATTTTGCCCATAGAATTCTTCAGTGTTTCATTTTGAGGCTTGAATTGTTCTTCAGTTCTTTCTGCTTGAGAAATACTGAGCATGTTCTTCCCTTTTGGCTTTCTAATTCCAGGTCTTTGAATGTTTCATTAAATACTTTACTTTGTCTTCTTAATCTGCCCTTTGAAAATTTCTATTCAGTTATTTGACTTTCTCATTTCTTCCATTTGCTTTAATATGTCTATGCTGGATACCAAATTTCAGAGTCTGTTCTAACATTCATTTTGGCCTTTTCTTTGATTCCTGTCTTTTTAATGATCTTTTGCTTTTTTCCTGTAGGATATTCTTGATGTCATCCTGGAACTCTTCTGGTCTTTGGTAATTAGTATCTAATATATCAATGTTTTCTTGACCTGGTCTCTAAATTCAGGTGGAATATATTCAAGTTCATCTTTTGACTACCATGGACTTGTTTTAAATTTCTTGAACTTCAGCCTGAATTTGCATATGAGCAATTGGAGATCTGTTTCAGTCTGCCCTTGACCTTGTTTTTATGGATGATATTGAATTTTCCACCATCTCTTCCTAAAGGTGTAGTCAATTTGATTCCTTTGTTTTCCACCTAGTTACCTTTTATGTTGCTTAAAAAGTTGCGTACTGTATAAGTCATTGGTCTTGAAAAATTCTATAACACGATCTCCAGCATCATTTCTAACACAAGGTCATGTTTTCCAACTACTGATCATCCTTGTTTCCAACCTTTGCATTCCAATCACCAATAATGATCATTATATCTTGATTCATGTTTAATCAATTTCATACGAACTAAGCTGGTAAAATTCATCAATTTCATCATCACTAACTTTAGTGGTTAGTACATAGATATGAATAATAGATAGTGGTGTTAACTGCTCTTCCTTATGAGTGTATGGATATTATGTTATCACAAACAGCGTTGTACTTGAAGATAGATCTTGTAGTGTTCATTTTGATGATGAATGTGATGCCATTCCTATTCAATTTGTTCCTCACATAGTGAATTTTATGACTGTTTGATTCAAAAGGGTCACCATCAGTCCATTTCAGTTCACTGATATATAAGATATCAATCTTTATGCATTCCATTTCAGTTTTTAAAACTTCCAGTTTCCTAGGACCATACTTCTTACAGTCCATGTTCTATTTATTAATGAATGTTATAGCTGCTTCTCTTCATTTTGAGATTTTCCCGATCAGCAAATGAAGGTACCAAAAGCTTTCTTCCATTTACATCCTCATGGTCATCTCTTTTTTGTGCAGGCAGCTCTTCCCCATCCTATTTTGAATGCCTTAGAAAAGGAAGAACTCATTTTCTGGCATTATACTGACAGTATTCTGGTGTTCACTATAATGTTTTAATATCTCAGCACTATATCTGACTAAGACCCCACTATTATTCATAAGACTCTCAGTGGCTAAACATTCAGAAGTAGTCTGCCTCCCCTCCTTCCTGGTCTGTCTTACTATGAAAACTCCACTTAAACCAGTCCACTTTGGGTGATCCAGCTGGTATTTAAAGTTCTGGTGGTATATCTACCAGCATCACAGCAACATGCAAGCCACCACAGCACAACAAACCAACAGAAAAGTTGATAGTCGTCATTTTACAACTGTAGAAACAGGGATGAAGAAAAGTTTGGGTAGCTTTCACAAGGTAACACAGTTAAGAAGTTACTACGTTAGAGTTTCATTCAGGTGTCTTGCTCCAGGACCTTATCTCCTAACTCTCATATTTAAAAACATACCATTGCCCTCACCTGCATCCTAGCCACCATTTATACCTATCACTCAAATTTTGATTTTCAAGAATTCAGATGAATTCATATAGTATGAATAATTCATACAGTATGAATTTATATAGTATTAATAATTATAATTCATACATTTAGAGACTGGCTATTTCCACTCATCATAAAGACTCTGAGATTCATCCAAGTTGTGTGGGTTAATAGTTTATTTTTTCTTTTTATTACTGAATTACAGTCCTTTGTTAGGGTGCACCACTATTTATTTATCCATTCTCCCACTGAAGGGCAATTGAGTTATTTTCAGGTTTGGAGATTATAAGTAGAGCTGCTATAAATATCTGTGCAGAGAATTTTGTACAAACATAAGTTTTCATTTATCTAAGTTAATATCTTGGACCTGGATGGCTGGGTGGTAGGCTAAGTATATTTTGACATAAAGCCCTGCTTTATGTAATATTATTTCACTATAAAATATGACACAGAATTTCTCATTTTGGCAACTAAGCATCTGTTAATAACAGATGGGTTTTCCCAGATACAGTACATGAAACGATAGTAAATAGCAAGTACTTCCTTGTAGTGGGTGTTTGGCAAGTTTTTGTCATTTTCAGGATATTCTGAACTTTAGTTACTTTTAGGATAAAAATTCAACTTTTGCTTTACACTGGGAGTTTTGCCTACTTTTTTGTTTCTGTCTGTGTAAGAAAACATTGACTTCCTGTCCAATTGGGACTTGGTGGTACACTGGGTTAAGTGGTGGTCTACTAAAGGGAGAAAGATGAGGCCATCAGCTTACATAGAAATTTGCAACCTCAGAAACCCTATAGGGCAGTTCTACTCTATTCATAGGAATGTTTTTGTTGTTGTTGTTATGTGTCGTGGAGTCGGTTCTGACTCATAGCGACCCTGTGCAGGGTTTCCGAGGCTGTAAATCTTTACGGGAGCAGAAAGCCTCATCTTTCTCCTGCGGAACAGCTGGTAGTTTCGAACTGCTGACCTTGTGGTTCGCAGGCCGATTCGTAACCACTATGCTACCAGAGCTATAAAGGATTCTATATTCCTATTATAGGAATATAGCAATTCTATAGCATTGCTATGAGTCAGAATCAACTTGGTGACACTGGTTTGGGCTTAGTTTGATTTTGTCCCTCTCCTTGGATCCTAACTATAAAAATATATGATTTGTTAAGTGTCTATGTGTGTATGGAGTGTGTGTGAGAGAGAAACAGAGCATAGATTCTGATGCATAAAGCATTTTATTTTAAAATATTCACATCAGGGTGCTGTGTTCTGGTATAACTAGACATCATTTATCTAGGAAAGCTTTCTCGCTTGTAGGCAGTAGGTCACTTCTAGTTTACCCTACACTTACTTGAATAACAATTAAACATGGATGGGAAAGTAAGAGAAGATAAAGGTCATAAAATATGTAGCAATATGCTACAAAAATGCTGCATTGCAGCTGGGAATATTCTCTGTTGTTGATATCAAAGTCTTAGTTGTTAAGCACATCCACATTTAAATCTGGTCTGGCACAAATTGGTCCGAGATTTAATGCCTTATTACAGCTGGTAAAAGCAATAATACTTTCATTGCAAGATTCTTGATATATATTTTTTTAAGGATAATATTTGTAAAGCATTTAGTTATTGTTAAGTGCTGTGGAGTCAGTTCTGACTCATAGCAAACCTGTATAGTATTTCCAAGGCTATAAATCTTTACAGGAGCAGAAAGACTCATCTATCTCCCATGGTGCAGCTGGTAGATCAAACTGCTGGCCTTGTGGTTAGCACCCCAATGTGTAATCACTAGGCTACCAGGGAATTTGGTATAGCTAATGATTTATTAATGTGGAGGTACACAATGCATTTAGAAAAGTGTCTGATACAGAATAAGATATCAGTAATTAATATTGCTACTGTTAAGTGTCATCAAGTCAGCACTAAAAGCTCCTCTACTACTACAATTCTTTGGAGTCCTGGTGTGATGCTGTAGGGTAAGCACTGAAGCACTGGACAGCTGATTTCAAGATCGGCAGTTCAAATCCACCGATTGCTCTGCAGAAATCTTGTACAGGGTTGCTATAAGTTGGAACTGACTTGATGTCACTTAATAACAATAACAATGTTACTCTTAATAGATATCTAAACTAAGAATTACAATATATTTTTTTGTCGTGTCAAGCAGTATTTTTCTTTTATAGCTTGGGTTTAATATAACTTCATCAATCTCTATTAATACTCCCTTCATGCAAATTCAATCATTTTAAACTAGGTCCCTTTTGCATTTTTTCTACAATTGTCTTTTGAGTGGTGTCAAATTTTTCAAATAGAAATGAAATATTGGTTGAGATAGTTTGTCAAATATTTTATTTTGTCTCTTAACAAAATAATCTGTGTAGGGTATATATTTCTCATTAATAAGAATTTTTAGCAATCAGTTATACTCATTCATATTTTGTCCTACTCTCTCTTTAAAGTCTCATTAGATTTACAAAAAGTAATTTGAATTAAAGAAGTCTCTGGTGTCTGGAATAAAACTACAATTCACTGTCGATGATTGAAATTATGATTTTCTGGGCTTCAATATTCTCATAATTAAGAGAGTAGAATGAGATATGCTGTTGAGTAATTCTCTGAGGGGAGTATGAAATCATGGTATCTGTCCTCAAGGTTTATAAGTGGAAAGGATCTTACTTTATATTCAAGTAGGAAAATTTGCCCTAATTCTATAATTAAAGATACGACATGACTTTATTTTTTTTTTCAAATTCAAATTGCCTATTCATTCAATCATAACAGAGATTTTCTTAGCCCCAGCCATGTACTATTCGCTATGCTAAGTGATCTAGGAGAGACAATAATGAATAATACCTAGCACCCGCCTTCAAAGAATTTATAATTCAGTACAGGAGATAATGCACACTAGTGAGGATCTTTATCACTGAGGTAGATTGAGTGTAGACATGTGGTACAAGAATATGATATGCTTTTTTAATCTATGCTTGACTCCCTCCATTAAGATTCTAATGTACTCCCTACAGTGAAGGGGCTACAGCCCTGTTTCTGCCCCAACCACTGAGAATCCATGCCATGGTAAGTTACAGTAGGAATATCAGAACTGTTGAGTTTGTTTTAAAAAATAAAGAAAAAGGATGACAGAGTTACCTGAAGTTCAAGTTGGGATATATATATATATATATGTATATATATATATACAAGTATCAAGAAAGGGCTAAGGGACTCAAGTCAGGCATCATTTGACATTTTAAAAACAGAACAATTAAAGCATTAAACCCCAACTTTAAAAATTGATGTAAAGCTTACAGATTTTTTGAGCCGCTCTTTACTGTTACATTATGTATTTTACTGCTTTCTCATATTTCCTCCAAACTCGTTATAATTCATTACTACCATCAGCTTTTTGTTAGGAGATTCAGTTATTGACCATGACATGTATATTTACCTTTCTTCATCAGATGATCACTGATCCAGAAATCTGTTATTACATCTTAAACTTCAGTTTTGCCTTTAATTTGGAGTTGACTTTTCAGGATTAAGGAGCACTGGTGGTGCTTTAGGAAAAACATTGGGCTTTTAACATCTAGATTGGAAATTCAAATCCACCAGTCACTCCACGGTAGAAAGATGAGACTGTCTGCTCCCTTGAAGATTTACCGTCTCAGAAACTATATGAGTTGGAGGCGACTTAATGGCAATGAGTTTTTGTTTTTTTTTCAAGATTAGATCATCATTTATGGCTTCACAAATCAGGAAGATTTGTGTAGAAAGGTGATTTTGAGATATCAAAAAAGAGACAAAGAATATCTACCAGATAGTGGAAATTGTTTGATAAATAAAAAAGTACTCTGATGAGCATTGTAATTTGGGCAGAAAATACACCAAGGATATATAAGTAAAGGGGTGTATGCTTGAAAAGGGAAGTTCATTATACTTTGGGTCAGATTTATGTGACTTAATTTAGCAAGTTATGGAGCCATTTTTGTACTAGAGAATGAGATGATTAAACAGATGCATTAGGAAAATTAATGTGAAAGTAGCATATAGACAATTGAGATGGATACACAAATTATATTATGAAAAGAAGTTAACATCAACCATAATACAGAAAGTTGTTGTTGTTGTTATGTGCCATGGAGTCGGTTCCCACTCATAGTGACCCTGTACAGGATTTCCAAAGCTGCAAATCTTTACAGGAGCAGAAAGCCTCATCTTTCTCCCTCTGAACAGCTGGTAGTTTCGAACTGCTGACCATGAGATTAGCAGCCCGATTCGTAACCACTATGCTACCAGAGCTACCAGAAAGTAGTATAAAGTATACAAGCTGGAGTATACAAGATAACTTTTAGATAGAGAAATATAGTTATTGGTGAAGTGAATGGAGGTAACTGAAATCATGAAATTATATGATAAATCAAAATTTCAAAGTCAAGAGAAATAACTGTCTTGAGGAAAATAGAAAGACATTGCTTTTATATCTGTTAAATGTATAAGCATTGGACTTCTGACTGCAACATTAGCAGTTCAAATCCACTAGCCCTTCCTGGGAAACCATATATAGGGTTGCTATGAGTCAGAACTGACTCGACAGCACTTAACAACAGCAATAAAAAATACAGTTGAATCTAGAGCTACTTTGTTAGCTAGAAATGGAACATAAGCACTTGGGAGAGAGAACAAGTTTGGAGAGGAGAGACTTTCGGATGAACTATATTGTGAATAGATTAAAAAGGTGATAATGACAATGATGATAATGATGACAGTAACAACAAACCTAGAAAAACATAATAAATGCAATGTTGAAAAGGTTTTAGAAAAAAGAGCAAACAAAATAGAGAACAAGTTATATACAAGTAGGAAAAAATAGGTTAATGTTATGGAAACAAGGGAAGTTCACAAAAGAAGGCGGAGGTGGTCACCATGTGCACAGATGGAGGAGGAAGAGAACTTGGAAAGTGAGACTAAAATCAGTGATTAGGGAGTCATTAAAGTGGTGGGCTAAGAATTTAAATGACAAGAGGTGGAAAGGTGGTAATGAAGTGCAGGCAGCAAGTATAAACTACTTTTCAAAATGTGTGTCAAGGCAAGAAAGAGCTAAGAAATGGTAACTGGAGAGAAAAGACGTAAATACATGAGTTTGCTAATCATGTGCACAATGAAACATATAATAAGAAATATTTTGGTGAGAGTAACTCACATAGAAAGTTACTAAGTGTAAATAAGAGGATTGGAATGTAGATCACATAGACTAGACTGGTCAAACAGAAAATTCCAAAGGAATGGAAGAAGTATATGAAATGTACTCTATTATAAGAATTAAGAAATTTGGCAATTACTCAGAGAATAAAAGCAACATCTACTAAAAGTGAGGGAAATGCAGGACTCCATAGAATAAGCAGTAGACTGCTAATCACAAACTCTGTGGTTCGAGCCTACCAGCTACTTCATGAGAGAAAGATGAGGCATTTTGCTCCTGCAAATGATTTAAAGCCTCAGAAACACTATATGAGATCACTGATTCAGAACCTACTAGAAGGCACTTAACAATTCATCAGTGAGAAGACAGATAATTGAGATGGAGCTTTAAAATGAAGCAATCTCTAGTGGGGACAGAGGAATACCCTGGTTGGTAGCATTATCTATGAGAGCACTATAAAAATTGCAAGTTCATCAGTTATGTTTAGAAATGAGGAATTTGTAGTGGATGCTCCCAGACTCTTACGTTAATTGCTGCATCAGTGTCCATTAATTAGGATAAGGAACAGTGTTAACCACCAGCTCCCATTCTCACTCATGCTACCCATGTGGAGCAGATTAAAACTACTCAGCGTTGTTGCTAAAGTGTCATTGAGTTGATTCTGACTCATAGTGATCCTGTATAGGGTTTCCAAGGAGCAGCTGATGGGTTTGAACCACCAACCTTGTAGTTCAGTCCAATGCTTATCCTACAGTGCCACACCATGAGTCATATATATGTATATTAATATGATTATATATATATATGGAGCTCTGGTGGCATAGTGATTAGATTAAAAGTTGAGCTGCTAACCTCAAGGTCAGCAGTTCAAAACTATCAGCTGTTCTGGGTAAGAAAGATGAGGCTTTCTACTCCCGTAAAGATTTACAGCCTCAGAAACCCTAAACAGGGTCACTATGAGTCAGTTGTTTTTGTTGTTAAGTGCCATGGAGCTGGTTCGAAATCATAGTGACCTTGTATAGAGTTTCCAAGGAGCAACTGGTGGGTTTGAACCACTGATCCTTTGGTTAGCAGTCCAGTGTCACACCAGGACTGGGTATATATGTATGTATGGGACCACAATGGTGCTGTAGGATAAGCACTGGAATATGAATCACCAGGTTGGCTGTTCAAGCCCACTAGGTGCTCTGCAGGAGAAAGATGAGGGTTTCTGCTCCTACAAAGATTTACAGCCTGGGAAACCTTGTCGGGATCATTATGAGTCAAAGCCAACTGGACAGCACTTAACACAGCATACATTAATACATATATATGCATATACATATGTGTATGTACATCATTTATTCTATTTTTGTTGAGAATATGCACAACAGAATATTCACAAATGTAACAATTTCTACATGTAAAATTCAGTGACATTGATAACATTTTTCAAGTTGTGTAGACATTCTCACCCCCATTTTCTGTGTTGTTTCTTCCTTCTAAACTTCCTAACTTCAAGTTGTTATTGTTTATTTGATCTCATATAAGATAGATCTTTAAAAATCTGATGCTCAAGGTTGTTGTTGTTGTCAGGTGCCATCGAGTCGGAACCGACTCATAGCGACCCTATGCACAGCAGAACGAAACAATGTCCGATCCTGGGCCAACCTCACTACCGCCGCCACACTTGAGTCCATCAGTGATGCCACCTGGCTGATCCACCTTGTTGGGGTCTTCCTCTTCTTCTCTGATGCTCAAGGTAGACATTATTAACTAGTTAAGTTTTGGGGTTTAAGAATATCTTAGGGGCTATTTTTTATTTAGATTTAAAGATTACCTCAGGGCAATAGATTCAGGGGCTCCATAGGGTTTTCCACGACTGATTTTTCAGAAGTAGATCATCAACTCATTCTTTAAAGATGACTCTAATTGGATTTAAACTACCAACCTTCCCTTTAGCAGCAAAGGGTATTAAGCATTTGTGCTACCCAGTGGCTGTCCAGGAGCAGTGCAATCAAATTATAAAGATTCTTCAGAACTAGGAACCCTACACCTGCAAAAAAAATTCTGGGGAGTCAGGCATTCTATGATTCTAATAAAGTTATTTATGCAATGGGGATAGACCCTAAACTAGGTTGCTATTGTCATTAAATGCCTGCAAGGTGGTTCCAACGAATAGTAACCCTGTACAGAGTTTCCAAGGAGCATTTGTTGGGTTTGAGCCTCTGACCCTGTGGTCAGCAGTCCAGTGCTCATCCTACAGTTCTACATTAGGACTCCAATCTAGATACAAATGGGGGGGGGGACACTTAAAAAGGAGATAGAACAGATTTTAGTAATAGGGAAGAATGAAATATTTTAAATTTCTGCTCATGATAGAAAACTCAGTACGACTGAATGTGCAGGTGAGCTTAAAGATTAATATGCTGTGATTAGAACTGGGAGTTCCAGACTCCTGGGCCTAGACTTAAGGTTAAGGTCAGCATGATGATGTCAAACCAAAGTAGAAAGAAAAGGTGACTTTCTTCATCTCCTATTCTGGCTGTATCAACTTCTGTTTAACCATAAACCATTACATGCTGGAGTAATCCAAGTCTCTTCCACTTTTTCTTTTTGGAATATACATCTATCCTAGATAATATCCAGTGCCAAGGCTTTGTATTGTTATTGTTGTCAGGTGCCATCGAGTCGGAACCGACTCATAGCAACCCCATGCACAGCAGAATGAAACAATGTCCAATCCTGGACCAACCTCACTACCACTGCCACACTTGACACCATCAATGATGCCACCTGGATGATCCATCTCGTTGGGGGTCTTCCTTTTTTTCTCTGACCCTCCATATTACCCAGCATGACATCCTTCTCCAGCGACTGTTCCCTCCTGACAATATGTCTAAAGTATGAGAGACGAAGCTTAGCCATCCTGGCCTCCAAGGAGCTCTCTGGCTGCACTTCTTCCAAAACAGATCTATTGGTTGTTTTGGCAGTCCATGGCACTTTTAGTATTCTCCTCCAACACCACAACTCAAAGTCATCAATTCTTCTATGATTGTATATTTTTATATTATTTATTTATTGCTGACTCTCAAAGCTGTCTTTCCAGCTCTTTCATCACCTCCTAACTTCAAATTTACATAACCAACTGAATACCCGACATCTCTACTTGGACACAATTTCCAAAATCATTGTTCTCACTAGTCATTCCCATTATTACAAACTCCACAAGCATTGCAATTCTTGGTATTTTCTTCTACCCCCTATCACCCACCTTTAATTTATAAGCAAGTCTGCCACCTCTACTTACCCATGCCAGAAATGACAAATTGAAGAGGAATGGTGTTGCATTCATTGTCAAAAAGAACATATCCAGATCAGTCATGAGGTACAACACTGTCTGTGATAGGATAATATCCATGTGCCTACAGGGAAACCCAGTTAATACCACTATTTAGGCACAAACCACTAAAGCCAGTGAGGATGAAATAGAAGAATTCTGCCAACTTCTTTAATCTGAAATTGATAAAACATGTAATCAAGATGTATTGATCATTACTGTGCAAAGGTTGGGAACAAAGAGGAAGGATCAGTAATTGGAAAATATGGCCTTGGTGATAGAAATGATGCTGGAGATTGCATGATAGAATTCTGCAAAATCAATGATGTATTCATTTCAAATAGCTTCTTTAGACAGATAAGAGACAACTATACACATGGACCTCACCAGATGGAATACATAGAAATCAAATTGACTACATCTGTGGAAAGAGAAGATGGAAAACCTCCATCTCATCAGTCAAAACAAGGCCAGGGGCAGACTATAGAATAGACCATCAATTACTCATATGTAAATTCAAACTGAACCTGAAGAAAATGAAAACAAATCCACGAGAAACAAAACATGACCTTGAATGTATCCCACCTGAATTTAGGGATCATCTGAAAAACAGATTCACAGTTTTCCCCATTAGAAAGAGAGGTGACCCAAGGTAATGCTGAAATCATCAATAATATCATTCATATCGCGTGCAATTAGAACTTTGCTTGTGATAATTAAAATTGATTGCAATTGTACATTGACAGGGAACTGTCAGAAAGTCAAGTTGGAATCAAAAGAGCACATGGAACTAGGTCATCATTGCTGGTATCAGATAGATCTTGGAGAAAAGCAGAGAATATCAGAAAGATATTTACTTATGTTTTATTGACTATGCAAAGGTTTTTAACTGTATGGACCATGACAAACTATAGATAGCAATGCAAAGAATGGGTATTCCAGAATACTTAATTATGCACATGAGAAACCTGTATCTGAACAAAGAGGCTATTGTTAGAATAGAAGAAGGAGATACTGAATGGTTTAAAATCAGGATAGGTGTGTGCCAGAGTTGTATTCTTTTACCAAAAGTATTCACTCTGCATGCTGAGTAAATAATCTGGGAGGCTGGATTATATGAAGAAGAACATGATATAGCCTGATATAGCCTTGCACACTGTAAGAGAAGAGGATTTAAAATGCTTACTGATGTAGATCAAAGACTGCAGTCTTCACTGTGGATTGCACCCCAATGTAAAGAACACATAGCTCCTTACTAGTGGATCAATACATAACATCCTGATAAATGGAGAAAAGCCTGAAACCATAAAGAATTCATTTTGCTTGGATCCACAACCAACATTTGTGGAAGCAGAAGTCAAGAAATCAAATGATACATTGTATTGGGCAAATCTGCTGCACAAGACCTCTTTAAAGTGTTCAAAATCTGAGATATCATTTTGAGGACTAAGGTGCTCCTGACCCATGCCATGGTATTTTCAATAGCCTCATATGTATGTGAATGTTGGAATGAATAGGGAAGGCTGGAGAAGAATCGATGCATTTGGATTATGTATAAAATCTGGAGAAGGCTATTAAAAGTAACAGGGGTCAGCCACATAACCACAGAGGACTAGAGTGGAGAGTGAAGCATCCAGCTGATAAGAAGAGAGGGCACATGCATAAGTACACCCACACTTGCAGACAATACCCACTTGGCCTGGCCTCAATGGCTGGAGGATCAGAGCTCAAACAGAAGAAGAAAAAGAGGGAAAAAAGAATAATCTGATACAATTTGATGAACTTGACACACATATATGGAAGCAATAGCTCAAAAGAGTGAACAAATCTTCACAGCGAGGATCATTCCCACCTCCTCCACACATGGAGAGGACAGGGATGGGCAACTTGGACATTGGCTACCCATAATGGGGGCAGTTACAGAGGCAAGAAGTGACTGGCTTACAAGCTTTCAAGAGGGAACCTAGATCCAGTGGGCTTGGAGCAAGGTAGAATCTCCACTGAGTAGTATCCATTCTGCCTAGTCAGGACTGATGAAAGGAGATGCAGATAGGTCTCTTTCGATACAGTAGCGAATAATTGTTATCGGGACTGATTGTAAGGGCTGGAAATGTAAAGGTGGACATTTTGGGGCAAAGGGAGGGGAGTGATTAACCTTGCAGTCTAGGAGCGGAGGTCCCTGAGACCATCAAAGGAGAAGAGCAGAGAACGGAACCCTACCCAGAGAAGCAGTGATGCCAGGAATGGAGGCAGAAACAATGACGTGGGGAGATGGAGCAGCTGGAAACCTTGGATCTGGAGAGAGAGGGGTGCCATGTGTGGACAACAGGGGGCAGGCTTGCAAGATATACCCTTTGGTTGATTGATGATGCAGGGAAGGAATTGTAACCGTGGCAAGGAAACAAAAAATATACAACAGGATCAATGTGAAGCTGATGTCTTCCCATGTAAACTATCACATAATTCACAATAAAGCATTAAAATTAATAAATAAATAAAAGTAACAGGGACCACCAGAACAAAACAAATCTATGTTAGAAGCCAGGATGGCAAGAGCTTTTCTCTCATACTTTGGACATACTATTAGGAGAGACCAGTCCCTTGAGGAGGACATCATGCTTGGTAAAGTGGAAGGTCAGTGGAAAACAAGATTGATTGATGGACTGGCGCAGTGGCAGCAGCATTGGGCTCAAACATAACAATTATTAGGATGGTGCAGGACAAGGCAGTGTTTCCTTGCATTGTACTTCGGGTCACTATGAATTGACACCTAACAAAAACAACAAGGGAGTCCTGGTGTTAATGAGCCAGACTGCAAAGCCATTTGAACTGCGAGGTAGGCAATTCAAGCTCACCAGCTGCTCCTGGGAAAATCTATACTGGGTCGCTATGGGTCGGAAGGGTTGGAACCGACTTGACAGCACTTAACAATAACAAAAAACAAGAGTCTAGTATTTCCATGTATAGTCTTTATTACTATGTGGCTTTTATTGTTTCTTGATTTACTTATGTTTCTATTTCACAAGCTATAAGTTAAATTTTGTCTGCTTTATTAATCACCATAATGCCAGAACCTAAAGCATTATCATATATAAGTGATGCTGAAGATCTATTTGTCATATAAATTGCTGTTGTTGTTGTTAAATGCCGCCGAGTTGGTTCTGACCCATAGCAACCCTGTAGAGGGTTTCCAAGGAGCATCTGGTGAATTTGAACCAGCGCCTTTGCAATTCAAACTAACTTTGCATCCAGTGCATTTGTCAAATAAATTAGCAAAAGACTAAAATCATTGGTTGAATTATATTTGCCATTATATACTAGCTGCACGCAATGAATAGTGACAAATAACATTAGAAATATATTGCATAGAGACATTTTTGTGTCTCAACTTTGACAAAAAGGGAGATTATATTCTTTTTCTTCCACAATATATTTTGCTAATAGTGGCATTTGTACACAGACCTAACCTTCCAATAACTTTTTATTAATCTCTAATCCAGTCTTTATGTTGCTTTTTAAACTGTACAGAATCTGGTAACAATGGTCACCATGTTTACTATTTAGCATAATGTCTCTTCATCTGACAGGCACTCAATAAACACTTAACAATGAAACTGATTACTTATTTTACAATGAATAATCACATTTCTTTACCCTAGTGTATCTGGAACTCATGTACTACTCTTGGGAAGACAAGGATGCACAATTATTAACCAAAATATACGGTATAAAGAAAATATGCATGGCATTTTTACTAATCAGTATCTATATCTTGAAAAATGTTTGAAGCCTATTCACTAGGACAAAGCCCCTTGTACATTCATCTGAGACATAGAGCTAGTCATGCAGACTTTCTGTATTCTATACATTTGAAATAGGAAGAAAGGCAAAAAGTGAGGTATTCATCAGTTTTCATAAGAAGGGAATTTCATACGAAGGGTTAAGCTTTGTCTCTCTACAGTGAATTGTTTGGCCTTTTTCTGAAACAACATCTGCTGCCTTCTGGGACTCCTGTAGAGCAGAAGGCTCATAAATAAAGTGGCTGGATTGGAACTCTGAGTATTTAAATCAGTCAAAGGAACAAATTGCATGAAATTTTATTTTACATTATTTCTTTTGGAAAAATGTTTTTATATACTTCCCCATCCCCCTCTGAGGGTTTCCATTTACAAAGGAATTCCTTTTTTCAGTTTGCCAAATTGTGTCTATGGTCTTACATAGTGTGCCCTTAGAGATGTTTACAATTAATTCTGCTTACCAACATGGCTAACATTCTCTGAATTATCTGGTATTGAAATACATGATCATATAATCTTGTCCATAAGCTTCACAACAGGTAAGTTTTCATCTGTAAAATGTAAAGGAATACGTACCACTTACACTATCAGCCATTGACCATATAACCCATCTTTAGCTGCACTCAAGCCAGTACACGATAAGAATGGCACAGAGATGTCTATACAGGTTATTTTCAACAGAAGGAGTGTTGAGAAGATCTTATAAAATGCTGTAATTTCAAAGTTGCTAAAATCATGAACTCCTTCTAGAAGTGAGAAAACTGGTTGTTGCAATGATTGTGATACATCACACCATTTGTTTTACTGAATGTGTTCTGTGCTCCAATTAAAGTAAAATTCAACACTTTTTATCATTGGCATTTTTAGGGTCCTGAAAGCTGTGTTGTCATTTTCACAAATGCCATGAAGGAGTGATCAATTAAGTTGTATTGTCCTCTCTCTTCTTATAGTATTATCCTCACCAGTAGGATGAAACAGAGTAATACAAATGTCCAATTGTATTTAATACTTTTTACTTACTTTGAATCAAGGATATAACAAAGCAAAAAAGTATTTTCCCTATATAATGCAAGGAGTCATTGTGCAGTGCTATAGAATAAAGCACTGATCTGTCAGGTCAGTTTGAATAACGAGGTGGGTGGTTCAAACCCACCAGTTGTTCCTCTGAAACCTATACAGGATTGATATGAGTCAGAACCAACTCAACGGTACTTAACAACAACATATAATGCAAAGTTATTTATACTCAATAAACTTTTCATTTGATCAGAGATCCTTGGGTTGGGCATTCAAGAACTCTTCATGCTGACATTTCCAAACTTGAAGTTTCCAAAGTGACCTTCATCTATATAATAGTGATAGCAACTGATGGTATCGCTTAACAAGACATCAGTCACACACAAACCATGATCAGAGAAATACTAAATGAAATGTAAGATTATCTCAGAAACATACTAATGAAAAGAGATTATTGTATATTTATAACAAAATTGTGTAAGTTAGCAAATGATCTAAAAACAGAGTCCAGGAGACTATGTCCCTTGAAAGGAAAATAAGATTCAAACCTTCAAAATAGTATTTTATTCAGAACTAAAATTTAAGCTTATACATATATAACTTTAATCCTAAGAGAAATAATTTGAGTATTCATTCTGACACCTCCTACTAATTAATTTTAGAAAAAATACTTTAGCTCTTTGGCAAAATATGAGTTTTGTTTTTTTTTCAATAGTATTTATAGAGCAGTTATTTAATGACATAATCATTCAATGATGAGAAAGATATTGTTTTTAAGGTCCTTTAAACTCTAGTAGTCTGTGTTTACAAATAGTTGCACAATTAGAATAATATTAACTAATTATATTTCTTAACAATCTTGGCTTATACACTCTCTCACTGGGTACTGGGATTAATTAAGGGAAAAATAAAATCTACATGGTTCTTAAATTTTTTTATAACTTTTACTTTTAAGTATCGACTTGACAGCTATGGGTTGCATTTGGTTTAGTTATAAAGATTTTTGTCTTTTATTTAAAAACCTCAAACTTATATTCAAAGCAAAGCTTTCTCCTTGAATTTCCATCTTCTTCACTTTCCTCCTCTTCCTTCCCTCCATTAGTCTTCCCCTCACTGATCCTTGTGGTGTTGGAGAGAAAAAAGATTTCTCCTTGAAAGAATACTCATAGTTAGGTTGTATCTCCTCTTTTAACTTGTTTGTAGGTTAGGCGAGGAAAGTGGAGGACCCTACTTTCCACAGATCCAATTCCAAACAGTTCCCCAAATACTGAGAGTTCTTTTAAAGACTCAGCTACATTTTATGGCTGAGCCTCATCGGACAGAGCTATAGTCCATACTTTGGATAGACAGTATCTTTGGTACCCTATAATGTCCTGGAAAATATTCTAGTTGCCAATATCATCATGTCAGAGGCTGTGGTCACACGCAGAATCCTCTTTCCACCTTTCTCGAGGTGTAGGAGCTCAGGGAAGATTGTGGTCTTTGATCTTCATCGGTAAATATTTTGAGTCATCTTTGCTTTCAGCAAGCAAGGCTGTATCATCTGCATATCACACGTTAATAAGTCTTCCTCCAATCTCCAATAGTGATGCCATCTTTTTCTTCATAAAATCCAGCTTCTCTAATTATTTGCTTAGCATACAGATTGAATCAGTATGGTGAAAGAATATAACCCTGGCTGAACACCTTTCCTAATTTTAGACCATTTGGTGTTTAGTTTTTCTGTTCAAACAGCTGCTTCTTGGTCTATGTACAGGTTCCTCATGAGCATAATTTAAGTGTTCCAGAATACTCACTTTCCGCAATGTTGTCCATAGCTTAGGGACTCACATTATCAAAAGTCTTAGTTTAGTCAATAAAGCACAGGTGAACATCTTTCTGTTCTTCTCTGCTTTTAGAAAAGATGCATCTGACATCAGCAATGATATCACTCATTCCATGTCCTCTTCTGAATCTGGCTTGAACCACTGTAAGTTCTCTGTCAATGTATGGTTGCAGCCATTTTCATATTGTATTTAGCAAAATTTTACCTGCATGCAATATTAATGATATTGTCCAGTGATTTATGCATTCCATTGAGTCACTTCTCTTTTGGAATGGGAACAAATAAGGACCTCTTCTAGTCAGTTGGCCAGGTAGTTGTCTTCCAAATTTCTTGGCATAGTTGAGTGAGTGCCTCTAGTGATGCATCATTTTGTTGACATATTTCAATTTTTATTCTACCAAATTCTGGTGTCTTGTTCTATGTCAAAGCCTTTAATGCACCTTAGACTTCCTAAAGAGTATTACTGACTCTTTACCGTATGCTACCTCTTGAAATGTCTGATCATTGATTATTTCTATTTGGTACAGTGACTCTGTATACCTTCCATGTTCTTTGGATGCTTTCTGCATCATTCAATATTTTGCTCATAGAATTCTTCAATATTGCAATTTGAGGCTTGAATTTTTCTTCAGTTCCCTCAGCTTGAGAAATGCTGAGTGGGTTCTTCCCATTAGTTTTCTAACTTCAGCTCTTTGCATATTTCATTATAATATTTTGCTTTGTCTTCTCAAACTGCCTTGTGAAAATTTCTATTCAGCTCTTTTTCTTCCCCATTTATTACATTTTCTTTAGCATCTGTATGCTGGAGAGAAAGCTTCATAGTCCCTTCTGACATTCAGTTTGAACTTTTCCTTCTTTCTTGTCTTAATGACCGTTTGCTTTCTACGTTTATGATGTTCTTGAGATCATCCCACAATTCTTCTGGTTTTTGGTCTTTAGTGTCTAATGCACCAAATCTGTTCTTCAGGTGATCTCTAAATTCAGGTGGGATATATCCAAAGTCATATTTTGGCTCTCGTGGACTTGTTTTAATTTTCTTCAGCTTCAGTATGAATTTGCATATGAACAATTAATTGATGGTCTATTCTACAGTCTGCCCCAGCCACATTTTGGCTGATGAAATGGAGTTTTTCCACCATCTCTATTCTCAGATGTAGTAAATTTGATTCCTTTGTATTCCTTCTGGTGAGGTCCTTGTGTATAATAGTCTTTTATGTTGTTTAAAGAAGATATTTGTGATGAGGAAGTCTTGAGAATTCTATCATGAGATCTCCAGCATCATTTGTATCACCAAGTCCATATTTTCCAATTATTGATCCTTCTTCTTTGCATTCCAATTACCAGTAATTACATCTTGATTGCATGTTTGATCAATTTTAGACCGAAGAAGTTGATAGAAGTGTTCAATTTCATCATCACTGACTTTTGTGGTAAATTTGAATAATGGTGGGATTAACTGGCCTTCTTTGTTGCTGTTGTTGTTGTTAAGTGCTGTCGATTCAGTTCAGATCTACAGTGACCCTGTAGAGGGTGTCCAAAGAGGGGCTGGTAACCTTGTGGTTCAAACAACTTTGCAATCCAGTACATTAACCGACAAAGCCACAGCATTGTACTTCAAGACAAATCTTGATGTTTTCTTTTTGATGATGAATACAATGTCATTCCTCTTCAATTTGTCATTCATGGCATAAGGAACCATGTGACTGTCAGATTCAAAATGGCCGGCCAACACCAATCTATTTCAGCTCACTAATGCCTAGGATATTGATGTTTATAAGTTCCATTTCATTTTTTACAATTTCCAATTTTATGAGATTCATACTTTGTACATTCCATGTCCTGATGATTAATGGATGTTTACAGATGTTTCTCTTCAACTTAAGTTGTGCCCCATCAGCAAATGAAGATCCTGAAGGCTCTACTTCTTTGAGTCATCACTGTCAACTCTGCTTTGAGGAGGCAGCTCTTCAGCAGTCATATTTTGAGCACCTTCTAACCTGCGGGACTCAATTTTTGGAATTATATCTGACAATATTTCGCATCATGTTTTAATATTCTGTATTCTGGTGCTGGCAGTGTTCCACTGCTATACATAAAAATTTCAGTGACTAAATATTTGGAAGAAGTCCATCTCTCTTTCTGTTTAGTCTGTCTTTGCCTGGAATTTCAGCTGAAACCTGTCCACCATGAGTGACCCTGCTGATAGTTAAAATATCCATGGCATAAACCTCAGAATCATAGCAACCCTTGAGCCACCATAGTATGACAAACTGACAAAGAAGTGGTGGAGATTTGATGTAGTAGACACTAATGCCTGCAGACCAGAAGATCTGTGAGATAACATCAAGACCATCATCCAGTGGCCAACTAAGACACAACTGCTAAGCTGTCCATGTGCAGGAGAAAGAACAGTGATGAAAATTTATTCAATTTTATTCAACAAACCTTTATTTAACTCACAGTAATTTTTTTTTTTTAAATCACCCATTAAAAAAAAAAAAGTTCATCAAAAATACAGAAAATGATGAAAAGACAAAAATGGATTCGGAAGAGACTCTGAAACTTGCTGTTGAATGGGAAAAAATTTTACTGCAAGAAATGTGGAAGTAAAAGAGTTGAGTAGAAAAGTACAAAGGGAAACTTGAGAAGTATTATAATGTAATCGAAATGAAAAAGAATGATAAAATTAACCTTCAATTAACCTTGACTTTTAGAAAATAGATTAATAACATCATATTTGTATTGAATCCATTAATTTGAGAAAGAAACCTAAATTATGCCTTTGGAAATTTCAGAGTACATCATTATTAAATTATCTGAAAGTTCTAAATTACCAAATATTATACCTTTCCAGAAAAGCAGAAATTCATGTAGTTATCCATTACCACAAGAGCTGGTGAAAGCTTTTTATTTATTTTTTTAACTACAAATGCCCACATAAGATATGACTCATATAAATAATTTCTCTGTTTTCTGCACTAACTCTACTGGTCATACTGATGACTAATATTAGATCTCTTACCTCTTCCTTTCATTTTTACAGAGGATGAATGTTTGAAAATTATGATTTATTATTTTAAAAAAGTTATTCTTTACCAAATGAGAAAAAATAATCTACCATGTTTGAACTCTTCTGTTACCAAGGAATTAAAACCAACACAATATACAAAAAATCATCAAAATTTGTATTTTAAAGTTTTCCTTAACTAGACATAATAAAAATGAATAAAAAATTTTACACAATATATTCCAGAGCAGAAACACCTAATTGGATATATTTATAAAATTCTAATCATATGTATACATATATTTATATATTGAATTTGTACATAATTCTGTAACTTTATTATATGAAATATAAGTAAAATTTTTATTTAAAAATATTTTTAAGTTTTCCTTAAATATCAACTTATTAAAACACAATTGTTATTTATTTTAAGCATTTTTCAAGTTCCACATCAGAATGTTGAGGTTTGAAAGCATTTCAAAACCAGTAAAATTCTTTTCAGCTGCAGGAGAAAAGGCAAGAAGTCAGATGTCATAACATTGAAGCAACTAGAGCCACAAATACAATTTTAATACTTGAGGGAAATAAGAGTAGCAGAAATCCTTGTGTTCCTAGCACTATTATTTGTCAAACTCATGAGTAAGGATTTTATAAGAGATAAACAAAAGCTATATAAAAAACTTAATAAATAGCCATAATAGTTAAGTAATTTAATAGTTTAAGATTTCCTGAGAGAACACTAAGATTTAATTTATTTAATTTCTATAATCTGAATGTGGTCAGAATTTTTAGTAATGCCATTATACATATTGTCAGTTATCTGTTGTTGTTATTGCTAAATGTCATCAAGTCCATTCTGACTCATAGCAATACTGCATAGGGTTTCTTAAGAGCAGCTGGTGGGTTTGAATCAACCATCTTGCAGTTAGCAGTCTAGTACTTATCCTACAGAGCCACACCAGGGCTCCAGAAATTACTATTTTATTATATTGTTTTGAAAGTAGTTTTTACTGTACACTTAACAATAGCAACAACATATTATCATAAGGAGGCTTCAAAAAGTTTGTGTAATAATTCCCCATCATCTATTAATCCATTTTTCCATGAACATTTTGAAGTCTTCTCGTATTTGTATTTCACTGCACTTGTCTCAATATCACCATAAATACTATCAGCCAGAGTGCTCCTTGGAGGTCAAGATGGCCAAACTTCGTCTCTCATACTTTGGACATATTGTCAGGAGGGACCAGTCGCTGGAGAAGGATATCGTGTTTGGTAGGGTGTAGGGTCAGAGAAAAAGAGGAAAACGCCAAACGAGATGGATTGGCCAAGTGGCAGCATAGATGGACTCAAGCATGGCAACAGTAGCGAGGTTGGCCCGGGATCTGGCAGTGTTTCATTCTGCTGTGCTTAAGGTCGCTATGGGTTGGTACCGACTCAATGGCACCTAACAATAATGTATAGCATCTCCTAGAAGAAAGTTGTTTTTGTTGTTAAGTGCCATGGAATGAATTCCGACTCAGTACAAGACTTCCAAGGAGTAGCAAGTGAATTTGAACTACTGACCCTGTCGCAAGAAGTCCAGTGTTTATCCTTCAGTGCCATATCAGGACATTAGTCCATATGTTTCAAGATAATATTACTAAGACTAACATTAACTTTACTTGTATAAAGAATTTTCTAGAAGAAAGAAGCAGTCAATCTAAATACAATATTGCTGCTTTTGTGTGTCTTCACATCAATTCTTACATATACAAAATTTTCATCTGCGATTATATGCCCAATAGTAACGTTTTTACAATATGATCAAGGAACATGATGAAAGTGACTAAAAGACAGCATAGTCAATAGCTGATACAGCATCAATACTTTTAACAAACAGAATATGAGGGGTGTCAAAACATTTTTAGAAATATTCCACTATCATTTAATTCAAAACTTTCACAAACTTTTTGAAGTTCCTTGTATAAGAATGAATAAATATCAAAGATTTCAATTTCTTAACATTAACTCTGCCTTAAAAAGAAATCACTTTCATGATTTAATGATTGTACTACCAGCTAATCTTGTCTTTTGGGGATTTTTTTTTTTTTTAGCAAAAATATTTGTATTTCATTTCATTACCTATTTTACCAAGCTTTGCCTTCAAATTTACTGTGGCTAATTCAAAAGGTAAAAATGAGTAAATAATAAAGGGATTTATTAATAATTTCCTATAAGTGTACTATACAGTCCGAATACAATTATAAAGCAGGTTCTACAAATTTTTTTTCTGACAAGGATAATATCAACTTCCACTTTCAAGATAGCAAGTGAGCACACACTGAAGTCTTCTTATCAGCAGGAAACCCTAGAAATGGTTGAAAACGTGTTTAAAAGTGATGGCTATATCATTAAATTTCTGAAGAATGGAAATTATGAGGAATATCAACAAAACTGAAACAGAAGAGAATAAGATATTAACAAGGCAGCAGCCAAAAATACAAGAAAAGGCCAAAAAGTAATATTATATAAAGTACAACTATCTCCAATGAGGCCCTAGAACTATAAGTAAGAAGGTAACAAGGGACAAAAATACAAGGATTAATTTTAACCTGACAACAGCAATGATATCTTTTGTTCCGTATCTTATTCTAAATCCAACTTGAATTTCTGGCAGTTCTCTATTAATGTATTGCTGCAACCCTTTTTCAATTAATTTCAGCAAAATTTTACTTGCATGTGATGTTAATGATATTGCTCAATAATTTCCCCACTCTGTTAGGTCAACTTTCTTTGGAATGGTCCCAAATATATATCTCTTCCAGTCACTTGTCCTGGTAACTATCTTACAAATATCTTGGCTTGGAGAGTGAGCACTATATCAGTTTGATGAAATACTTTAATTCGTATGACATCAATTCTTGAAGTTTTGTTTTTCCAATATTGATTATGTCAAATGGATCTTAACTGAAAGTAGAGAATATCAGAAAGAAAAACATTGGCCCATGTGGATCATAACAAACTATGGATGACACTGAGAAGAATGAGTATTCCAGAGCACTTAATTGTACTCATGAGGAACCTGTACATAGATCAAGATTCTTGTTGTTCAAACAGAACAAGAAGATACAGAATCGATTCAAATTAGGGCAAACTATGTCTGGGTTGTATGCTTCACCATATTAATTAAACCTATACACTGAGAAAGTAATCTGAGAAACTGGACTATATGAAGAAGAATGAGGCATCAAGATGGGAGAAAGGCTCATTAACAACCTGTGATATGCAGATGACACTAACTTGCTTACTGAAAGCAAACACAACTTGAAGCACTTACTAATGAAAATCAAAGACTATAGTCTTCCAAAAAAAAAAAAAGACTACAGTCTTCAATATGGATTGCACCACAATGTAAAGAAAACACAAATCTTTGCAGGTGGACCAATAAACTACATAATGATAAACAGAAAGGTTTGAAGTTGTCAAAGATTTTTTATACTTGGGTCCACAATCAACATTCATGGAAATAGCAGTCAAGATGCATTGAATAGGACAAATCTACTGCAAAAGACTACTTGAAAGTGTTAAAGATAACAATATCACTTTGAGAACTAAGGTACACCTGACTTAAGCCCTGGTATTTTCAACCACTTCGCATGCATATGAAGCTGCACAAAGAATAGGAAGACTATAGATATTTTCAGATTCTGGACTCCTGTTGTGGCTCTGCAGAATCAGCACTGGATAGCAAATTCCAGGCTCAGGTGTTCAAACCCACCAACTGCTCCTTGGAAATCCTATACAGGGCTGCTATGAGTTGGGAGTGACTGGACAGCACTTATTAACAACAATATAGAAGAATTGATGCAATTAAGTTATGGTGTTGGCAAAGAATGTTAAATATACCATGAATAGCCAAAAGAACAAGCAAGTCTGTCTTGGAAGAAGTACAGCCAGAAGTCTCTTTAGAAGCAAAGCTCGCAAGACTTCATCTCACATATTTTGGACATATTATCAGAAGGGTCCAATCATTGAAACTTGGTAAAGTAGAGGGTCAGAGAAAAAAAGGAAGATCCCAATGAGTTGGATTGGCACAGTGGTTGCAGCAATGCACCCAAACATAACAATTGTGAGGAGGGCACAGTACTGGACGGTGTTTCCTTCTGTTGTACATACTACTGTTGTGAGTAAGAACTGACAAGACGGCACCTAACAACAACAATGACAAATTTTAATACCTCAGCAAGAGGCACCACTGTGGTTAATCCCTTATTAGCATCACCCACGCATTCACCCTGTACAAATAGAGATTAATGTTTGTTTTATTCAGATGCAACTTCTTCCAAACCCAGAACAGTGTTTGGCACATTGTATGCCTTCAACTATGGATAACATTGATAAAACTGGGAATCCCAGAACACTTATTTGTGTTCATAAGGAATCTTTACATAGAGCAAGAGGCATTCAAACAGAACAAGGTGACACAGAATAGTTTCAAATGAGGAAAAGTGTAAATCAGTGTAGTATCTTTTACCATACTTAATATGTGGGCTGAGCAATAATCCTACAAACTGTACTATATGAAGAAGAACATGGCATCAGAAAAACTCATTAAATTGCAATATGCAAATGATACAACCTTGTTTACTAGAACCGAAGACTTGAAGGGCTTACTGATGAAGATCAAAAAATACAGATTTCAGTATGAATTGCACCTGACTGTAAAGAAACAAAAAACTTCACATCTCAAACAATAAATAACATCATGATAAATGGAAAAGTAAGAGTGTGGGTTCTGTAGAATAAGCACTGGAGTGCAAATCACAACGTGGTGGTTCAAGTTCATCAGCAACTCGATTGGAAAGAGATGAGGCTTTCTGTTCCCACAAAACTTTATAGCCTCAGAAACCTTATGCAGGGATGCTATACGTCAACAGCACTTAACAACAACTACAAATGGAGGAAAGATTGAAGCTGTCAAAGACTTTTGACCCCTTAAAAATGTTAAAGACTGAAGATGTGCTCTTGAGGACTAAAGTGCACCCACACCATAATATTTTCAGTCACCTCATATGCATGCAAAAGCTGGATAATTAGTGAGATAGATGGTAGAAGAATTAATGCATTTGAATTATGGTGATGTTGAAGAATATCAGAAGGGACCAGTCCCTGGAAAAAGAAATCATGTTTGGCAAAGTAGAGTCTCATTAAAATAAAGGAGCTCTGGTAGCGAGCGTAGTGGTTACGAATCAGGTTGCTAACCTCAAGGTCAGCAGCTTGAAACTACCAGCTGTTCCGCAGGAGAAAGATGAGGCTTTCTGTTCCCGTAAAGATTTACATCCTTGGAAACCCTGCACTGGGTCACTATGAGTCGGCATCTACTCCACAGAACAAAACCATCCCAACAAAAACAAAATGGGTTGACACAATGGACTCAAGCTTCACAACAATAGTAAGGATGGCCCAGGAGCAGACACTGTTTCATTCTATTGTATGTATAGCAAACCCCTATGTACGCTAGGAATTGGAACTGAGTCAATGGTTCCTAAAACAACATACCTTCAGTAAAAATGTATTGAGTGAATAGACATTTTACAGCCAAAAAATAAAGGACTTGGAGCTTTCTATTCATTTGAATCTTAGTTGAACAAATATGTGTTACTGAGTGAGTGTCTGCATGCCAGGTCCTAGAAGCTCACAGCCCTATACATCATAGAATCATGGACCTATCACCACTACCCAGGCATCTGTGGATTTACTATGTGAAAGATGTCCTGAATCTCCTTCCCTTTCACCTGTACTAAGAAGTAAAAACGAATCACACTGATGATACTGCCTCAAGAAAGTCTTTAATTTTGCCAAACCACATTTAAACCCATTAACTGCCAGAGAAGTCACTCTATTGCCTGCTAATATTTCTTCCACAGAGTCAGAGCATTATTAACATCATGCAATGGATGTTTTCCTAGCCTTGCTTGTTGTTGGCTGTATACTACAGTTCTGACTCAGTCACACTTTATTGGGTTTCCAAGGCTATAAATCTTTAGGGAGCAGAAAGCCTCATCTTTCTCCTGCATAACAACTGATAGATTTGAACTACCAACCTTGCAGTTAGCAGCCCAGCTCACAATCCACTACCAGCGCTCCTTATTCCTAGCCTGAGAGAAAGAAATATATCATTGCTATATATTGTAGTAGTAGAACTGCAAGGTCAGCAGTTCGAAATAACCAGCTGTTCCGCGGGAGAAAGATGAGGCTTTCTGCTCCCGTAAAGATTCACAGCCTTGGAAACCCTGTACAGGGTCACTATGAGTCGGAACCGACTCCACAGCAAACAACAACAACAATAGTGCCCTGAGTCAAGTCTCACAGTCATTGCATCAAGCCATGGAGTGCTCCTCAACTTTAGGAAAGGCACAGATCCTCTTTCCTCTGTTTTCTTAATAGAAGTGTGTATGTTGCTATGATGCTTGACAGGTTTCAGCGCTGCACAGCAGAATTACTGATCCAGTGAAGAAGGCATCTTTCAGACTTCTGAGCTTTATTTGCTATATTCATTAAAAAAAAAAAAAGGAAAATCCAAACCAATTGCCTTGGAATTAATTCAAATTGATTAAAAATAAATCCCATGTGTTTCAGAATAGAACTGTGTTCCATCTGGTTTTCAATAGCTGTTATCTTTCAGAAATGGATCACCAGTACTTTCTTCTGAGGTACCAAGTTTTCAGTTAGTAGCAATTCACTTAACCATTTGTGCCAGCTAAGGACAACTCATCTCTAAAGAAGACTAAAAATATCAATTCTTCTGAAAATAGTCTTTGTTGTTGTCAGTGCCATCGAGTCGGAACCGACTCATAGCGACCCCATGCAGAGCAGAACAAAACAATGTCCGATCCTGGACCAACCTCACTAACGCTGTCACACTTGAGTCCATCAATGATGACACCTGGCTGATCCATCTCGTTGTGGGTCTTCCTCTTTTTCTCTGACCCTCCACCTTACCCAGCATGACATCCTTCTCCAACGATTGTTTCCTCCGGACAATATGTCCAAATTAGAGAGACGAAGTTTAGCCATCCTGGCCTCCAAGGAGCACTCTGGCTGCACTTCTTCCAAAACAGATCTATTGGTTCTTTTGGCAGTCCATGGCACTTTTAGTATTCTCCTCCAACGCCACAACTCAAAGACATCAATTCTTCTACGATCTTCCTTATTCACTGTCCAGCTTTCGCATCCATATGAGGTTATTGAAAACACAATGGCCTGGGTCAGGCGCACGTTAGTCCTCAAGCTGACATCTCTGCTCTTCAATACTTTAAAAAGTTCCTTGCAGCAGATTTGCCCAGTGCAATACATCGACTGATCTCTTGACTGCTGCTTCCGCGAGTGTTGATAGTTGATCCAAGAAGAATGAAGTCCTTGACAACTTCAATCTTTTCTCCATTGATAAGAATGTTGTTTATTGGTCCAGTGGTGAGGATTTTTGTTTTTTTGACATTGAGATGTAATCCATATTGAAGGCTGTGCTCTTTGATCTTCATAAGTAAATGTTTCAAGTCCTCTTCACTTTCAGCAAGCAAGGTTGTATCATCTGCATATCGCAGGTTGTTAATGAGTCTTCCTCCAATCCTGATGCCACGTTTTTCTTCATAGAACCCAGCTTCTCGTATTATTTGCTCAGCATACAGATTGAATAAGAATGGTGAAAGAATAAAACCCTGTCTCACACCTTTCCCAATTTTAAAACATTCAGTGTTCCCATGTTCTGTTCGAACAGCTGCTTCTTGGTCTAGGTACAGATGTCTTAGAAGTACAATTAAGTGTTCTGGAATACTCATACTTCTCAATGTTGTCCATAGCTTGTCATGATCCACACAATCGAAAGCTTTTGCATAGTCAATAAAGCACAGGTAAACATCCTTCTGATATTCTCTGCTTTCAGCCAAGATCCATCAGACATCAGCAATGATATCTCTCGTTCCACCGCCTCTTCTGAATCCAGCTTGAACCTCTGGAAGTTCTCTGTCAATGTATGATTGTAGCCATTTCTGTATTATCTTTAGCAAAACTTTACTCGCTTGAGATATCAAAGAGATTGTCCGATGATTTCCGCATTCTGTTAGGTCACCTCTCTTTGGAATGGGCATAAACATTGATGTCTTCCAATCAGTCGGCCAGACAGTTGTGTTCCAAATTTCTTGGCAGAGATGAGTGAGTGCCTTCTGTGCCGCCTCACTTTCCTGAAAGATTTCAATTTTTATTCCATCAATTCCTGGTGCCTTTTTCTTTGCCACTTCTTTCAATGCACTTTGGACTTCCTCTCTGAGTATCATTGGCTCTTGTTCATATGGTATCTCTTGAAATGGTTGAACATTAACCATTTCCTTTTGGTACAATGACTCTGTGTATTCCTTCCATCTTTTCTTGATGCATTCTGCATCATTCAAAAATAGACTTACTCATCTATAAATTCTAGGATGGTAGAAATTAGGAAGCAATAAAACTTCATAGAAATAATAAGAATGAAATCATGTAAATAACATTTTTCTCTGTGAGTCAGCCTACATCTCCTGTTGTCACTTGTTTCACCTAATTCCAGAGACATTCAAACAGATTGGTGATAGTATCAGGGAACTCATTCAAGAGGTTCAGTTATGTTAATTGAAAGTGTCCACTACTGTCTGAGGATGTGTAAACAGTTTTTCTCTGCTGCTTCATTTGTCTTTTTGTAGTCTGCCTCAAATTCTCTCTTTTAAAGGAGTACACTATCAGTTATCACAACTCGCAAAGATTTTGTTAAAATTAATGAGATTATATAACTATTGAAGGTCTCACGAGAAAGACAACCAAAAAAACATTAAATCTCATATAGCGGACTTGTATAGGGTTTCCAAGGAACAACTAGTGGGTTTGAATTTAGATCTTGTAGTTAGCAGTCCAGTGTTTATCCTACAGTGCTACACCAGGATAGGGATTCTAAAATCCATCTAACATTTTGTCTTGTGCATCTAAACTGAAAAGGATGATCATGTATTTGCTGGGGGCACTAATATAATTTAGAAACACTTCTATATCCTCTTACAATAATGTTTTGTGCACTTATTGCTCAAATGTAGAATAATATACACTTTAAAATAATTTTATGAAACTGTATGCCTTGTCATTTTCCTAAATAGAGATTTTTATAAGAAATGACAACTGGATATGGAAAATATTAGAGGTCATTTAGTTTATTAACTCATGGCATGTAACTCTGGTGCTACATGTTACTTTTAGGTCCTTTACCCATGATATTTGATTTTTTCAAGAATTAATATTTTCTAAGTCAGCCTGATAGACTTCTGTGTTCTACTTTACTTTTCTAACTTATTATTTAATTAATTTAAGCATTTCCCCCATTTATTCCTTTCGTGCTCTTCTCAAGAGTTTCTTTCTGAGGCCAGTACCATTCTGATGTTTTCAGAACAATGTGTATTTCTATAGGAATGCAGCTTTCAGTGTTCTCAGTCACTCTAAATGTCTGTTCGAGAAAACAATGCTATTATATAGCTGATGAACGAAAACAAAGCAACCTTTTTAAAAGCTTACAATTTAGACTCCTCTTCCCTCCTTGATTTCACCAAGGTCTTTCTGAGGAAAGTGGGTGGTTTTTTATTAATATTCAATGAATATTCCATAGTATTTACCTGCAAATAATACAGTTGACCTTGATAGCTGATAAGGTTGAAGCCAACTGTGGTGCCTTCCAAAGAGTAAATGAGCCGAGGAAGTAATAGCACTTCTAGTAAGTTAAAATACTTTCTCATTCCATAACTCTATGAGTTCTTTTCACAGAGTACTTGATGATCTCCACTTCATTTCTTAGTAAATTGTGCTGCAATGTTTGTTTGTTTTTTTGTTTCAGAAAAGGAAGATCTGCACAGTTACCGAATAATAACTCTCTGTGGAGGAAACATTTTTTATTTTTTCATAGACAAAACTTAAAATAATGATGCTGTTTTCTATAAATTTCCTCAGGATTTACATGCTTTTTCAATTTTGTTGTTATTTATTTTTTAAATAATGATTTTTTGTATCATAAAATATATTATTTATTTAAAAATTCAAAAATCCATGGAAGAAAAACATTTTTAAATCAACCAAAATTCCAAGCCTACATAGTGTGGTTTAAGCCAGTGTTTCTACATAGCTGTTTATACCTTCATAATTTAAAATTGTTTGTGATATCTTGGGGATTTCTTTATCTAGACAATATGAGCTCTTCTCATCTAATTGAAGAATATATTTTTCTTTTTACAACTCTTTCCCTATTTATTCTGGTCTGTTTTTCAAATGTGTAAATTCCCCAGGTATTAGATATAGAGCCCTGTTTTTGTTTTCATCTCCTCTATTATTTTTTTTTTTAACCTCCTTGTTCTTTTCATACAATATAATATAATATCATGGTTGCATTCTACATTACTGATTTAATTTTGTTATTATTAATCTTTCAATTTACTGACTCCAATGTAGATTTTAATTCTGTGTTTTGAGTCTTTCTTGAAAATTTTCCTTTTTCATCTACTAGAGGCTATGCCTTGTTGCATTTTTTAAAAGGTTTCAAACATTTTCTTGGTTATTCCTCACTGACTACTATAGTGAGTATATTCCAAATTATTTCTTTTAGTTACTGTTGTTAAATGTCATCAAGTCAGATCTGACTCATAGTGATCCTGTGTAGGGTTTCCAGAGTGGCTGGAGGGTGTGAACCATAAATCTTGTTGCTAGCAGTCCAGTATTTGTCATACAGTGCCACACCAGGACTCCTCCCCTCCCCCCCCCCCCCCCCAGTAAGGATTTTTCTCCACGTGGTTTATTTTTCTCTTTTATTTCATTCCCATTCATTTTTACTATGGTTAGATTCATTTAGAACAAGTTTTAATTAAGACAACAGACTGTGGTGATTCTTTAGATTTCAGATTTGTCTATTTGATTGGTAGTCAAATCTCAAATATAGGAACCCATTCTGATTTTCATCCAAGGTCCAAAATTCCTCTTAGGCAACTCTGCTTGATCTCCCTGAATCAATTATACTGGAAATTTAAAGTTAGTGTCTCATCTTCTTAAGGAACACTAGTGGCACAGAGATAAAGTACTCAGCAGCTAGTCAAAAGGTCTGCAATTAAAATTCATTCTCTACTTCTGCCTACCAGCAAGAAAAAAGCAGGGCTGGCCTGACAGACAAACCTGTCAATCTGTAAAACCCCAACATAAAAGAACACAACTAGGGAGGGCACGGCCACAGCCAAGTGGAGGCAGTGACCCAGCACTAAAAACCACGGAGCTGCATGTTTGGAGGGAGCGGTGTAACCGATTTTTCATCTTTCACTTTTTATTTTTCACATATCTTTCCTCTTTACTCCGATCGTGCCCTCACTGCCCAGCCCAGATGCCTTCAGGTGGGTGGGAACATACCCCCAAAAGGATCCAGCATTGCACCCACAGTTTTCCAATGACACAGAGAGGAAATCCGCAGGCTGCTTCTTATGACGTCTGACTCTGGGACCCAGTCCCAAAGTTGACCTGGGTGGAACTCTTTTATCACTGCCTGCCCAGCAAAGGCCAGTGGACAATCACAATTTTATTTTCGTTTTTGATTGGTGGTTTCTGTCTCTGCTTCTATGTTGTTTCTGTCTTTGGTAATTTTGGTCTCACTCTTCTCCCAGGTGTTGGAGCTTTCTCCCCCTACCTTACCCAAGAAGATACAGAAACTATGCTTATACAGCCAAGCTACAAGCATACTCTGTAATACCCCACCATCTGGTCAAGAGCCAAAAGCAGATGGTAGGCATTACACATGAAAAAGAAATCCTATCTCCAAGTCCTATCCACCAGGAGAACTTAGTAAGCTTAGTAACAGAGCAACATACATCCATTTAAGTATTAAAATCCCACATAGCTGCTGAAAATGTCCAAGAAAACACAATTTAAGATCTCAACACATGTCCAAAAACAGAAAAAAGTAACAGCCAAATGATCTGGATGCTGACACAGACTTTCCAGTAAAAGAACAGGCTCTGTATCTGCCTAAGAAGGAATTCAGAAGAATAATATGGAAATAAATTCAAATGCTCTGAAAAGGGATGGAGGAAAATAAGGAAGAAGTCAGAAAAGTGCTACAGGGGCAATCAAACAAGATAGATACAGCATTGGAAACAATCCAAAACCTGCAAAAAGAAGTCCAGATGATTAATAATAAAATATCAGAAGTGGAAAGTACACTGAAAGGGCAAAGCAGTAGAATGGAAGAGATGGAAGCCAGAACCAGTGATCTGGAAGACAAATCTCTCAATGCTGCTAAGATAGAAGAGCAAGCAGAAAAAAGATTAAAAATCTGAAGACAGTCTAAGATTCATAATGGATAACATGAAGAGGAATAACTTAAAAATTATTGGCATTCCAGAACAGGAAGAATGACAGAAGTCCACAGAGCAGACAGCTGAAGAGCTTCTGGAAGAAAATTTTACTAACATCTTGAAGGATGAGAAGATAAACATTCAAGAAGCTGAACGTACCCCAGGAAGGATAGACCCCAAAGGAAAGTCACCAAGACCTGTCATAATCAAGCTTTCCAAAATCAAAGACAAGGAAAGAATCCTAAATGTATCCAAGGAAAAGAGAAGTGCTACCTACAAAGTCAAACTAATCAGATTAAGCTCTGACTTCTCAGCAGAAACCATGCAGGCAAGAAGGCAATGGGGAGACACATATAATACCCTAAAAGAAAAAAACCGCCAACCAAGAGTCATCTATCCAGCAAAACTGTCAATCAAATATGATGATGCAATCAAAACAGTCCAGAATAAACAGAAGCTAAGAGATTTTGTCAAGGCCAGTCCAGCTCTTCGAAATATACTAAAGGGAACTCTTTGGAATGAAATCCAGCAAGAACAGACAACAACCAG
>NW_006408529.1:28353551-28354278 GCF_000296735.1 Chrysochloris asiatica | reverse complement strand
CACCAAAAAAAAGAAATAATAAAGATTAGAGCAGAAATAAATGAGATAGAAAACAGAAAAACCATAGAAAGAATCAACAGGAAAATAATCTGGTTCTTTGAAAGCATTAATAAAATTGACAAACCATTGGCAAACCTAACAAAAGAAAAGAGGGAGAAGACACAAATATCATGCATTAGAAAGCACATGGGCAATGTCCCAACAGAACCAAAGGAAATCAAAAGGATAATAACAGAAAACTATGAAGAGTTGTAGTCCAACAAATTTGAAAACTTAGAAGAGATGGATACATTTTTAGAGAAACACAACCTACTTAAACTCATTCAGAGTGAAGTAGAAGACTTGAACAGACCCATCACAATAGAAGAAATTGATCAGGCCATCAAAAAACTCCCAATGAAAAGAAGTACAGGTTCAAATGGCTTCACTGGTGAGTTCTACCAGACATTCAGGGAAGAGTTGTCACCAATCCTACTCAAATTATCCTGGCATATAGAGGAGGATGGAAAAATTCCCAATACATTTTATGAAGCAAGCGTAACCCTCATATCAAAACCAAGGAAGGACATCACTAAGAAAGAAAATATCCCTCATGAACATAGATGCAAAAATTCTCAACAAAATCCTAGCCAACATAATCCAGCACATCAAAAAAATAATACATCATGACCAAGTGTGTTTTATTAAAGGAACGCAAGGATGGTTAAACATTAGAAAAACAATCAGT
>NW_006408529.1:28351078-28352148 GCF_000296735.1 Chrysochloris asiatica | reverse complement strand
AAGTATATTGCATAGGGAGAAGATGGTCTCTTCAACAGATGGTGCTGGTAGAATTGGAAAGTGAACAAAAGACTGAAACAAGACCTTTACCTCATGCCTTACACAAAAATCAACTCAGCATGGATTAAAGACTTAAATATGAATCCCAGAATTACAAAGGTCATCAATGAAATAATAGGGGAAAATATTAGAGCTCTAATACAGGGCATATACAGACTACCAAACATTTTGAAAACTACAAAAACAAAAGTAGACAAAATAGACCAATGGGATATACTAAAAATTAAAAATATATGTGCATCAAAAGAGTAAAATTGGAGCCCAAAGAATGGGAAAACATATTTTGCAATGACACATCTGACAAGGGATTAATTTACAAAATATATAGGAACCAACAACACCTCTTCAAGAAAAGGACAAATAACCCAATTAAAAAATGAGCACAGGATATAAATAGACACTTCACCAAGAAGGAGATTCAGGCAGCCAACAAACATATAAAGAAATGTTCACGATCACTAGCCTTCAGAGAGATGTAAATCAAAACAACAATGAAATATCATCTCACACCAGCAATAATAGCAAAGATCAAAAAAGTATAGGACAATAAATGTTGGTGAGGATGTGGAGAGACTGGGACCCTCCTACAATGCTGGTGGGATTGCAAAATGGTCCAACCACTCTGGAAACCAATAGAGTTCTTCCTCAGAAAGTTGTAAATAGAGATATCTTATGATCCAGCAATTCCTCTACTTGGTGTTTATCCATAACGAGCCTTAACACAAGCAGATATGTGAGCACCAATGTTCATAGCAGCACAATTTATAATAGCAAAAAGATAGAGACAGCCTAAGTGCCCATCTATGGAAGAATTGATAAACAAACTGTGGTACATACACACAATGGAATATTATGCTACCCTGAAAAATAACAAGGAAGCAGCAAGCCACTGCAAAACATGGATGAACCTTGAGGACATTATGCTGAGTGAAATCAGTCACAAAAGGAGAAATCTGGCATAGGACCATTATTGTAAAAGATTAAGAAAAAGCACCCACGCTAAAAGGGGG
>NW_006408529.1:28334943-28350013 GCF_000296735.1 Chrysochloris asiatica | reverse complement strand
GACTCCTGGGCCCAGGGGCAGGGACATGGCCCCAGAGGACTAGAACGGAGTGTGAAGCATCCAGCTAATATAAAGTGAGGGGGAATGCACAAGAACATTTGCAGATAGTACACTTGCAGATAGTACCCATTTGACCTGGTTTCAATGGCTGGATGATCAGAACACAACTAGAGGAAGAAGGAAGAGGAAGAAACAAAAAAACAAAAGTGTAACCCACTACAAATGGATGAACCTGACCTGTGCATGTAGATGCAGTATGACAAAGGAGCAGACAAATCTCTACAGTGAGGATCATCCCCATTCCCTTGGTATACAGGGAAGACAGGGATGGGGAACTTAGACATTGGCTACTCCAAATGGGGGGACTACAAAGGCAAGAAGTGACTGACTTACAAGCTTTCAACAGGGAATCTAGCTCCAGAGGATACAGGGAAAGGTTGAATCTCCACTGAATTGTTTCCAACCTGTCTGGAGGGGTTTGATAAAAGGTGAAGGGAAAAGGACTCCTGTGGTTCAATAGGGAATGATTGCAATCAGGTCTAACAGTTAGTGTTGGAAAGGTAAATGTAAATGTTTGGTAAAAATGGAGGGGAGTGACTGATTTTGCAGTCCAGGAGCTGAGATCCCTGGAACCATCAAGGGAGAAAAGGGAAGTGTAAGACCCTGTCAGGAAGGCAGTGACAAGGGATGGAGGCAGAGAGGATGATATAGACAGAAGGAGCAACTGGGGACTCTGGACTCAGGGAGAGAGAGAGGGGCTGTGGGCTGATGGCCGGGGACAGGTGGGGTGTATCCTTTGGTTGTTTGATGATGCATGCAGGGGATTGTGATTATTGAAATAAAATAACGTAATTCACAATAAAAACTTAAAAAAAAATACCAGACAAGATCATCAGTTTTATATTCAACAAATTATATACTTTGTTTCATCTCAACGATTACAATCAGTTATCCTACTTCCTTCCTGTGACTTCCCTTTACATGATATGTTTCACAAATGAACAGAGCAAACATATTATATGTACACAGAAAAAAAAACATATATATATATATATGTTTAATTAAATGTCAAAAAAAGAAAGCTTTCAGCTTGCATATGGATAATCTATTCTCTGTCCTCTAATTATTTATCAATTTATCCTTACACTCTCCCGTAATCACATTCTGGATCATGTTATCACAGAACATGCTAAATAAAAATAGTACATGTTTTGTTGCTAGATTCCCAATCTTTGAAATCTGTAAATTGCAACTTTATCACTAGTCCATGATCTTTTTAGAAGCTGTAATTCTTTGACCCCAGTTAACTTTATCCTTATTACTTAATCACCTCTTCTGTTAATTTACTTTCCAGTATGAATGCAATAGCCCTTCAATCATCTGATAAAATTTATATCTTCATTTTGTCCAACTGACTATCTCTTTGAAACATATTACTATGGCTGTTTGTCAATCCCAACTCATAGCAACCTATGAACTACAGAATGAAATACTGCGTAGCCTTGCTCTGTTCTCATGTTTATTGCCATGTTTGTACCCATTGCTGCAGCCTTTGTGTCAATCCATCTCATTGAGTGTCCTCCACTTTTTTTACTGACAATCTACATTATCAAGCATGATGTCTTTCTCCAGGACTTGTTCCTCCTGAATGATGCAAAAAGTATCAAAAGAATGATGGAAGGTACACACAGAGTCACAGTACCCAACAGAAATGACCGATGTTCAACCATTTCAAGAGGTAATATATAATCAAGATGGTACTGAAGGAAAAAGTCTGAAACTGTGCTGAAGACATTGGAATGGTCTTCCATGCTCAATTAAAAAAAACAAAAAACAAAAAAACAAGGCTCCAGAAACTGATGGAATACAGTTGAAATCTTTCAAGAAACTGATACAACACAGGAAACACTCACTCATTTACACCAAGAAATTTAGAAGACAGCTACCTAGCTAACTGATTGGAAAAGATCCATATTTATGCCCATTCCAAAGAAAAGTGACTCAATGGAATGGATAAATCGCCAACAATGTTGATATCACATGAGAGCAAAATTTTTCTGAATATAGTTTAAAAATGTCTATAACAGTAATATCAGAAATTCAAGCCAGATTTAGAAAAGGGTGTGGCACTAGGGATAATATTGCTGATGTCAGATGGATATAAACTGAAAATATACAATACCAGAAACTTGTTTATCATGCTTTATTGACACTACAAAGGCTTTTGACTGTGTGGGTCATGACAAGCTATGAATAACATTGTAAAGAATAGGTATTACAGAACATTTGATTGTGCTCATGAGGAATCTGTACAGAGGCCAACAGGAAGTTGTTCAAACAGAACAAGTGGATACTAAATGGTTTAAAAGGAGAAAAGGCATGCATCAAGGTTATATTCCTTCATCTTACTTACTACATTTGCATGCTGAGCTAATAATCCAAGAAATAGAATTATATGAAGAAGAACATGGCATCAGGATTGGAGGAAGATTCATTAACAATTTGCAATGTACAGATGAAACAATCTTGCTTTCTGAAAGTGAAGACTACACTTAAAATACTTAATGATGAAGAACAAAGACTATACCCTTCAGTATGGGCTATACCTCAATGCAAAGAAAACAAAAATCTTCATAACTGGACTGATAACTAGCATCATGATAAGTGGAAAAAAGATGGAGGTTGTCAAAAGACTTCATTTTGCTTGGATCCACAATCAACATTCATGATAACCGCAGCCAAGAAATGAAATGACATATTGCATTAGGCAAGCTGTTGCACAAGACCTCATTAAAGTATTCAAGATTTAGTTTGAGGACTAAGATGCACCTGACAATAGGCTCATCGTTGTTAACTTGCTATTAAGTGCCGTCGAGTTGGTACTGACTGCTAGTAACCCTGTATAATGGTTCTGAGGACAGTTAAGAGGGTTGAATCACAGACTTTGTGGTTGTCAGTCTAGTGTTAATCCTACAGTGCCACTGTAGGTGTCCATATGCATATAAAATTGAACACTGAATTTATAAAACCATAGAAGAACTGATGTACTTGGGCTGTGGTGTTGGAGAATAATATTGAAGGTATCTTAGACTTCCAGAAGAACAAACATGTCTATGTTGGAAGTACAGCCATACTGCTCCTTAGAAGCCAGGATGGTGAGACTTCGTCTCTCATATTTGGGACATGTTATCATGAGGGTCAAGTCCCTGGAGAAGGACATCGTGCTTGGTAAAGTGGAGGGTCAGCTAAAAATAGGAAGACTCCCAAGGAGATGGATTTTCACTGTGACAGCAGAAATGGGTTTGAGTGTGGCAGCAATTGGGAGGATGACACAAGACTGAGCAGTGTTTTGCTCTGTTGTGCATAGGATACTGTGAGTAGGAACTGACTCAATGGCACTTAACAACAACAAAATTCCCCTCCTGAAAACCTGTTCAAAGTATGAAAGATGAAGTGTTGTCATGCCATTCTCATTTCTAAGGAGCATTGTGATTGTACTTCTTCCTAGACAAATCTGTTTGTTCTTCTGGCAGTCTAAGGTATATTCAATATTCTTTTCCAACTTTGTAATCTCTGGTAGCGTAGTGGTTACGAGTCGGACTGCAAACTTTAAGGTCAGCGGTTCGAAATTACCAGCTGCTCCGCAGGAGAAAGATGAGGCTTTCTACTCCCGTAAAGATTTACACCCTCGGAAACCCTGTACAGGGTTGCTATGGGTCGGAACCGACTCGACGGCACATAACAACAACAACAACAATCTGAATGTGTCAATTATTCTTCAGTATTCCTTTTTCATTTTCTAGTTTCTGTATGTCTACGAATCAATTAAAAACACCATGGCTTGGGTCAGGCACACTTTAATCACCACAGTGGCATCCTTGCTTTTTAAGATTTGAAAGAGGGATTTGTAGCAGATTTGCCCATGCAATAAATTTATTTGATTACTTTTAATTTTTTACTGTGAATTAAGTAAGGGTTTACAGAGGAGAATTGACTTCTTTATTGCTTCTTCCATAAGTGTTTATTTTTGGTCAAGTAAACCAAAACTCTTGAAAACATCAATATTTTCTAGTCTATCATGATGTTACCTAGTAGTTCAATTGTGAAGATTTTTATTTTCTTATCTTGAGGTGTAATCCATACTGAAGGCTATAGTCTTTGGTCTTTATCAATGAACATTTCAAGTTCTCTCCACTTTCAGCAAGTAAGATTGTATCATCTGACTAGCTCAGGTTGTTAATAAATCTTCCTCAATAGTGATTCTGTGTTCTTCTTCATATAGTCTAACTCCTCTGACTATTTGCTCATCACACAGTTTGAATAAGTTCTGTGAAAGGATAAAACTTTATTCCACACTTTTCCCAATTTTAAACCACACTGCATCCCCTTGTTCTGTTTAAATGACTGCTCCTTGGTCTATTTATGGGTTCCACAAGAAGACAATTAAGAGTTTGGGAATTTTAATTCTTCACAATGTTATCGTAATTTCTGATAATCTGCACAATCAAATGCCTTTGAATAGTCGATAAAACACAAGGAAACATATTTCTAATATTCTTTATTTTCACCAAAGATCCATCTGATGTCAACAGTGATATCCCTCATTCCATGTCCTCTTCTGAATCCAGCTTTGATTTCTGGTAGCTCCCTTTCGATGTACTGCTGCAACCATTTTGAAATTATCTTCAGCAAATTTTAGTTGCTTTCAATAGTAATGATATTGTTTGATAATTTCTGTCTTCTATTGGATCTCTTATCTTTGGAATGAGCATAAATATGGTTCGTTTCCGGTTGGTTATTGTCTTCCAAAGTATATGGCATAGATGAGTGAGTACTTCTATCAGTGCATCAATTTTCCGTAACATCTAAATTAGTATTCTATCAATCCTGAAGCCTTGTTTCTCACCAGTGGCTTTAGTGCAACATACACTTTGTCCCTCAATACCATCATGTCTTGAAAACATGTTTCATTCTAAGATGGTTGAACTTAGACCAGTATACAATGACTCTGTGTATTCTTTCTAACTTCTCTTGATGCTTCCTGCATTGCTAAATAAAGATTACCATAGATTCCTTCAATATTGCAATTCAAGACCTGACTCTTTTCTTCAGTTCTTTCAGCTTAAGAAATATTGAGCCTTTTGTTTTTCTAACTCCAGGTATTTTTTGCTAGTCATAGTCTGGAAGCATCATTGAAACCTCATCACCATAGGTGACCTTACTAGTATTTGAAGTAATGTTGGCATGCCTTCCAGCACCACAGAACCACACCAATAATTGGTGGTTGAAGCATACATAAAATAAAAAATACAGAACTTCAGAAAACATGACAAAAGCTTCAAATTAGTGAAATTACAAATTTATAGTCATAAGCATCAACTGGTTCATCACATTTTCCAAACTAAAACAATTTTATCTTTTCTGTCAAATGACAGAAAAGTTATGCCTTCACTTTAAGTAGAAGAACAAACTTCTATTTTGCAAAAAAAAAGAGGCATTTATTCAATGGTAACTTACATACATTATTGATACATGTTATAGATTGAACTGTTTCCTCTATCGATGTATGTTGAAGAACTTATCCTGGTATCTGTGATTGTGACCTTGTCCGGGAAAAGGGCTTTGAAGACATTATTGGTTATTTTAGCTTAAAGTAATATCTTTAGGATAGATCCTAATCCAATCTAACTAGTATCTAATTAGAGAAGAGACACAAATAGAGAATAGAGGAAACACTATACCATCATATTGTAGTTGCAAACCAAGGAACACCTGGGACTACCAGAGGTGAGAGAGACAAGAAAGGACCTTCTTGCAAGCACCTTCGGAGAACATGACCTTATCAACATCCTGGATTCAAACTACCAGTCTCCAGAATAATGAATTGGCACTGACACGAGAGAACCTAACAGCAATGACACCTTCTTAGCTTTCCATTCTCCTAACTCATGTAACTTCAAATTCCAGATGAACAATTTCTACTTTCAGTAATTCACAGAAAAATGAATTATTTGAGCATCCTCAAAACAATAAAATTGTCTTAAACTGTGTGTAGACAATGGACAGTTTTTACCAAAGGAGACTTTGACAAATCAATATAGAGAATCACTGAATGGTGACTTGCTATACTGTAAAAGGATACCTGGTAAATTGTGTCTAAGTGGATTCTGTAAATTATTATTTGGTGAATTGCTGGTTTGTTAACACTGCTTTCCCTTCCTCTTTCTATTATTAAGTGCCAGTTTTTCTCAGGATCCCATCCTTGACTCTTTTCACTCTAGACTCTTGATCCCACATGTTGTTGTTGTTAAGTGTTGTTGAGTCAAGTCCGACTCATAGTGATCTTGTACAGGGTTTCAGAGGAACAGCTGGTAGTTTTGAACTGTTGACCTTATGGTTCACAGTCCACCCACTTTACCTAATTAGTATGCAGCACCTGTTACATATGGGACCTGGCAACCTCCCTTGCAGCTAAATGATGTTTATGACCATTGTGAGATGATAGAACCACATAATTTCTTCAAAATAAAATTGTTTACCACCGTAGAAGGTAGACAGGAGCTGAAACTCTTAAACAGGTAGATGAGGACAATACGCTGGAAGCAATAGATGGGAGATTCTGAATAACTGAATAACTTTATGGGAACAAAATGACTTTCTTACTTTAAACCACTACCATCTTCAGACCGTGCCATGTCAGATAGAAAGATGTTTATCCTTTGAACCACTATTTTTCTGAGTACTTTAGTGACACTAGCACTTGGCCTACAAATTAATCAATACAGTAACTGAAGTAGAAAGGTTTATGTATTTCAAATATAGACATTGTATTAAGAAGAAATTGCAAATGCAGATGCAAAGAACAGAAAGAAAATGAATATTTCTGTCTTTAGCAGATTCTGGTTAGCAAAAGGCCAGTGTGATTTCTCATTTCTGTGCCCAGGCACATATGATTCATCTACCTAGAATACATTTCCAGGCTTCTTTTCCAGGATAAACCTAACAATCTTTGAAGTTTGAAATTCACTTCAAACAGAGAGTTTCTATGAATTTCTACTATGTCCAAATTTGGGCACATCTACTATTGTTTCCATTCTACTACTCTTCTGTTCCTAGCCATGGTATTTCAATAGTCTTATATGCATATAAAAGTTGGACAATACATAAGGAACATGATTGAAGAACTGATATATTTGAGTTATGGTATTGGAGAAGAATATTAAAAGAACCATGAACTGTCATAAGAACAAACAAATCTGTTTTGGAAGAACAGCAAGAACGCTCCTTAGAAGTCAGGATGGCCAGACTTTGTCTCTCATACTTCTAATATACTATCAAAAAGGACCAGTACCTACAGAATGATATGTTTCATAAAGTGTAAGGTAAGCAAAAAGTTTGAATTTCCCCAACAAGATGGGTTGGCGAAAGCTTAAAAATGATTGTGAGGATGGTATAGGGACAGGCAGTGTTTCATTCTGTTGTGCATAATGTCGCTATGAGTCAGAACTGATTCAACAGCACTTAGCAACAACTATTGGTCTCATGTGTGTGGATCCCAATACCTTGCAATAAACTTCGTATTACCCACCACTAGATTGTGTACTCCATGAAGATAGGGATATCATTTATCTTCCGTGGTATCATATAACCGAAGTCTAGTTTGGTGTTTGGTACTTAGTAGGCTCTCAAAAACCATTTGCTGAATCATTGTTGTAGAGCTCACTTAATAATGAAAAACTGAGTCTGAGTTTGTAACCTCCACCTATATCAATATTAGAACTTTACCTAGGTCCAAGAAGCTGTCCTCATAACCCACATTTTCTCCAAAAATAACCACTTTCTGATCTATCATCTTTTTTATATGTTTTTGAACTTTGGTAATAGAAACCATTCAATATAAAAATTTAAAAAAAAAAGTATAGAGGGAAGAAAGGGAAATAAAGGGAAGGGGGAAATATTTCAACTAATAAAAACTAAGTGTTATACATCTGAATAATTATAGTTGGGAGCTCATTTGGGTGGGAATAAGTATCATACTTAAGATTATAAGAATAGTGTCCAATTACACAGTATCTTTGGTGGTGGTGGTGGTTATGTGCCGTGGAGTCGGTTCCAACTCATAGTCACCCTGCACAGGGTTTCTGAGGCTATAAATCTTATGGGAGCAGAAAGCCTCATCTTTCTCCCGCAGAACAGCTGGTAGTTTTGAACTTCTGACCTTAAGGTTCGCAGCCTGAATCGTAACCACAACACTACCAGAGCTCCTTACATGATCTTTACTCTACTCAAATTACCTACTTCTAGCAATATTATCTTTTAAATAAAAATACTTGTTGTTGTTGTTATGTCTCGGGAGTTGGTTCCGACGCATAGTGACCCTGTACAGGGTTTCTGAGGCTGTAAAGCTTTACAGGAGCAGAGAGCCTCATCTTTCTCCAGTAGAACAGCTAATAGTTTCCAACTGCTGACCCTGAGGTTAGCAGTCCAATTCATAACCACTACGCTACCAGAGCTCCTTTTAAAAATACTTAGCTTTTTTAAAAGAAAGAAAAGTCTAGTTTTGAAAGAGCTTATTATTATGGGATTGGAGTCCTGGTGTGGCACTGTAGGATAAGCACTGAACCACAAGGTCGGTTTGAGCAGCAAGGTCGGTGGTTCAAACTCACCAGCCACTCCACAGAAACCCTATACAGGGTCGCAGTTGGTTGGAACTGACTCGATGACACTTAACAAAACAACATTTATGGGGTTAAGAAGTTAACAGATGTTAACAATTAACGATTGTCAAAATTCTCACTTATAAAATATTGTTCTTAGTTAATTAAATTTTCTAGATCATTCCCCACTATTTAAAATCTACTACCTGACATTTATAAACTTGAAAACATCAATAATTGTCATCCACATTCAACCTATATGCAGTACTGTAACTTTTTTTCTTTACTTTAGTTTGTTTGCATAAGGAAGTAAGCAACTCGTACAGAATGAGTCCCTCAACTCTAATCTCCTAGGAGTAGTTTTACCCTGTCAAGTTCTTTTAGTGCCAAGTTTATACCTATATACTAGGGTCCAGATAGTCAGAAAGCACTTTGCTAGTAATATGGTTATGAGGCATTACAGTAGTCCTTTGGGATTATAATTAGTATTATATATATGCTTCATCTGCCTTGAAATATAAATTATACCTATTTTCTCTGAAATAATGAGGGGAAAAGAAGTATAAAAGGAATCGAGTGTTTTTCTTAATATCTCTCCTCTGCCTTTACCTGTCTCATTAATTCAGTGAACAAGTCTTTTTTTAATATTTATTACTCAAAAATTAGTTTTTACCTATTTCTAACTGTATGTATATCCATATCTTTGATGTTTGACTTTAAAGAGTATGAATACACTTGCAAATTCTTTTTTTTTTCATAATTGGAAATAAAATTTTGCATAATTTAATTTTCTTCCTACCTCTAAATACATATATACGTACACATACACAAATTATTCATCTAATATGTATAATCATGAACAACATTTATGTAGCAATATAGACAAAATGTGGATGTAGATAGTTACATTCTTATTGGGGTTCATTTTTTAAATTTATTTGTAAACAGTAGAATACAAGAACAAAACCGAATTACTAAAAATAGCTATTTTCATGGTAAATGTGCTCCAGAACTTGTCCCCTGAACCTAGTGACTTGGAATGAACGATGACAATATTCAACTGTCTCATAAAATCAAGTGAGGGAAAGAATTTTGATAGCTGTAGCTGAAACATTAATATTTGTAAAGTGATTGAATTCAAATTCAATATTGATAGTTAATTAAAAGTAAATAATGATTGAGAGACTGACGTCACCAAATACAAAATAATGTGATAAACTGAATGGATTCAATATCAAATTAAAGAACATCTGAGGAAAGTTAGCTTTTTATCACAGGGATAGGAGGTATACTGAAAGACCATTTAACATGTCCTTGACCTTTAATAAACCCCATCCCATCCAACATCTGAAAACATTCAACATGGAACTCATTTTTTAATTCTTATTGAGAAAATTACATAGATGTCCACTTATTATTTTATAATAGAAGGAAATAGAAATGGCCTAGTTCCCATTATCTGCTTAACAGCAATCAAATCATTCCCTAGCCTTCTCTCCTCCAGACTAAATCATCCCCATTCCCTTCTTCTTTTTTCATTAGTTGAATTTTAATCACCTTTTTGGCTATCAACTAAAAAGCAATAAAATATAGCCAGTGAGAAAATTAGAGTGGAAAAGATAAGAAGCTAATCCAAACTGTATGTGGATGAAATCCAAACCTTAGCAAGCATTTCATGATCCTTATTCATTGTGAAATCCAAAGCATAATAAAAGAGGTCACCACATTATATTTAATTCAGTATTACTATTTTTCTGTACCCAAATCTCATGCTGGCTTTCTTAACTACAGACCTGATTTATTCACTATAGTTTTCCCTCCTCGTTCTTTTATTTCTGTGCTATTTGTTATATTTGTGCATTTTCAGGGATGGCCAGAACTGTATTTGTGTATTTGCATTTATTCTTTCTCCCGAATTTTATAGCTTTACATTTGTTTGAATTTTCTTACTGACACCCCATGGTTAGTTAAGTCTGATCAAAACCTTAGCCATGCTTGAATAGGCTTCTCTTGTTCATGGGTAATTCCCCTATATTTTAATTACCTGTCAACTTTCTGTTAACTCATCTTTATTAAAATAACCAACTTCTACCACACATGCTAACAAATCTTCAGGGTAGCTATCTCTCAGACTAAGTCAGAATATCAACCCAACAAAGCATAGTAAGAACTGGTAATGTTGAGAACTAGTGTAAAAGCAACTTCACAGTTGTCAAATCCTAGATTCAAAGCAAGGGACACCTTGCTACTATTCTTTCAGGGATTTGTACCATTCAATTGATTTAACTTTAAATTAAATGAGATACTAGATTTATAAATTCAAATGTTTCCATTTTGAAAGCAGAAATGTTATAGTTCTGTTTGTGAATTCTGCTAATGTCCAGATATATATCCAAAATGAGAATTAAAAGATAAAATTGGAAAAGTCACTAGTACCACAGTTACTGCTGTTGTTAAGTGCCAGCAAATCAGTTCTGACTCACACTGAACCCTGTATAAGGTTTCTGAGGAGTGGCTGCTGAATTTGTACCACCGACCTTCAGTCCAGCGCTTATCCTATATCATTGTTGTTGTTGTTGTTATATGCCGTGGAGTCAGTTCCGACTCAGAGCGATCCTATAGCATTACTATAGCTTAAATGTAAGTGTCATCCATGACTAAAATCTATATGTATCTGCCACTAACAGCTGTGCTGCTTAAAGGAGAAATAAAGGAACCATAATATAGGTTGCTAACCTCAAGGCCAGCAGTTCGAATCTATAAGCTGCTCCGTGGGAGAAAGATGAGGCTTTCTGCTCCCATAAAGATTTACAACTTCAGAAACCGTATACAGGGTCTCTATGAATCGGAACACACTCAGTGGCACATAATCGCCACCAATATAGGTTAAAGCAAACTGTGGAAGCATTCTTAATCAGGGCTTTCCGCCACTAAATCCAGAGGTACCTTAGAACCCATCTCAGTACTAAGATTGAGTGAGCCACTGCTAATCAATCAGAGGAATTAATTGCATAAATCCAATCAACAGACATCTATACATATATCTGTGAATATACCCAAGCAAAAAATAAATATTTATCAAATGAATATGGACTTTAAAATATTTTGAAAAAAACTTAAAAGTGGTTCATTGTATTCTAGAGTAACAATTCTTTATTATAAATCAAGAATTCCTTGACCATGAATCTAAAGAGTCATAAACTTCAGGAGGACCATGAATATCTCATACTTTGAGCATAATTTTATGTTAATGTACATGTGTGCATTTTACTAAGAAAGATTGTATATTGTCATTGTTGTTAGGTGCCATCTAGTCAGTTCCGACCCATAGAGACCTTATGCATAACAGAACGAAACACTGACCAGTCCTGGGCCAACCTCACAATCATTGCTATGCTTGAGCTCATTGATGTTGTTTCCCCCATATTCTGAAAACTGTGTGTGACTTCCCCTGTTCTAGGGTCATCAATGTGCTCAAGCATTGCAGTGAGTGTGAGGATGGTGCAGAACCCGACAGGAGTTTCATTCTATTATGTATAAGGTCACTATGAGTCTGAACTGACTTGATAGAACCTAACAACAAGACTATTATTTTACAGTAAATTAAAATAAATGCTTCCCAGTGGAAATGTACCATTTTAGGAACTGTATGTATGTATCTATCAACATTCAACATAATTCAGACTTATTATGAAACAAAAATTGACTCTAGTTTTAGTCTACAGACTCTAACTATTGAGAAATGATCTCAGGGCACATTCATGGGGCAAATGCAGCCCTTAGATGGTTTGACATTTGCCACTTTGAAAAATACAGTGGGAACTAAGTCTGTCTTGATCCTTCTTCTCTTTCCAATGCACAATACAGTAATGAGAGCATTGCACAGCTCAACTAGGCTGCTGACTAAGTGATTGAATAAAGAAGTGGATGCATGTGAATGACATTTAAATGCCATGGACTAAAAAATGAATGAATTTTCAATAGTGTTGAAAGTGAGGACATATCCATACTTGAAATTACATTTCTCAGAAAATGAATAAATGTGATATTTTTAAACAAAGGCACACTTTTTAAGGTAGTCAATGAAGAAACCAGAACTGAATTAACTTCTGATATAGCCTTACAATACATAAATAAAGGTGGTTTGAATGTTAGGTAAGAAAGCTTATGTTATGAAGCCAAATCCACTCCCCTCCTAAAGAAGAATTAAAATTATACCATTTTACTTAAATAATCTCAACAAGGTAAAGATATACAGAAGAAGTCTAAAAAAATTCAACATTTTAAGCATGGATGATTATATTTCTGCAACTTTGTAATTTTAGCTATTTTATAATGTTACTATATCAGCCTTCTACTTCTGCTTGTATACCTGTCCCTCAGTGACTATTTTTACCACAGCAGCTTGCAATACTCCTTAAAACATAACTCAGATCCTGTCATTGCTCTCCTCAAAGCTTTGTGATGGCTCCCAAAGACTCATATTGATTCTTCACATTGACCTATAATTTCTCAATGGACATTTCCTTCCCAGCTTCATCTCATGCTATGTCCCTTTGCTTCTGCTGCTCTAGCCATATTGACCTGTTCGCTCTTCCCACAATATGCATAGAACATTCTGACAAGGAGACTATCACCTATCTACTTCCTCAGTCTATGGCACCTTCTCTCATATATCTGCTCAGATCTCACCCATGATGCCTTTTCTGCCGCCCTACTTAATATCACCTGTCTTTCTAATCACCCATAAGCATCACCAGAACTGCTGACCTTCCTTATTATAGTCAACTTTTTTCTTACATTCTAATAAACCTAATGATTGATCTATGTGTTATTTTTGTTTAGTATCTGTCCTCCCCCCAAGAAAATGTTAGTATCATGTGATTTTTGTTCATTTACGCTATTGTTGTATCCTAGATTTAAAGTAGAATGCCTGGTCTATAGTAGGTGCTCAATAAAGCTTTATTAAATCATTAAGACATGAAAAGGTAGATAATAGGAGAAAAATACTATTAACTCCTATTTTATTGCATTACTGAAAGTAGGAAGGAAAAGAAGGTAGGAAACTATCTTGTGGTATAATAGTAAAATAAATGACAGGAGATGATGGGATTAAAGGAGGTTTGCATACCTTCAAAATGACCTAATTACGACTGCTTTCCTGATAGTTGTCATCCTTTCAAGCACTACATGCATGGCTGTACTCTTTCCCTTCTCCATCTGTGACTTAGGCCTTGGCTTTTTCTGATGTCAATGTTAGAGAGTCATACTAAATTACAGTACATGACTACATTGTGATAACCTTATTAACTTATTAATGTGAGTGGGGATAAAGAAAATTCTGTCCGCCACTGTTCTCAATACTCCCTTTCTATTAATAGCATATGTACCAGTTAATCTACAAGTCTTCAACTTCACAGAAGCACAGATTTCCAGAGCTTGAATAAATGTTAGAAACCATCTAATCCAATTCCCTGTCTGATTCTTAAATCCCTCCAATTCACTATCTCTGGAAGCAGCCTATTCTATTTTCAGACATTTGGGCTCCTCCTCATGGTGAGGCAATCTAGCAGCTTCAGTGGAGGCTTCACACATGGGCCCTCTTTTGCCCTTGAGGCATTATAGATGAAGTTTCTTCTAATTTTTTGAAGAACAGTTCTTCTCATATTTGCCGACACTTTCTATTACAGCTTTATGTCTTCTCTTTTTCTGTGCATCTTATTTAGAATTTTTTATATAATTCAAAGAATTCTCAGGTTTCTAAAAGACTTCCTAAATTATCACACACAGAACTCTTGGCACAACGTTCCAAATTTTGCTGTTTAGTGCACAAGTGAATGAGAAAATTACCTCTCTTATTCTAAACAGTTTGGCTTTTTAAAAAATATGTACACAAATTGCAATAGCACATATGCCAATTACAACATTTAGATAATCAAGTTATAATTCAGTAAAATACTGTAAAACTTTTAATTATGGCAGGTATCCAAATATCAAGTATACACCATGTCAAAGTCTATAGGAATATTGTGGTTGTAATTATGGAATCCCTGAGTGGTACAAATGACTAAATACTTGGTTATTCACTAAAATGTTAGTATTTCAAATCCACCCAGAAAGACTTGATTATCTACTTTTGAAAAATGAGCCATGGAGCATGTTGTTCTGATCCATAGTAAACCTGTATAGGGTTTCTGAGGAGTGACTCACAGTGAACTTGAACTGCTAACCTTGTGGTTCAAACTGCCTTTGCAGTCTAGCACATTAACCCACAGCACCATACCAGGATTCCACCATGTAAGCTCTACTCAAAATTATACACCTTACAAATATAATAATAACATCTACAAGCAAGGCACATATATAAAATGTGTAAGAAACATATATAAAAAGAATAATAATTTTTGTTAAAA
>NW_006408529.1:28331914-28334253 GCF_000296735.1 Chrysochloris asiatica | reverse complement strand
AGCCTGGTACTGGTGTAATGAAAGGTACATTGATCAATGGCACAGAATCGAGAATCCAGAAATGAACCCATCCACATACAACCAACTATTTTCAACAAAGTACCTAAGTATATTGCATGGGTAAGAGATGGTCTCTTCAACAGATGGTGTTGGCAGAACTGGAAAGCGATATGCAAAAGACTGAAACAAGACCTTTGTCTCATGCCTTACACAAAAATCAACTCAGCATGGGTCAAAAACCTAAATGTGAATCCCAGAATTACAAAGGCCATGAATGAAAAAATAGGGACAAATATGAGTGCTCTAAAAAGGGGATATGCAGACTAACTAACATTTTGAAACTTACACAAACAAAAGTAGACAAAATAAATCAATGGGACATACTGAAAAATTAAAAATGTATGTACATCAAAAGATTTCATCAAAAGAGCAAAAAGGGAGCCCACAGAATGGGAAAAAATCTTTTGCAATGACACATCAGACAAGGGAATAATTTCCAAAATATATAGGAACCTACAACACCTCTACAAGACAAGAACAAATAACCCATTTAAAAAATGGGCACAGGACATGAACAGACACTTCACCAAGGAGGAGATCCGGGCAGCCAACAAACATATGAAGAAATATTCAAGATCACTAGCCATTGTTGTTGTTGTTGGTAGGTGCCATCGAGTAGGTACCAACTCACAGCAACCCTATGCACAGCAGAACGAAACACTGCCCTATCCTGGGCCAACCTCACTATTATTGGCACGCTTTAGTCCATTGATGCTGCCACCTGGCCAATCCATCTCGTTGGGGGTCTTCCTCTTTTTCTCTGACACGCCACCCAACCAAACATGACATCCTTCTCCAGCGACTTGTCCCTCCTGACAATATGCCTGAAGTATGCCATTGGTGGTGGTGGTGGTAGTAGTATGCTGTGGAGTCAGTTCCGACTCATAGAGACCATGTACAGGGTTTCCGAGGCTGTAAATCTTTACGGGAGCAGAAAACCTCATCTTTCTCCTGCGGAACCACCGGTAGTTTCAAATTGCTGACCCTGAGGTCAGCAGCTCGATTCATAACCACTACACTACCAGAGCTCCTAGAGAGATGCAAATCAAAACAACAATGAGATATCATTTCACACCAGCAAATGATAGCAAAGATCAAAAGACTGGTGGACAATAAATGTTGGTGAGGATGTGGAGAGACTGAAACCCTCCTACATTGCTGGTGGGAATGCAAAATGGTCCAACCACTCTGGAAAACAATATGGTGCTTCCTCAGAAGGTTGAAAACAGAGATACCTTATGATCCAGCAATTCCTCTACTTGGTATTTACCCACAAGAAATGCAAGCCATAACACAAATAGATATACACAAACCACCATTCATAGCAGCACTATTTACAATAGCAAAAAGATGGAGAGAGCCTAAGTGCACATCTATGGAACAATGGATAAACAAACTGTAGTACATACACACAATGAAATACTATTACTACCCTGAAGAATAACAAGGAAGCAGCAAGCCACTGCATAACATGGGTGAAACTTGAGGACATTATGCTGAGTGAAATCAGTCAGTCACAAAAGGAGAAATACAGCATAGGTCCATTTTTGTAAAAGATTAAGAAAAAGCACCCACACTAAAAGAGGGGAAATTACCTTTTATTTTATTTATTTTTATTTTTTTGTTGTTGTTGGTTATCAGGTTGTACAGGGTGGGGTGAAGTGTAGGAGGTGCACAGGGAAGGAAATAGGCACTGGCTAGTGGACACAGGGTAGGCAATAGACATAAGATATTTTGGGTCCTGGGGGTTGGGGGGCATACACTATAGAAGGGGAAGGGGAAAGGAAAAATAAAGCAGATGGGAGAGTAGTTAGGCAGGTTAACATGGGCTGAATAGGACAGCGGTAAATAATGACATAAGCACAAATGTGGACAAACAGGGCTTGTGGATACAAAGATTGAGGCATGCATGGTTTGAATGGGTAAAAGTGGGGAAATGATGTTAAAATGCTTGGCTGTCTTTTGAATCTTGGTTTCCTTGCCTACTACTATAAAATAGACACTTCAAGGTGAGAAAGAAGAATAGCCAGAAACATCACCACAGGAAGCTTGTAAATCCATCTTCAGCATATAACTGATTAGAATACATAAAATGGGGCTAGAACTTGCCTAGTGAAGGAGGCTCCCTGCAGAGGCTTTGCATTGCACAGGACCATAGGTGGAATCCTGATTCCCAGCCAGAATCTTCTGAGGTGGGCCATTTCCACTTGAAAGGACAAGCAGACCAGTCTAGAGCAGCTAGAAGAACAGAAGATACTTCTTAAAAAAAAACCAGAAGA
>NW_006408529.1:28309051-28331578 GCF_000296735.1 Chrysochloris asiatica | reverse complement strand
CAGAGGACTAGAATGGAGTGTGAAGCATCCAACAGATGCACAAAAACACCCACACTCACAGATAGTACCCATTTGACCTGGCTTCAATGGCTGGATGATCAGAACACAAATAGTGGAAGAAAGAAGAGAAAAAAAAAAAGAAGTTACCCACTACAAGTGGATGAAATTGACCTATGCTTGTAGATGCAGTATGACAAAGGAGTGGACAAGTCTCTACATTGAGGATCATTCCCATCCCCTTGGTACACAGGGTGGACAGGGATGGGGAACTTAAACATTGGCTACCCAAAACGGGGGACTTCAAAGCAAGAAGTGACTGACTTACAAGCTTTCAACAGGGAACCTAGCTCCGGAGGATACAGGGAAAGGAAAAATCTCCACTGAATTGTTTCTCACCTGTCTGGATGGGATTGATCAAAGGTGAAGGGGAAAGGACACCTGTGGTTCAATAGGGAATGATTGCTATCAGGTCTGACAGTGAGTGTTGGAAAGGTAAATGTAAATGTTTGGTAACAAAAGAGGGGAGTGGTTGATTTTGCAGTCCAGGATCTGAGATCCCTGGAACCATCAAGGGAGAAAAGGAAAGTGCAAGACCCTGTCTGGGGAGGCAGTGACACTAGGGATGCAGGCAGAGAGGATGATGTGGAAAGAAGGATTATCTGGGGACTCTGGATTCAGGGAGTGAGAGGGGCTGTGTGTTGGTGGCTGAGGGGCAGGCGTGTGGGTTGTACCCTTTGGTTGTTTGGTGATGCATGCAGGGGATTGTGATTATTGCAATGAAACAAAATACAATAGGAAGAACGCAAAGATAATGTTCACCCATGTAAACTAACACATAATTCACAATAAAAATTTTTTTTTTAAATTATTAAACACCATGAGTAGGATTCAACTCAAAGATTCAACATGAAATAAAAGAGAGTTAAAATGTATGAGAAAAAGAATTCAAGTATATAACAGATTCAGAACTGATCAGCATTAAATGAATGGCTTTTCTATTTCTTAAGAGACAAAGAAATACAAAATCAATCCAATCCAATAATCAGCCAGATTAGAAAGTGCCAGCTTGAGGAGAGTGGGAAAACTAGTTAACTTTATCCCTGAAAACTTAGAGTCCAAACTGTATAAATTTCAAAACATTTTGGGAAATTGATGTCAACATTAAAGTTGAATTTGTGTAGCAACACCTGATAGTCAACAAAAAAATGCAGCCAGTACCTTGGTCCAAATTCCTTGTCTAAAAGCTTTGACTAGAGTACTGAGGAGATAAACTTTAAATGTTGATTCGTTAATAACTGTTGAGAAGACTTGTTTTGGTTTCTGTAGCTGTAGATCTTAAACCCAACAGGTAACTACGGTCAAAATTAAATTTAGTTAACTGAAAATAAAAACTATAATAATGATATTTTATATTTAGGAGCCTGTGCATATTTGGTATGTTATGTATCTGAGAACATCGGGCTAGAAAATTGTAAAATAATGTGTATTAGTGAACAGTTAATTTAGACTTACAATTTAGAACTTCTATTAATTATTCCACCACTTGTCTGTCAGCTTGTCACAGTGTGGTGGCTTCAGTGTTGCTGTCATTCTGGAAGTTATACCTGCAGGGTCACCCATGGTGGGCAGGTTTCAGATGAGCTTCCAGACAAAGACAGATTAGGAAGAAGGAGACATGGACTATTCCTGACTATTAGAAACTGAAAACCTTATAAATAATAGTGGAACACTGTCAGCACCAAGATATTGAATATTGAAACATGATGAAGAGCACGAGAATATTGTCAGATATACTAATGGAATATGAGCCCCTCAAGTAGAAAGGCAATCAAAATATAACTGGAAAGAGCTGCTTCCTCAAAATAGAGTTGACCATTATGAATCTAATGGAGTAAGCTTTCAGGACCTTTCATTTGCTGATGGGGCACAACTAAAAGTGTAGAAAAGGAGCTGTAAACATTCATTAATAACCGGAACATGGAATGTACAATGTATGAATCTAGTTGGAGTGTGTCAAAAATGAAACAGAATGCATAAACATTGATATCATAGGCATTAGTAAGCTGAAATAGACGAACATTAGCCATTCTGAATCTCACAATTACATGATTTAATATGCTGAGAAAGACAAATTGCAGAGGAATGGTTCTACATTCATCAGAAAAAAGAACATATCAAGATCTATCTTGAAGTACAACATTGTCTGTGATAGGATAATATCTAAGACTTGATTTTGCTCAGATCAACTATCAATACTCATGGAAGCAACAGTCAAGAAATCAAATAATGTATTACATTAGGCAAGTCTGATGCACAAGACCTTTTTAAATTGTTGAAAAGAACAAAGATGTCAGTTTGACATCTAAAATGTCGGTTTGAGAACTAAGGTGTGTCTGACCCAAGCCATGGTATTTTCAATAATTTCATATGTGTGTGAAAGTTGGACAGTAAATAAGGAAGACCAGAAAAATTGATACATTTGAGCTACAGGGTTGGCTAGGAATATGAAAAGTACCATGGACTGCCAAAAGATCAAACTATGTGGATCATGACAAGCTATGAGTTTTCCAGAACACTTAATTATGCTCATATTGTTGTTGTTGTTATGTGCCGTGGAGTCGGTTCCAACTCATAACGACCCTGTATAGGGTTTCCGAGGCTGTTAATCTTTACGGGAGCAGAACGTCTCATCTTTCTCCCGCGGAGCAGCTGGTAGTTTCAAACTGCTGACCTTGCGGTTCGTAGCCTGATTCGTAACCACTACGCTACCAGAGCACCTTTTAATTATGCTCATAAGGAACCTGTAAATAGATCAAAAGGCAGTTGTACAAACAGAACAAGGGGACACTGAATAGTTTAAAACCATTGGAAGAAATATAACCAGAATACTTCCCTGGAAGCCAGGATAGCCAGATTAAGTCTTTCATACTTCAGACATATTGTTAGGATGGGCCAGTCCCTGGAGAAGGATATCATGTTTGGTAAAATGGAGAGTCAGAGAAAAAGAAAGAAACCCCCAATGAGATGGATTGACACAGTGGCAGTAGTGATGGACTCAAATGTAGAAACCATTACAAAGTTGGCTAAGGACTGGGCAGTGTTTCGTTCTGTTGTGCACAGGTTCACTATGATTCAGTACCAACTCAATGGCATCTAACAACATTAGTTTTATCTATAATTTGAACAAATAAAACTTCAGTTGCACTGCACTTAAAGTTTCTTCATCTGGTTTTATTATAATTTCTCAAAATTTTGGAAATTTCACCTTCCAGTAACAGATAAAAAATATAGTATATCTAATTTGAAAATCCCATTGTAAATGTAAAAAATCCAGTTGTAAATAGGGTCCAGTATTATTCACAAATCACTAAAGTGATTATCAATTGTACATTTTACAAATCTAATAAAATTTATAAGAAAGGCACACAAATAAAATGTGTAAGCAACACATAAAATGACCAACAATTTTAATAAAAATAACTGAATATAAATTTCAAATTAATTAAATTTTAAATGAATTGTGAAAATTAAAGTAAATTTCTGAATAGTCTTTTCTGCGCCCTAACATTTGTAGAGATCTAAGTAGACCACATTTATAGCTTTTGGTATTTTCAGTATTTATTGAGTGTCCACCATATATCAGGCCAATGTGCACACTACACATGTTAAGATTGTAGTCAAAACACATATTTCCTAGTCATTTTAGCTGTTCTCAGGAAAATATTGGCAAGTTTTCTCATATCTCATTGTTGTTGTTGTTCTTGTTGTTGTTAGGTGCCATTGGGTCAGTTCCAACTTATAGCGATCTTGTGCACAAAGGAACAAAAACCTGTCCAGTGCTTAGTCTTCTTCACAATCATTATGATTGAGCCCAGTTCTGCTGCTGCACTGTGCCAATCCATTTCATTTGGGAATCTTCCTCTTTTTGGCTTACCCTCCACTTTACCTAGTATAATGTCCTCCTCCAGGGACTGGTGCCTATAACCAAAGTATGAAAGACATAATTTGGCCATCTTGGCTTCTAAGGAACATTCTAGTTATATTGCCAACAAAGATGCTTTTAATATCCGTCTCCAATACCATAACTCAAATGTGCTAATTCTTCTTTGATCTACCTTATTTTTTGTCCAAGTTTTAAAAAAGACCATGGCCTGGGTTAGGTGCATCTTGATCCTCAAATTGACATTTTTGCTTTTGAACACTTTAAAGAGGTCTTGTGCATTAGATTTGTCCTATGTAATATGTCTACATCTCTGGTGTCACTGCTTCTCTGGATAGGGTGCCACATTCCACTCATGCTCTTCTCCTTTGATGATCCTAGGGTCCTCTGTTCCTGGATTGTAAGATTAACTACTCACCTCTTTTTGTTATAAAACTTCTACCTTTACAGTTGTGACAGTCGCAATTAGTCATGGTAACAATTTACTCACTATTGAATCATAAGAATATTATCCCTTTTCACCAGATCCATCTAGACAAGATGAATACTAGTCATTGGGGATTCTACCTTCCCCCTCACACTCTGAAACTAAACTCCTTCTTGAAAATTTATAATCCAGTCACTTTGTGTCTTTATAGTCCCTCCCATTTTAGGTAGTCAATGTCTAAGTTGCCCTTCCCTATCAACCCTGTATACAGAGGGGATAGAATTGATCCTTGATGTGGAAATTCTCCCTCTCAGTTGCTATTTTGAATTACTATATACAAGGTCTGGTAGCGTAATGGTTACGAATCGGGCTGTGAACCGCAAGGTCAGAAGTTCGAAACTACCAGTGGTTCCGCATAAGAAAGATGAGGCGTTCTGCTCCCGTAAAGATTTACAGCCTCAGAAACCCTGTGCAGGGTCGCTATGAGTCGGAACCGACTCCATGGCACATCACAACAACAGTCAAGTTCTGCTCATCAAGCCATTGAAGCTAGGTCAAATGGGTACTATCTACAAGTTTGGGCATTCTTGTGCATCTCCCCTCACTTCATATTAGGTGGGCACTTTGCTCTCATCTCTAGCCCTCTGTGAACATGTCCTTGCCCATGAGCTTAGGAGTCCCCAGGTCTCACCACACTTTGGACCAGCCAGCCCTTCTTCTACTCTCTCTCATCTCCAGGTCAATAGGAGTCTTTGGAACATGATCTAACTTGGCCCATATCTTCATTGCTATCTTTCTCCCTTTTCTACTCACCAGTCAACCAGTGTGGTCACCAGCAAGCTCACGTGCCTGCTCACGTATTCCCTTTGAGTTTCATAGACATGTTAAATTTACATGGGAAATCCAAAGGAACCCTGGAGGTATTGTGAGTTAAGCATTGAGCTACTGACCACAAGGTCAATGGTTCAAAGCCACTGTTGTTGTTGTCAGGTTCCATCGAGTCATAACCGACTCATAGAGGTCCCATGCACAGCAAAACGAAACAATGTCTGATCCTGGGCCAACCTCACTACCGCTGCCACACTTGAGTCCATCAATGCTGCCACCTGGCCAATCCATCTCATTGAGGATCTTACTCTTTTTCTCTGACCCTCTATCTTTCCAAGCATGATATCCTTCTCCAGTGACTGTTCCCTCCTGACAATATGTCCAAAGTATGGGAGACGAAGTTTAGCCATCTTGGCCTCAAAGGAGCACTCTGGCTGCACTTCTTCCAAAATGGATCTATTGGTTCTTTTGGCAGTCCATGGCACTTTTAGTATTCTCCTCCAACACCATACACAATTCAAAGGCATTAATTCTTTTATGATCTTCCTTATTCACTGTCCAGCTTCACATCCATATGAGGTTATTGAAAATACCATGGCTTGGTCAGGCACACCTTAGTCCTCAAGCTGACATCTTTGCTCTTCAACACTTTAAAAAAGTCTCCTGCAGCAGATTTGCTTAATGCAATACGTTGTTTGATCTCTTGATAGCTGCTTCCGTGATTGTTGATAGTTGATTCAAGAAGAATGAAGTCCTTGACAACTTCAATCTTTTCTCCATTGATAAGAATGTTGTTTATTGGTCCAGTGGTGAGGATTTTTGTTTTCTTGACATTGAGATGTAATCCATACCAAAGGCTGTACTCTTTGATCTTTATCAGCAAATGTTTTAAGTCCTCTTCACTTACAGCAAGCAAGGTTGTATCATCTGCATATCGCAGGTTGTTAATGAGTCTTCCTCCAATCCTGATGCTACATTTTTCTTCATAGAACCCAGCTTCTCATATTATTTGCTCAGCATACAAGTTGAATAAGTATGGTGAAAGAACACAACCCTGTCACACACGTTTCCCAATTTTAAAACATTCAGTGTTCCCATGCTCTGTTGGAACAACTGCTTCTTGGTCCAGGTACAGATTCCTCAGAAGTACAATTAAGTGTTCTGGAATACTCATACTTCGCAATGGTGTCCATAGCTTGTCATGATCCACACAATCAAAAGCCTTTGCGTAGTCAGTAAAGCACAGGTAAACATCTTTCTGATATTCTCTGCTTTCAGCCAAGATCCATCAGACATCAGCAATGATATCTATCATTCCATAGCCTCTTGTGAATCCAGTTTGAACCTCTGGAAGTTCTCTGTCAATGCATGATTGTAGCCTACAATCAATTGTATGATTATAGGCTACAATCAAACCCACTAGGAGCTCCAAATCCACTCAGTGGCAGTAGGCTTGGGTGTTTGGGTGTAGGAAAAGCATTGGACTGTGAATCATAAAATTGGCATTTCAAATCCACCAACTGCTCCTCGGAAATCCTCAGGATCTCTATGTGTCCGAACTGACTTGATAGAACTTAACAACAACAACAGCATCAAGGGATAGTCAAAGAATATGAGTATGCAATTCAGACAAGAAGTCTGTAAATACCATATGTGTGTGGTATTTAAAGCCTTCAGAATGGATTAAATTACCTAAAAAATAAGTAAAGATAAGAACATGTATATTGGAAAATGGAAGACTAGCCAACAAAGAATCCACTGTGAGGAAAACACAGAAGTCTACAGTCATAGAAACACAGTGAAGAAAGTTTCAGGTAGGTAGGAGTCATTTTCTGTATCAATTGCAAAGAAGATAAAGATTCATAATTGACACTTCAGTCTGGCAACTTGGAATTCATTGATAAACATTAACTCAGAGTATATCTGAGTGGATACAGGGTAGAAAGAACATATTAGATGGTTTTAAGAAGTTTTGCTAAAAAGAGGAGCAAAGAAATGAGATCATAGCTGGTGTAGGTATAATTAAAAAAAGTTTTTTTGATTTTTCAGTCTGCAACTATTTCATCATGTTTGTTTGCTACAGGAAATAATCTGTTAGCTAGAAATAAAACTAATCTTGCAAAAGAGATGAACATAATTACAGGGACCAAGGCCTTGAATAGAAAATAGGGACAGGAATCAGTGTATAATTGAGACAGAGGAAGGCAGAATATTTATACATAACTGATATTGGGCTAGGAATTCATGACAGAATGAAAAGGAAGTCTTCTGATTGCTCATGAAGAGAGGAAGGTAGAAGTTGGAGAGTAACACAAAAAAGTGGAAAACTGACAACTAAAAGTATAGTTAAACTTGTCACGAGAAGTGCTAGGTGTTCACTTGAGATTTGTAATTATATATTTGGAGTACATTTTGTCCACAGTCAAGTATTTTGCCAATGATGCTCTGTTTTCATTATACCAAGGTTGGGACTTTACAAGGTCTATAAAATGATGGAAATGTTAAAAAAACAACAACAACAAGGAAAGCTAATGTTAAATAATGATAAATATATCCAAATTTGGACACAGAAACATCCCCTTGATATAGTAATACAATTTAATTAAAGATGACTTAGTCAACAGTATCTGCTGTGGGATAATGTGCCGGACCTCATGGCCAGTTTGAACTACAACATGGGTGGTTCAAACTCACCAGATGCTCTTAGAAAACCCTATACAGGGTCACTATGAGTTGGAACCAAGTTGATAGCACTTAACAACAACATAATAGTTTATGAGGTATTGGTGGTTCCGCGGTAGAATTCTTGCCTCCTGATCAGGAAACCTGAAGTCAATTCCTCACAAATAAACCTCATATTCAGTCAACACTTGTCTGTCAGTAGAGGCTTATATGTTGTTATGATGCTGAACTGGTTTCAGCAGAACCTCCAGACTGACAGACTTAGGAGAGAAGCCTGCAGTATACATCCAGAAAATCAGCCAATGAAAACCATATGAATTGTAGTCATCTGATCTACAACCAATCCTGGGTTGTAGTGTAGGACTGGGCAGCATTCCATTCTGCTCTGCATGGATCACCATGAATAAGGGGGCAACTTGATGGCAGCTAACAACAACAACAACAAATATATTTAATGCAGATTTAACTGTGTGCATGTGTGAATATATCGGGCTGCAAACCTTAAGGTCAGCGGGTCGAAACTACCAGCTGCTCTGCGGGAGAAAGATGAGGCTTTCTACTCCCGTAAAGATTTACACCCTCGGAAACCCTGTACAGGGTCGCTATGGGTCGGAACCAACTCGATGGCACATAACATAACATGTGTGAGTATATATATATCTGTAAGGAAAATTGTAAATAAATAAATAACCAATTGATAAAAATCACATTCTTTGTTTTACCTGGATATAGAAGAGTTGATACTTCTACAATATTTGACATGACATTTATTCACTCATCCAGAGGGGTTATCTACAGAACTGTGTTCTCTAATGAGGTCTTTCTGATACAGGGAGCTTGAAGCTCTTCATGATTGATAATTACGGTGAATTTTATCCAGTTGTCCTGACAAACACAAGAAACTCCTGGTTGAATTACAATAACAGTGCTTGCATACAGTTTTCTTACTGACCAATAATCATTTGACACTCATTAGTAGATGTTCAAGTGTGTTGGTGGTGGTTGTGTTAAGTATCCTCGAATAAGTTCCAACTCATAGTGACCCTGTATAGGGTTTCCAAGGAATGTATGGTGGGTTTGAAAGTGTTTATCCTACATTGCCACAAGTGGACTCCAATGTTCATGTATATGGGGTCTTAAATTTCTATTTCTTCCTCCCCACAATACATCAACTCATACACTCACCTCCCATTATCTTTCTTAAAGTGTCATTACATTTGTAGTCCACCACTTGTCTGTCATTTTGTCATACTATGGTGGCTTTCATGTTACTGCAATGTTGGAGGTTATGCCACCACTATTTTAAATATCAGTAGGGTCATCCATGGTGGACAAGTTTCAGTTGAGCTTCCACACTAAAACACACTAGCAAGAAGGAAGTTGGACTACTTCTGAATATTTAGTCACTGAATACCTTATGAGTAGCAGTGGAACACTGTCAGATAGTACCAGAATATTGAATATTGAAACATGATGAATAGCACCAGAATATTGTCAGATATAGTGCCGGAAGATGAGACCCTCAGTTTGGAAAGCTCTCAAAATATGACTGGGGAAGAGCTAGCTGCCTCCTCAAAATACAGTTGATCATGGTGATTTGAATGGAGTAAAGCCTATGGGATTTTCATTTGCTGATGGGGCATAACTCAAATTGTGAAGAAACACCTGTAAACATCCATTAATAATCCGAATGTGGAATGTTCAAAGTATAACTCTGGGAAAATTGTAAGTTGTCAAAAATGGAATGGAACGATAAGCATTGATATCCTGGGCATTTGTGAGCTGAAATGGACTGGTATTTGCCATTTTGAATCTGACAATCATATGGTCTAGTATTCTAGAATTGACAAATTGAAGAGGTATGGAGTCACATTCATCATCAAAAATAACATTTTCCTAAGCACCCTCTAACCCAAAGGGAAATGTTCTTTTTATGATGAATGTGGGGTCAGAACAAGGAGGGTAAGATAGAATCCCCTCTGAATAGTTTTTCTCTTATACAGATGAGTCTGGTAATGATGGGGATAGGATTTTATGATTCAAATGTGGGTAACTGTTATTAGGATAAAGGCGATTGTCACAACTGTAAAGGTAGAAGAGGTGTAGCTAAAATGGGGGAGCAGTTAATCTGTCATTTTAGGAATAGAGGTCCCTAGGGCCATCAAGAGAGAAGAGAATGAGAGGAGTGAGGGATCTTAACCAGGATAGCGTTGACAACAGAGATGGTGACAGAGGCAATGGCATAGAAAGAGAGAGAGCAGCAGAGGACTATAGGCCTGTGGACTGAGACAGGCAGTGTGCCTGTGTGCATGAGATTGGCTTTCAGAATGTGCCCATTGAACATTTAAATGAATATACATTTTCAATGCAGTATGTGTACATCAAATACTGCATTGAAAATGTAAAATTTTTAAAAGAAGAACATTTCAAGATCTATCCTGTAATACAGTGCTGTCTGTGATAGAATAATATCCATACACCTATAAGGAAGACCAGTTAATAATACTATTAATCAAATTTATGCAACAACTACTAAAGTCAATGATGTTGGAATTGAAGAATTCTACCAACTTCTTCAGTCTGAAATTGATCAAACATGCAAATGTTCAAATCTACGGTTGACTAGCATGCAAAATATGAAAATACAGAGGAAGAATCAGTAGTTAGAAAATATGGCCTTGGTGAAAGAAATGATGCTGGAAATTGCATGATCATAATAGAATTTTACAAGGCAAATGACTTATTCACTACAAATATCATTAAAAAAAAAAAAATTAACAGTGACTATACACATGAATCTCACCAGATAGAATACCAAGGAATAAAATTGACTACATCTGTCAGAAAAGCCTGTAGGGAAACTCAGTATCATCAGCCAAAACAAGACTAGGGTAGGGGCCAACTGTGAAACATACCATCAATTGCTTATATATGCAATTTCAGGCTGAGATTGAAGAAAATTAAAACAAGTCCATGAGAGCCAAAATATGACATTGAGTAAGTTTCTAAGTGCCTTCAAGTTGGTTCTTACTCATAGGGACCCTGTATGCATTTCTGAGGCTGAATATCTTTGTGGAAGCGATAAGCATCTTTCACCTGCAGAGAGCAGCTGGTAAACTCAAACTACCGACCTTGTGATTCGCTTATAGTATAGAGCTGCTTGCTTATAGTATAGAGCTGCCTGAATTCAGAGACCGTCTCAAAAACAGATTTGCTGAATCAGACTCCAATGATGAAAACCAGAAGAATTGTTGGATTACATCATACAGGAAGAAAGGAAACAGTAATTTAAAAGAAAAGGCAAAAATGGATGTGGCCTCCCACTGGCTGCTCTGAAAAGCCATCTTTGCACTGTTCCCAGTCTAGCTCCAGGCTCATCACAGCCATCTCATCCGACATGCTCTTTCACCAGAGTCCTTAAACTCGCGCTCTCTTTGTCATTCTCTATATCGGATCACCAGCATGCCCCACCATGTCAGAGGACCCTGTAGACACCAGCTCCGAGATCACCACCAAGTACATAAAGGAGAGGAAGGAAGGTATGGAGGAAACAGAATGGAAGAAATGAGCCCGCTAATGGGAATGCTAATGAGGAAAATGGAGAACAGAAGGGTGACAATGGGTAGATGAGGAAGTGGAAGGAAGTAGGCAGAAGACAGAGGAAAAAGGTGATAATGAGGAAGAAGATAGAGATGAAGATGAGGAGGACGAGACAGCTATGGGAAAACAGGCAGCTAGCTGAAGATGATGACGATGATGATGTTGACACCAAGATGCTGAAGATGGATGAGGGTGACTAGATAGCAAAAAAAGGAAAAGTTAACAAACTTCTAAAAGGCCACTGTGACCTATTCATCCTCTACTTCCAGTCTCAGATTCTAAACTGGTCACCTTCAAATAGAGAGATTCCTATCAGCCTACTTTGGGTAACGCCACCGGCAGATAAACATGTACTCACCACCACCCAACCAAAACCACAATGTGAATTTGCAACAGGGAAGAAAAAAGAACCAAAACTTCCAAAACCCTACTTTGTTTCTTAAAAAGGAAAATTTTGCTAGTATTTTTTATTTAAGTTTTATATTTTTGTACATATTGTTAGGGGTCAGCCATTTTTAATGATCTCAGCCATTTTTAATGGTCAACATTTTAATGCAAACCTAACCAGAGTTTGCAGAGTTCTCTGTTCTAATTTTGACTTAACTTGTGGTGGGACTATATTAATTATAATCCTTGGAATTATAATGAACAGAAAATTTCAAAATGTAGCTAGAGAAGAAAAAGTCTAGTATTGGAGCCCTGGTGGAATAGGGAATCAGGCTGCTAACATCGGGGTTCAAATCTACCAGTTACTCCACAGGGGAAAGATGAGTGTCCTGCAAAGATGTGCAGTCTCAGAAACCCTATACAGGGTTTCCATGAGTTGGAACCAACTCTAAAGCACACAACAACAACATAATGAAATGTGCAAAGACCTGGAGTTAGAGAACCAAAAGGTAAAAACATGCTTAGCATTTCTCAAGCTGAAATAACTGGGGAAAACAAAGGTAATCCTCAACTTGCAATACTGGAAAATTCTATAGGCAAAATATTGAATGCTACAGAAAGCATCAAAAGAAGTTGGAAGAAATACAGAGTCACTGTACCACTATACCACTGATTGATGTTCAACCATTTCAAGAGGTAGCATATGATCAAGGACCAATGGTACTGAAGGAAGAAGTCCAAGCCACACTCAAGATATTGACAAACAACAAGGTTCCTGGAATTGACTGAACACAAATATAGATATTTCAACAAACTGATAAAGCAGCAGTGGTGGTGCTTTCTCATCTATACCAAGAAATTTGGAAGATGGATACCTGACCAACTGACTAGAAGAGATCCATATTTGTGCCCATTCCAAATGTGGTGATCCAATGAAATTCAGAAATCATTGAACAGTTCATATCACACAGAAGTAAATTTTGTTGAAGATAATTAAAAAACTATTGCAATAGTGCATTGACAGAGAACTGCCAGATATCCAAGCTGAATTCAGAAGAGGATGTGTAACTAAGAATATCTTTGCTGACTTTAGATGGATCTTGGCTGAAAGAGAATACTAGAAAAGTGTTTACTTGTGCTTTATAATTGTGTGTATCAAAACAAACTATGGATAACATTGTAAAGAATGGGTAATTCAGAACATTTAGTTATGCTTATGAGGAACCTGTACTTAAACCAGAAGGCAGTCATTCCAACAGAACAAGAAGATACTGAATGATTTAAAATAAGGAAAGGTATATATCAGGGTTATATCTTTTCACCATACTTATTCTGTATGCTGAACAAGTTATCCAGAAGCTGGGTTATATGAAGAAAAAAGTGGCATCAAGATTGGAGGAAGACTCGTTAACAACCTTTGTAACATTTGCCGGAGCCAAGGTCCCAGGGATGTCTATGGACAATACTGAAAAGAACCTGTCTTGATAGAGCATTTCTAACCTAAATTGTAACCTGTTACTTCCCCAAGAAACCTCAGAACTGTGAGTGTGGCCTGTAAATTCGATATGACCAATGCAACAGATTATTGAATTTAACAAGGAAGTACAGAATGCTGTAGGAGGGACACTTAGTGTCAGAATTGTTAAAAAGTTTGGAGACTAGAGGCATGTATGATCTCTGCCTCATAAGAATTAGTCTTGGGCTGACACCAGTGGGGATACTATCTCTCCCCCTCATGAAGTTAGAGGTCAGAGAATGATGCATCCATTTCATTTTTATACTTAGTTATACTGAAAATTTAGTAATACACTCAAAAAACTGATGTTCTAAATTTAGCCTACTGTGAATAATGTAAGCCTAAGATATAATTTCTTTTATTTTCTGTGAAATGCCTTATATGTTCATATATGCTAGGTAAACTTTAAATAGCATTGCTCAGGCAATTAGAAAATTGCAATGCCCTAGTGTTATAAAAAAGAAGAAAAAATTGTGCCAAATAAAAAAGTTACTCAACTCCTTGTTAACTCTCATTACAAGTTTGCATAATGTTTTCAGGGTTCACAAAGGTCCTGACAGGATGGCTAATTGGATCCTACCAAAAAGCTGAACACAGTGTAACTTCTTAAATTACAGAATTTAATGTGGAAAAGTTTAGAGGTCATCTGATTTAACATTCCACACAATGATAAACACTTCATCATCTAAACATTTAAACATGAATATTTAGCTTGAACTTATCTTTTTTAATACACAAAATATATTTAATTCTATCTTCTCACACATGTATAAAACTGGAGCAAAATAAAAAATTAACTGGAGGCATATAAAAATAGCTCTCATAAATCTGTAGTAATGATTGCAATTAGCACTATTTCTTCAAAAGAACATGTATCAATTGAAGATGAAATAGTGTCATAAAGGCATACTTTCTTTAGTGTTTTTTTAATGTAGGCTAAAGCATTTTATTTTAAATGGAAAGAGCTGTGGTTGATTCCCTACATTTACTTAAGTGATGACTCTCTGTCTTTCTGTTATTGGTACTGTTTTATGACTGTCCCAAAATTCAGAGAAAAGATTTCCTAAACTGTCTACTGCTTGTTCATTCTTCACAACAACAATCTTACGAAGTGCCTCTAAAGAGTGTGAAATGATAAAATACTGAAATGGTCATGGCAACAGCTTAGTAAAAACTATCAAACCAGCTTACCTCAGACATCAAAATTATTATATTAAGTTCTTTGTTGTCTTTATAATCAGTAGGTTTCCTCAAACAACTTATGAAAGAATGAGTCAATTTCCTTCTTTTTGATATGTTTGGTGTTCTTTTTTTCTAAAATTCATCCCATTCACAGATTAAATTTTCTGAGAACAGTTAGTTGGAAAAGACACTGACTTTCATCCCAGGTCAAGTTAGCTGCTCATTTCTCACACACTACAGGTATCTTTACAGGTGCAATTTCTTCAGCTGTGTCATCTGGAAACTAGGACAGTGATTTTTTTCTTCCTTAAGAAATCAGACAATACTACAAAATGTGCTCCCAAACTGAAACTATAATATTCTACTTCATTTTAAGCGTCTTAAAATTCACTTTCTCTAAATTGTAAAGTTAACTTTAAAAATTAAGTGATATCCAAATTTAACCACTACTAAACTTGTGGTAGCGTAGTGGTTACGGATCGGGCTGCGAACCTTAAGGTCAGCGGTTCGAAACTACCAGCCACTCCGCGGGAGAAAGATGAGGCTTTCTACTCCCGTAAAGATTTACACCTTTGGAAACCCTGTACAGGGTCGCTATGGGTCGGAACCGACTCGATGGCACTTAACAACAACAACAACAAAATTGTAACTGGAGTCCTCGTGTCACTGTGGGATAAGCACTGGACTGTGAGGTAGGTTTGAACTGCAGGGTTGGACTGGACTGTGAGGTAGGTTTAAACCCACCAGCTGTTCCTTAGAAGCCATACACAGGGTCACTATGAGTCAGAACTGACTCATGGGCATGTAACAATAACAAACATGTTACTGGGAGCAACATAGCTATATACAATAAACAGAGGACTAAGAACAAAAAGGTCAGGGGGGTTGAGCCCATCTGCCACTAAATGGAGAAAAATGAGGCTTTCTGCTTCTGCAAAGATGTACAGTGTTGGAAACCCTATACAGGGTCACTATGAGTCAGGGCTGACTCAACAGCACAGAACAACACACACGTGGCTATTGCTTGCATTTAAACATGGGTGGTGGTAGTGTGCCGTGGAATCCGTTCCAACTCAGAGCAACCCTGCGTAGGGTTTCCGAGGCTGTAAATCTTTACAGTGGCAGAAAGCCTCATCTTTCTTCCATAGACCAATGGGTAATTCCAAACTGTAGCGCAATATTTTTTACATTTTAAAAACTTCAAGAGTGAAAAATTCGATTTTATCTTTTCTTCAACAAAAATTCTAAGACTTATTAGAACATTCATTATCAAAAGCACAGACTCCAATGCCTATAACTATGAAGCTATTATTTATTAGTGGGGACCTTATGAAGCTTAGAAATATTTCATGTCTTGTCGTTTTCTACAACACATGCCCTTCTTTCATCTGCCCCACCCACACATAACCACACACAAACATTGTTTTTGTTGTTAATATCCGCAAGTCGGTACCAACTCATATCAACCTTATGCACAACACTACCGAGTCTGGCACCAGCCTCACAATTGTTGCTGCACTTGAGCACATTGCAACTGTGACTGTGTCAATCCATCTCATTGGAGGTCTTCATTTTTTACACTGACCTTCCACTTGACTAAGCATGGTATCCTTCTCCTGGGACTGGTGCTTCCTGATACTATGTCCAAAGTATAAGAGACAAAGTCTGGCCATCTTGGCTTCTAAGGAGAATTCTGGTTATACAACTTCCAACACAAGTTTGTTTGTAATTTTGGCAGTCCAAAATTACACCATAAATCAATTGTATCAACTCTTCTATTTTATTACTTATTCATTGTCCAACACTCACATACATATGAGACTATTGAAAATATCATGACTTGGGCCAGGCAAACTTTAGTCCTGAAGCATCTTTCTCTTGAACACTTTAAAGAGGTCTTATGCAGCAGATATGCCTAATGCAATTTGTCATTTGATTTGCAATATGCCTTGATTACTATGTACATAACTGTTGATAGTTGATCTAAGCAAAATAAAGTCTTTGACAACTTCAATCTTTTCTGCATTTATCTTGCTGTTATTTATTGCTCCAGTGGTGAGGATACTTGTTTTCTTTACATTGAGGTGCAACCCAAATTGAAGGCTATGGTATTTGATATTCATCAGTAAGTATTTTAAGTCCTCCTCACTTTCAACTAGCAACGTTGTTTCATCTGCACATCGCAGGTTATTAATGAGTCTTCCTCCAATCCTGATGCCAAATTATTTTTCATTAATCCAGTTTCTAGGATTGTTTGCTCAACATACAGATTGAATAAATATTGTGGAAAAAAATACAACCCTGGCACACATCTTTCCTAATTTTAAACCATTCAGCGTCTCCTTGTTCTATTCTAACAACTGCCTTTTGGTCTATGTATAGGTTCTTCATGAGCACAATTAAGTGTTCCAGAATACTCATTCTCTTCAATGTTGTACATAACTTGTGATAATCCACACATTCTAAAATCTTTGCATAGTCAATAAAACAGAGGTAAACATCTTTCTGGTATTCTCTTCTTTTAGCCAAGATTCATCTGACGTCAGCAGTGATACCCCCCATTCCAGGTTCTCATCTGAATCCATCTTGAGCCTCTGACAGGTTTCTGTCAATGTACTGCTGCAGCCGTTTTTGAATTATCTTTAGCAAAATTTTACTTGTGTGCAACATTAATGCCCAGTGGTCTCCACATTCTGTTGTGTCACCTCTCTTTGGAATGGGCACAAATATGGATCACTTCCAATCAGCAAGCCAGTAGGTGTCTTCCAAATTTATTGATATAGATGAATGAGTGGCTCCAGTGTTACACAGTTTTTTGAAAGATTTCTATTTCTATTCTATTAATTTTTAGAGCCTTTTTCTTTGCCAATGCCTTCAGGATACCTTGGACTTCTTCCTTCGGTATCTTTGGCTCTTGATCATATGCTTCCTCTTGAAATTGTTGAACACCGACCATCTCTCTTGGTACAGAAATTCTATGTTTTCCTTCAATCTTTTTTGGATGCTTTCTGCATCATTCAATATTTTGCCCGTAGAATCGTTCAGTACTGAAAGTCAAGGCTAGATTTTTTTATTCAGTTCTTTCAGCTTCAGAAATGCTAAGTGTGTTCTTCTTTGGTTTTCTAACTCCAGGATTTTGTACAATTCGTTGAACTACTTGACTTTGTCTTCTCGAGCTTTCCTTTGAAATTTCTGTTTAACTCTTTTAAATCCTCATGTCTTCTATTTACTTTAGCATCTCTACACAGGAAAGAAAGTTTCAGAGTCTCTTCTGACATCAGTTTTGTTCTTTTTTGTCTTTCTCATCATCTTAATGACTTTCTGCTTTCTTCCAATATGAGGTTCTTGTTGTCATTCCATAACACTTCTGGTCTTTGGTCATTAGTGTCTATTCATCATATGTGTTCTTGAGATGATCTCTAAATTCAGCTGGGGTATGTTCAGTTATATTTTGACTCTCCTAGACTTATTTAAATTTCCTTTAGTTTCAGTCTGAGTTTGAATATGAGCAATCGATTGTCTGTTCCACACTCTGTCCCTGGCCTTGTTTTGACAGATGATATGGAGCTTTTCTACCGTCTCTATCCATCAATGCAGTAAATTTGACTTCTGTGTATTTATCTAATACGTCCATGTATATAGATGTCTTTTATGTTGTTTTAAAAAGGTATTTGCAATGAAGAAATCACTGGTGTAACAAAATTCTATCATGCAATCTCCAGCATCGTTTCTGTCATCGTTTCTGTCATCCTTCCTTTTTGTTTCCAAACTTTGCATTCCAATTGCCAGCAATTATCAATACATCTTGATTGCGTGTTTGATCAATTTGATACTGAAGAAGTTGGTAGAATTCTTCAATTTCATCATCACTGGTTTTCTATTTGCTGTTTTTATATGGTTTCTAATTTTTCGTTTATTTTGTCACTTTGTTCTTGTGTTTTCCTGAATTCTTCTAAAGTTTGTGTTTTTCTTGATTTCATCTGCAGCTTTCTTGATTATCCTCTCAAACCATTAAAGGTACCTACATATCATTCTTTGAAGCTCTTTATCAGATAGTTCCAGCACCATTTCTGGTATTATATTTTCTGATTCTGTGTTTTGAGCACTTGTTAGAAACACTCTGTCTTATTTCTTCATGTAAACTGAAACGATCTGTTTTCTCTGAGACATTTTGGTATCATTGTGTTTATATTTAATTGATGATTTTAAGTTGATGTGCTCCCATGTAGTCACCACCTGTTTCCTGTCCAGAAAACCCTATCTGAGCTATACTAAAGCAAACAACCAAACTAGTTGTCCTAGAGTTGATTCAGACCCATGAAACCTGATGTGATGTAAAGTAGAACTGCACTTTTTTCATGGCTATTGTTAGGCACTTCTGTATGATTTTTGAACCACCAACCTGTGGTTAGCAGTTACAAACTTAACCATTTGTTCCACCGAAGGATGAGACCAAGTCTCTAAAATCGACGTCAACAATGTCAAGGCCTTTGATGAGTTCTCTAGGGAAAATTTCTTCAGTGTGTTTTCCTGTCTTACCTGCATTTTAGAATTTATTTTTACCCAAACATTTGTATTTTATATTTATGAAAAGTTTCTTTAATCTTAGCCACCTCAGCAAGAACTCATACTTTGTCTCCTATTATTTCCATCTCAGCTATTCTTTATTTAATCCAGAATTGATATCCCTGATTTTTGGTATTGGTGAAGAATACTGATTACACCTTGGGCAACCAGAAGAACAAACAAATCTTGCAGCAACTACAGCCAGAATGTCCCTTAGAATAAAAAATGGAGAGACATTGTCTCACAAACTTTGGATATCTTATCAAGAGGGACCCGTCCCTGGCAAAAGTCCCATGCTTGGTAAAGTAGAGGGTCAGGGAAAAAGAGGAAGGTTCTCAATTAATGGATTGACACAGCAGTTGCAACAATGGCTCAAAAATAGCAACCATTGTGGCAATGGTGCAGTATCAGACAGTGTTTTATTCTATTGTACATAGGGTTACTAAGAGCTGGAACCAAGTTCACAACATCTAACATCAACAACAAAACTACTCCTTGGTCAAGATACTTCCTCTTCATCACTAGTTCCCTTTATCCTAAGAAGAAGTTAGTCTGATAAGAACACCAGTCTCTGTTTTTTATTTTAAAAACACAACATTGACAGTATGTATACCTTCAGCACTGTATAATTGAGCACAAAGCATGTCTTCACCTTTTAACCACCTTAGACAACTGATCATCAAAAGGCTGATTAGAATTTTTCCTGAATCCAATGGAAATAAATATTTAATTTAAATTATTTATATAGCTCAGAGGAACTACTTAACTCATTTTCAAAATATTGCTCATGAATAATGATTATAAATATTATAAAATATAGTTTCAAGCTACAAATCATTGCAATGCAAAACTCTGCTCTTACTTTTTGGCTATTTGAGCAGCACCATGGTGGTTAGCAAGAACAAGCACCTTTGAAAAGGAGCAAAGAAGAAAGTAGTTGATCCATTTTCTAAGAAAGATTGGTATGATGTGAAGGCACCAGCTACGTTCAATATAAGAAATATTGGGAAAACACTAGTCATCAAGATTCAAGGAACCAAAATTGCATCAGATAGGCTCCAGGGTCATGTTTTTGAAGTGAGCCTTGCTGATCTGCAGAACAATGAAGTTGCATTTAGAAGATTCAAGCTAATTACTGAGGATGTTCAGGTTAAAAACTGCTTGACCAACTTCCATGGCATGGGTCTTACCCATAACAAAATGTGTTTCATGGTCAAAAAATGGCAGACCATGATTGAAGCTCATGTTGATGTCAAGACTATAGACGGTTATTTACTTTGCCTGTTCTGTGCTGTTTTTTACTAAAAAAAAATAAAGCAGCCAGATTCTGAAGACATCTTATGCTCAGCACAAACAGGTCTGTCAAATCCAGAAGAAAAAGATGAAAATCATGACCTAAGAGGTGCAGACCCAAGTGGTGCAGACAAGACCACTTATTGACAGAAGTGGTCAATAAACTGATTCCAGGCAGCATTGAAAAGGACATAGAGAAGGCTTGCCAGTCTATTTACTGTCTCCATGATGCATTCATTAGAAAGTAAAAATGCTGAAGAAGCCCAGGTTTGAGTTGGGAAAACTCATGGAGCTTGATGGTGAAGGCAGCAGTTCTAGAAAAGCTACTGGAAATGAAACAGGTGCTAAAATTGAATGAAATGATAGCTATGAGCCAAGAATCTGTTTAAAATCTAGACTTTTAATAATGACAAATAAAAGACCTTATTTGTGAGAAACAAAAAACTCTGCTCTTAGTATTAACTATATATTATACATTATCCAATTTACCTTAATTCTAAATGAAATTCTTTTCTATTTGACCACATCCTGAAGTATTCAGCTTGCTGTTATTTCTCCAATAATTACATTGAATACCTTAAATAGACACTATCAGGTGTCATTATATACATATTTTGTTGTTGTTCAATGCTATCAAGTTGGTTCCAACCCATAATGACCCTATATAGGGTTTTCAAGGAACAGCTGGTGAGGTTTTACTGCTGACCTTGCAATTCAAACCAACCTTGAAATCCAGCACTTACCTACAGAACCACACCAGAACTACATGTTCTAATAAAATGCTTTTTTTTTTTCTTTCCTTAGAACATGTAACAGAAATTCTAAACTTTAGATACATGTACTATGATTTAATCCTGTGGTATCATTGTTTCTGAGCCTAAGAATTTGTATATTGGTTTCTATTGTTAAGTGCAGTGGAATCAATTCTAACTCATAGAAACCTGCATGAGGTTTCCAAGGAGTAGCTGGTGGGTTTGAACTGCAAACCTTGCAATTCAAACTGGCCTTGTTTGCTTATCCTACAGTGCCACACCAATACTTTATATTGTTATTCTGCAGGGCCACGATAGAACTCCATATTGTTATCCTACAGAGCCACACCAGGACTCCATATTGTTGTAGTATTAATCGAATTATATTCCTGTATTGGTTGTAGTCTTGATCAAATACTAGAGCTATATATAGAATGAGTATATCATTTACTGTTCATACCCTAGATACATTTATGAATGAATGAGAGCACTATTAGTAATTATTCCAAGACAACTGGTGCAAACTAGGCATGTCCTGGGCAAATCAAAACGTCTAGTCACCGACTGATCTATCACATCTGGAACAGATTCCTTTTCCTAGAAGTCATATCTCTCTGAGTGAAACTGTGGAGACTTCCAGTGTGATTTATCTATTTAGAAAATGGTGGGAGAAAATGACAATTTTATCACAGAAATTTACATACTTTGCTCGCATGTAAAATTACTTAAATCCAAATAGTTTACTGACTGGAGGAATAGATGCATATGTTCTTGTAGTACTTTACTAAGAAAATATTTACTGAGGAGTTCTAAGGGCACAATTTGCAATTAAAATTATATAGCAAATACATTATTACTTACTAGAAAGGCTTGCAAATGAATGTAAATTTACTGTATGCCATTAATGTTTTAGTGCATAAGAGCAAGCCCTGCCAACTAAGCAACATTGAGGCTATTCAAATGGACTCTGAAAGCATTTTTACAAAACACAGTTTTTAAGACAAAGTTGCTTTTATAAAATAATAGTTTTCAATGAAGTACTATCTTTAAAAACTAACCTTAGCAGAATCATTTGCTAGGCAATTTTTTAAATACGATTTTAAAAAAATACATATTTACATGCAATTCGTCAACTCATAAGTACTATGCGAGTGGAGCATTTACAGGAAGATATGCAGAAGCAGATTATGAAAAATAATTCACAGGTACCATGTGTCCATGTAATATTCCACAGCTGTGAAAATGGAAATTTGAAGCAGGAAGAATTTTTATTTTCTGTCAGCATCTTAGGTATTCATGTTTAGAGGATAAGGAAGAATAACTGGAGAAAAGAAAAGGGGAAAGGAGATAAGAA
>NW_006408529.1:28269222-28308937 GCF_000296735.1 Chrysochloris asiatica | reverse complement strand
GCGAACCTTAAGGTCAGCGGTTCGAAACTACCAGCTGCTCCGCGGGAGAAAGATGAGGCTTTCTACTCCCGTAAGGATTTACACTCTCGGAAACCCTGTTACAGGGTCGCTTTGGGTCGGAACCGACTCAATGGCACTTAACAACAACAACAATGTATATATGGCTACATAAAATATAACCAAAAACATTTTGGCTACAATTAAGTACCTACACTGGATAGTTGGAGTCCTTCCTAGTAGAGCACTGAAGGATAAGCACTGGACTGCAAGATCAATTTGAAACATAAGGTCTGTGGTTCAAACTCACCAACTGTTCCTCAGAAACCCTATACAGGGTTGCTATAAGTCAGAATCAACTCTACGGCTCTTAGTAATAACAACAACACTGGCTACTTATTTTATGTGTAAAATCTCAAATTATTTCAATAATATTAGCAGCTAGTATAATTATTTCAAGTTTACCAGGTAAAGATGGTTTCTTTAACTATTGAATCTTCCCCAAATCAAAAGGTTTACAACAGTAATAATTCACTAGTTCTTACACTTTTGTATGTTGTCTGGGATCAGTATAGTGGTTCAGCTATTCCTTTTGATAATGACTAGGTTCACTCATGATTGCATGCCATATGGCTTCACTCATGTGTCTAGTGCCTCACAAAGGGTAGATGGAACCACTTGAGAACAAGTCCAACTATCTCCACTGGATAGAATCCTTAGGATTATGAGAGAGTAAAGGTAGAAGCTTCCTGGATTTTTAAGACCTAGTCCCAGGGTAAGTACTGAAACTGGTAACCATAAAGTCAGCAGCTGAAAACTACCATTTACTCCTGGAAATCCTATTCAGGGTCACTATGAGTCAGAACTGACTCCATATTATACAACAAGAAAGGCAGTGCCAGACTGGCACAGTATTATTTCTGCTATATTCTATTAGTTGTAACATATCACAAAGCTAAATCGTACTAAAGGGATGAAAAACAAAGGCCACCCTTTAATAGGATGAGCAGTGTGTGTGTGTGCCAACAATAGATACAATAGGCAGCCACTTGTGGAGACAAGCTTCCACAATAAATTAATTGTCAGAGATATAAAATAATGTATATAAGTCCACATGACTAGAAAGTCACAAGTCTGGTATTAAATTACAATATTTTTTCTGACTTTAAAGCACAGTCTTTGTACTTTACTAGTTGTTTTCAATCTGTGCTTTTTTCACAATCCCTAGTACTATCTATGAATTCCTCAGAGACTCAGCTAGAGCATTTCTCCCTTACCTGATTGATAAGGTGTTCTTTATGGATGGTTTCCTTTTCAGGGAAGGTTCAGTGGTCTAATCGATTTGAAAAATATCTCTCTACACTATATTTAAGGAATCCTGGTAGCATAGTGTATTGCATGTTGGACTGCTAACCACAAGGTCAGCAGTTCGAGTCCTCCAGTTGCTTCACAAGAGAAAGATGCATCTGCTCCTGGAGTCTTAGTTTCCTGCTATAGAATAAGCACTGGAATACTTACCCCAAGGTCAGCAGTTCAAACCCACCAACTGCTCCTCAGAAACCCTATATTGGGTTGCTATGTCTAACCGACTGAAAAACACACCACCACCACCACCACCACACTACATTTGCCTAATTTGAGAGATAAAGGTACTAAACATGTTCTCAGATACCTTACAGTCACTCCAACACTGGCAATTTTTGTGAAAGAACAGGAAGATTAATCCCTAATTTTAAAAATTTCGTTGCTATCTCTACAGATATAAAAGATCCCTCAACATTTTGCCATAAAAGGTCTTGAGCAACTCTTCTCATAGTTTTTCAGCAAATTGTTTATTATTGTTAGGTGCCATCAAGTCAGTACCAACTCACAGCAACCCTATGCACAATGAAACACTACCCAGTCCTGGGCCAACCTCACAATTGTTGCCACAGTTGAGCCCATTGATGCTGCCACATTGCCAATCCATCTTGCTGGGCGTCTTCCTCTTTTTCTCTGACCCTCCACCTTACCAAATATGATATCCCTCTCCAGTGACTGGTCTCTCCTGGCAATAGGCCCTAACTATGAGAGATGAAGTCTGGCCATCCTGCCTCCAAGTAACACTCTGGCTGTACTTCTTCCAACACAGATCTTTTTGTTATTTTGCAAACCACGGCACTTTCACTGTTCTTCTCCAACACCTTAACTCAAAAGCATCAATTCTTCTATGATCGTTCTTTTTCACTGTCCAACTTTTGTATGAATATGAGGTTATTGAAAATACCATGTCTTGGTATTTTCAGCAAATTTAGTCACCTAAAAAGCTTATGTTTAGAATCGTAGTACAAAATATTTTCCTACAGAATTAAGAAAAATCTTTAAAGTATATTCACTTGGTACTTTACATACTTCCAGATTGTTTGTATCTTATATCAGCTGGTGGATGCTTAAAAAAAAAAAAAAAAACTAACTAATTTTTGAAAACTGTATGTTCCATAAAGACAAGAATCTAATTCATGTTTTTTTTAAACAAATAGCTATTTCTTGAATAAGCTATTACTTTAGGTAGTCCATGTTACTATTCTATTATTAAAATATCACAAGAGACGACTATAATCACCTCAAATACTATTTTTGTGAAAAGACAATGTCTAGAAACATAATATTCTTATATGGATTTGATTTTTATTAATAAGCTTGGTTAAATTTGGAGTTCTAGGGTGACACTATAGGATAAAGTACTAGACCACAAGGTCAGTTTGAACCACAAGGTTGGCAGTTCAAACTTACCAGCCACTCCTTGGAAACCCTATACAGGATTGCTATTAGTCAAGACTATGGCATTTAGCAATAACAACACAGGTTAAATTAATATGGACAAGAGGTTTTAGAAAGATAATTTCATTCATTTATTTGGTTTCCTTACTCAGGTGAATAAAAACCAAAATAAGATCAACAGTTAAGATTTTTACCTTGCATTTTATAAAACTTTGTAGAATATGAATCATTATATAGTTGCTAGAAAAAGAATCATTTTATAAAATGTTTGTAGATGATATTTGTAATTGGAGGAAGGATTTTACAGAGGTTAGTAAAATTTGGTATAAAAATAGACAAGATATTAATATCATCTGGTTTGTCTCTCATTCTAATTCAGGTTAACTAGTACCCAAACGCATGGTGTTTTCTTTAAGTAATATACCTAAGTCAGAGGTAATCCTAGAAAACACCTTCCAATATACCACGCAACTACATACACTGGCTTTCTCTCCTTGCATGTCTTTTATCACTTAATAAACTTTAACTTGCCTATCACCTTGGAAAGGAAGCTGAAGCACAATATAAGATAATTCAGATGTGTGGGGAGGCATACTTATCATAAATCAATCTTTAATAACTTACTTATAATCAAGCCTAAGCTTAAGTGGGGTACAAAGTCATTTAACTAAATGCTGTCATGAATTTTCTTCTGTTCTTTAAGAAATGATAGAACATGGTAATTTTACCCCCATGCCTGTCAAGGCATCCAAATTCTGATGAGAAGACTTTAAAATAACAAATGAATTGAATTGTGAGTAGGTTTGAAATAATTTTCTTTTATTTGATTTCATTGGAGTGTGCATAGCAACTCATATGTAGGACATTAGCTAAGTAAATTCTGCTCAGACTAATATTTTAGATTTGTTATTCTCATGTACTTTCACATATATTATTTTTATCAGTTAAGAAGATGTCATTCCTATTTATATTGAATTTCACACAGCAAGACTATATTCAACAAAGTTTATAAAACTCTATATAAACTTGTTAGTTTACCCAAAACTTCAAGAAATTGCTCTTTCCTTCTATAATAGGATGGTTATGCACTTAGAAATAGATAACAAATGAACATATACCTAACAATTTAACAATAAATGCATTTATTTCCACTGAGGCAAAGAAGTATATATCTTTCCTAAAAATAATATTGTTCTGCAATCCAACACAGCACTTATAAAATACTGTATCTTCTAAGGTTCTTATTATTTAATCTTACTCTGCTTTCTCTTTGATTTCATAATATAGGGAAACATTTACTCTTCATGAGTAACATTTCAAAGAGAATCAAGTAGCTGCCAACTCCTTGTGCTCAGGATTCATTAAAATAGTATTTCAGTAGTGCTCTCAGCATGTAGTGCTGCCTCACTTTTATTGTTTCATTTATTCATTCATTCAAAAACTACTAATTGAAAGGCTAATATGTAAAAAGAAGCATCAAGACATAGTCTGTTCACTTGAAAAGTGAGGTTAATCTAGTGTTGTTACTCTACCAACAACAAAATGTAATTTTTCCTCCCTCCTAATTCATAATTCATATCAATGGGAAAATAAAACTTAATACTTCTTTGTTCCACTTACAGGAACATGAAGAAAGAAACACCAAGTCTTAGTTCTGCTAAGTAATCTGCAAAGTTTAAAATAACTGGCCTTTTGTTTTACAGTGCAGAGTAATGCTAATAATACCACATAGTAAAGTAGAAGATAGAGACAAAAATTGTTTTGTATGAAAACAAGAAGGAAAGACTTTAATTTAAAACATTAATAGACTAAGTGGCTCAGACCAAGTTTTCTATTAAGGGAAACTGGAAAATCAGTACAAAATATAAAATCAAATTTGTACACATGAGCCAGGTTAGCATTTGGGTTGCATTTCTTCCAAAAGCTTTTCTAATTCCAGAGCAAGTGTGCAGAGATTAAGTGCTCATAAATTTCAAAAGACTCATAGAAATTGGAAGGAGAAAAATGTCTTTCAGATCCACCAGTAAGGAATGGTTTTGATATCCAGAACAAGTTAGGCATGCATTTCAGAGATGGAAACAGTGCTTTAAGAACTGTATAGATAGATATAGGTAGAGACTATGTTAAGAAACAAGAGCTTCATATTTTGATATTTTTGTTTAATAAATATATCTATAATTTTGCAGCAGTATTTTTTGGCTTATCCTCATCTATATACACCAACAAGGGATTCAGAAGGAAGACATGTCTATAGAATTTGAAATATCTTTGCTTGATATGTTCAAGAATTAAACTATAAGCCTGAGAAATTTAGTGGAGTACTGAAAGGCAAAATAAGGGATCAAACATAATCTCTAAACTGAAAAAAGTAAACACTGGGAAAAAAAAAAAAAAACATGAGAAAGCTTAATGTAAAATTAGACTTAATCGAAGATAGAATTGGTACACTGAAAGACTTATATTAAAATATCCAAAGGTAAGCATTTGGTCTTTTGTTCTGTTGAGTGTCTTCGAATTGGTTCTGACTCATGGAGATCCTGTATTGGGTTTCTGAGGAGCGGCTGCCTGGTGGGTTTGAACTGTCAATCTTGTCTTTCAAACTGACTTTGCAGTCCACTGTCTATCTTTCAGCACCAAAACAAGACTCCAAGTTAAGCATAGAGAACAGAACTGATGCAAAATACAGAAAGTATTGGAGTTACATGAGATATAGTAAAAATGACTAACATTTGACAACTTTGATGTCCACTTATGCTAAGTACTCAATAAATTGCTGTTGTTAAGTGTTGTCAAATAGGATCCAATTCGTAGTTACCCTGTATAGGGTATCTGCAGCTTTAATAAATTTGGGAGGGAGTGGAAAGTTTCATTTGCCTCCTGCACTTAATAACACTAAACAACAACAAAAAAAAAAACTTCATAGTCTGGTAAATGGTGTATTTGTTTAAGAAAATAGCAAATACAATACTTACAAGTGAAATGTTTCAACGTTTACCTCTGAGATTGATGCTGAGATCAGACTGCCCATTTTAACTGCTTCTTCTGGACCTTGTGCTGGAGATCCTAATTATTGCAGTAAAGTAAGAAAATGAATTAAAATTCGTAATGGCTAAAAAGAAAGAAATAACAATTTCATTATTCACAGACACTATTTAAACACAGAAAGTTCTAAAGCATCTGCTAGTAAATTTAACAATTTAACTATGACTGTATGCTAGTTCAATATATAAATTTATTGTTACTTTTACCTTTCAGCAGACAAAAATAATGAAAATTTAGGAACACACAAAAAATGTCAAATAACCAAAAATAAACTGATTGGAAGATATATACACAAAAACTAGAAAATATCGTAGAGAAAACTTAAAGAATACCTAAATAAATGAAGAAACATACTCATTCCTGAGATAGAGAATATAAGACTATAAGTATAATTCTTCCAAAAATGATCTACAAAGGAATTTCAAGAATTTATTGGAAATTCATAATAAAAAATTAAAAAAAAAAACAAAACAAAAGTAGCATTATTGCCTAACAAACCTATATAGGGTTGTGGATATAGTCCCATTTGCCTACCCCTGCTTTAATAATGTATATTTTATTGTTTCCCAGTTTTCACTGCCATAAACAATAAACAGTGATAGGTCTCATTAAAAAAAAAAAGTTATTGGATACATTCCATTATCTTTTAATTTCATTTTTCCATAAACTTTTTCAAGCTCCCTTAAATGTATGTCATTATAAGACTCTAAAAGGTATTGTTTCAGGCCGTTTATACATGCATTCTAAAGATCACATCAAAATATAAAGAACTAAATTGTGTCCAAACAGTCTTGAAGAGAAGCAGTGTAGATGGCATATCTTAACTCCCAGGTATCATAACCTATTATAAAGCTATTGTATTTAAGACAGTGAGGCTTTACTTTAAGAACAGATACACTGATCTATAGAAAACAGTTCTCCATTCATCACTTAATGTGCACAATATATTCTGGGAAATAGGATATTATGTGATCTGAACATTGTGAGATAACCATGTTACATATGTTATTGTTGTTGTTAGGTGCCGACCCTATGCACAACAGAAAGAAACATTGCCTAGTCCTAGGCCAACTTCACAATTGTTGCCACACTTGAGTCATTAATGCTGCCACTTTGCCAATCGATTTTGCTGGGGGTCTTCCTATGTTTCTTGACCTTCCACCTTACCAAACATGATATCTTTTTCCAGGGACTGGTCCCTCCTGACAATATGTCCGAAGTGTGAGAGATGAAGTTTGACCATCTTGGCCTCTAAGAAGCACTCTGGCTGCACTTCTTCCAAAACAGATCTATTGGTTCTTTTGGCAGTCCATGGCACTTTCAATATTCTCCTCCAACACCACATCCCAAAGGCATCAATTCTTCTACGATCTTCCTTATTCACTGTCCTGCATTCTCATGCATGTGAGGTTATTGAAAATACCATGGCTAGGGTCAGGCACACCTTAGTCCTCAAGCTGACATCTTTGCTCTTCAATAATTTAAAAAGGTCTTGTGCAGCAGATTTGCCTCGTGCAATATGTCATTGATTTCTTGACTGCTGCATCTATGAGTGTTGATGGTTGATCCAAGAAGAATAAAGTCCTTAACAACTTCAATCTTTTCTCCGTAGATAAGAATGTTTTTTATTGGTCAAGTGATGAGAATTTTTGTTTTCTTTACATTAAGATGCAATCCACACCAAAGACTGTGCTCTTTGATCTTCATCAGTAAATATTTTAAGTCCTCTTCACTTTCAGCAAGCAAGGTTGTATCATCTGTATATCGCAGGTTGTTACTGAGTCTTCCTCCAATCCTGATGCCACGGTTTTCTTCACAGAACCCAGCTTCTTGGATTATTTTCTCAGCATACAGTTTGAATAAGTATGGTGAAAGAATACAACCTTGTCACACACCTTTCTTAATTTTAAACCATTCAGTGTTTCCAAATTCTGTTCGAACAACTGCCTCTTGGTCCAAGTACAGATTCCTCATGAGCACAATTAAGTGTTCTGGAATACTCATACTTCGCAATGGTGTCCATAGCTTGTCATGATCCACACAATCTAAAGCCTTTGTGTAGTCAATAAAGCACAGGTATTGACTACAGCCTTGGTGTAGTCAATAAAGCACATCTTTCTGGTATTCGCTGCTTTCAGGCAAGATCCATCGGACATGATATCCCTCTTTCCATGACCTCTTCTGAAGCTGGCTTGAACCTCTGGAAGTTCTCTGTCAATGTATGCTTGCAGTCGTTTCTGTATTATCTTTAGTAAAACTTACTCGCATGGGATATCAAAGAGATTGTCCGATGATTTCCTCATTCCGTTGGGTCACCTCTCTTTGGAACGGGCATAAATACAGATCTCTTCCAATCAGTCAGCCAGATAGTTGTCTTCCAAATTTCTTGGCAGAGATGAGTGAGTGCCTCCTGTGCCACTCACTTTCTTGAAAGATTTCAATTTGTATTCCATCAACTCTTGGTGCCTTGTTCTTTGCCAATTCCTTCAATGCACCTTGGACTTCTTCATTATCACTGGCGCCTGATCTTATATACTACCTCTTGAAATGGTTGAACATCAGCCATTTCCATTTGGTACAGTGACGCTGAGTATTCTTCCCATCTTCTTTTGATTCTTTCTGTATCATTCAATAATTTGCCCAGAGAATTCTTCAATAACGAAAGACAGGGCTTGAATTGTTTCTTCAGTTCCCCCAGCTTGAGAAATGCTGGCGTCTTCTTCCCTTCTGGTTTTCTGACTCCAGATCTTTGCACATTTCATTGTAATATTTGACTGTGTCTACTGGAGTTGACCTTTGAAATTTTCTTTTCAGCTCTTGGACCTCCTCTTGTCTTCCATTTGTTTTAGCATCTCTACGCTGAAGAGCAAGTGTCTCTTCTGTCATCCATTTTGATCTTTTCTTTCTTTCTTGTCTTCTTAATGACTTTTTGTTTTCTTCCTGTATGATGTTCTTCCTGTATGAAGAACTCTTTTGGTCTTCAGTCTTTTGTGTTTAATGTATCAAATCTGTCCTTCAGATGATCTCTAAATTCAGGTGGGATTTATTCAAGGTCATATTTTGGCTCTCGTGGGCTTGTTTTCATTTTCTTCAGCTTCAATTTGAATTTGCATATGAGTAATTGATGGTCTGTTCCACAATATGCCCCTGGCCTTGTTTTTATTGATGATATGGAGCTTTTCCATCATCTCTTTCCACAGATGTAGTCAATTTGATTTCTGTGTATTCCATCTGGTGTGGTCTATGAATATAATCGACTATTACGCTGTCTGAAGAAGGTATTTGAAATGAACAAATCACTGATTTTTCAGAATTCTATCAGTGTTCTCCAGCATCATTTCTATCACCAAGACCATATTTTCCAAATACTGAGTCTTGCTCTTTGTTCCCAACCTTTGCATAGTAATGATCAATATATCTTGATTGCATGTTTGATCAATTTCAGATTGAAGAAGTTGGTAGAATTCTTGTATTTCATCCTCACTGTAGTTCGTGCCTAAATTTGATTAATAGTGGTATTAACTAGTTTTTCCTGTAGGCACTTGGATATTATCCGATCAAAGACAGCATTGTACCTCCTGACTGATCTGTATATGTTCTTTTTGACAATGAATGCAACAACATTCCTTAAAAAGTTCATGGAAAATTGCAATGGAATTTTTCCATGACATTTTAAAGTTCCCTTACACAAGCAGTCCCCAAACTGTGAGGTAAATCTGTTTTTAAGTCAAAGCTTTATGCAAATTAGAGCAGTTTAATATATAGTTTCAGTTGGTCAAATGTTTTCATCAGTATTGTTGTTGTTGTTGTCAGGGGCCATCGAGTCGGAACCAACTCACAGTGACCCCATGCACAGCAGAATGAAACAATGTCCGATCCTGGGCCAACCTCACAACCGCTGCCACACTTGATGCCATCAATGATGCTACCTGGCTGATCCATCTCGTTAGGGGTCTTCCTCTTTTTCTCTGACCCTCCATCTTACCCAGCATGACATCCTTCTCCATCGACTGTTCCCTCCTGACAACATGTCCAAAGTATGAGAGACAAAGTTTAGCCATCTTGGCCTCCAAGGAGCACTCTGGCTGTACTTCTTCCAAAACAGATCTATTGGTTCTTTTGGCAGTCCATGGCACTTTCAATATTCTCCTCCAACACCACAACTCAAAGGCATCAATTCTTCTATGATCTTCCTTATTCACCGTCCAGCTTTCGCATCCATATGAGGTTATTGAAAATACCGTGGCTTGGGTCAGGAGCATTTTAGTCTTCAGGCTGACATCTTTGCTCTTCGACACTTTAAAAAGTTCCTGTGCAGCAGATTTGCCTAATGCAATACGTCATCTGATCTCTTGACTGCTGCTTCCGTGAATGTTGATAGTTGATCCAAGAAGAATGAAGTCCTTGACAACTTCAATCTTTTCTCCGTTGATAAGAAAGTTGTCTATTGGTCCAGTGGTGAGGATTTTTGTTTTCTTGACATTGAGATGCAATCCATACCGAAGGCTGTGTTCCTTGATCTTCATCAGTAAATGTTTCAAGTCCTCTTCACTTTCAGCAAGCAAGGTTGTATCATCTGCATATCGCAGGTTGTTAATGAGCCTTCCTCCAATCCTTACACCACGTTTTTCTTCATAGAACCCAGCTTCTCATATTATTTGCTCAGCATACAGGTTGAATAAGTATGGTGAAAGAACACAACCTTGTCACACACCTTTCCCAATTTTAAAACATTCAGTGTTCCAATGCTCTGTTCGAACAACTGCTTCTTGGTCCAGGTACAGATTTCTCAGAAGTACAATTATACAGTATATCTTTGTACACATAAAAAAAATTTTAATGAAACATTTTAGATTACACTAAAACATATTTAACATAACATGGAAATAATAATAATGCTTTTTCTGGAGGGGTGGGAAGGAATAAGGAGGAGTGTTAGGGTTGGAAATGGCTAGGTCTTGGTTAAGTCTGTTGTTGTTAAGTGCCAGAGTAAATTCTGACTCATAGTGACCCAGTATAGGGTATCCAAAGAACCACTGGTGAGTTTGAACCACTGACCTTGTGGTTCCAACCTACCTTGAGGTTGAGTGTTTATCCTATAATGCCACATCAAGACTCCTGGCTAGGCCTAGGACTTCATTTTTTGTTAGGACTAGGGTTAGTGTAAGAGTTGAGGTTTGGTCTAGGGCTAGGAGTATGACTTGGTCTAGCTTTTAAGGTTACACTTAGGTTTATTTTTGTTATTTCCCCTGATTTATAAATTCTGTAACTGGATTATTCCCTCTGTTTATGGTATGCCTTTTTTTTTTTAATGTTATTATAACTATATCTCTGGATCTCCCTTTTCATTCTTGTAGGTTTGATTAGCATAGTGGTTACTAATCGGGCTTCGAAGCACAAGATCAGCAGTTTGAAACTACCAGCTGTTCCGCAGGAGAAACATGAGGCTTTCTGCTCATAAAGACAGGGTTGCTATGAATCAGAACTGACTCCACGGCACATAACAACTACCACCATATCTAGTTTGGGAGTCCTGTTATGGTGCGGTAGGATAAGCACAGGACTTTTGACCACAATGTGGCAAGTCAAACCCACCAGTCACTCCTTGAAAACCCTATACAGGGTTGCTGTGAGTCAGAACCAACTGGACAACACCCAACAACAACAACAACATATCTGGGCTGATTCTAGGGGATGTTGTCATGTATGTTACTCTCAAATGGTTGTCTGCTGTTCTTGGTTTGCTTTCCAAAAAATTCCCTCTAGTATTTTCTGTAAGGTTGGTCTTTAAATTCTTTTAACTTCTGTTTGTCTGAAAATGATCTAATTTTGCCATCATATTTGCTGGACATGTGATTCTTGGTTGAAAAGTGTTTTCTTTCAGAGTTTTATATGTCACTTCATTGTTTTCCAGCCTGTGTGGTTTCTTCTGATACATCAGAGCTTAGTCTTATTAGTTCTCTTTTGTAGGTAACATTTTTTCATGGCTGTTCTGAGGATTCTTTCCTTGTCTTTAGTTTTGAAAATTTTGATTATAATATGTCTTGGTATTTTCCTTTTTGAGTCTATTCTGTATAGAATTCGCACAGTTTCTTAAATTGCTATCTTCTTGTCTTTCATGATGTTAGGGAAGTTTTCTTCTAATAACCTTGGGAAATATTGTCTATGGTTTTTGGGTTTTGTTTTTTTGTTTTGTTTTGTTTTTTTCTTTTCTGTTTGTTTTGGAATTCCTATTACACATAAGTTATTCCTTTTTATAGTGTCCCAAATAAATCTTATGCTTTCTTTGGATTGTTTTGTTCCTTTTTTGTGTATGATTTTTCCTCTAGCAGATGACTGTTGAAAGATTTTTCTTCAAGCTCAGTAATTCCGCTTTCTATTGATTCAATTCTATTTATTTGCCCTTTCAATGTATTATCTATTTCTGAGGTTTTAGTGTTACTGTTCTGGCTTTCTAATTGCTGATTTTATGAGGTTCCCATTTTTTCAATTATTTTGCCAATTTGTTTTTCTTATTTTTGCCATAATTTTATCTATGTTTTCCTTGATTTCATTTGTAGTTTTCTCTTTCTCTGAATCCACTGAAGTTACCTAATTGGCATTTAAAAAAATTCTTTATCAGGTAGTGTCAGTAACATTTCTGGTGTTATGCTTTCTAACTCTGTATTTTGGTGACTTGTTTAAGACCCTCTGTCTTGTTTCTCTGTGTAAGCTGAATTGTGTTCCCCAAGACATTGTTGTGTCATATTTACTTTTAGTTAATAATTGTATATTGGTGTATTTTCAGGCATTCAACACCTGTCTCCTGGTAGATGTGGTAGAGACGGGAAGTGTGAACACAATTAGTTCTCTAGAGGTTCACTGTTTGTTTAGCATAGTTCATGGCAGGTTCACATGCATCCAGAAGCATGGGTGCTATGGCCAGTTCTTGACTAGAAGCAGAGCAGAGGCTCAACAGGAACAGGTGCCACTGTTTCTGAGTTGGCAAGGACAGGTAATGGCTGCATCCCCATCTACCAGGAGGGCACAGGAATAAGAGAAAACTGTACCCCCTTGCTGCCAACCACCAGCCTCATCCTGTGCCTGCAGGTCACTGTTATCAACAAATATGATAATGAAATGTACAAAGACCTGGAATTAGAAAACCAAAAGGGAAGAAATGTTCAGTATTTCTCAATCTGAAGGAACTGAAAACCAAAACTCAAACCTCAACCTGCAATACTAAAGAATTCTATGGGAAAATTATTGTAAGATGCAGAAAGCATCAAAAGAAGATCGAAGGAAAACAGAGATGTTCAACCATTTTAAGAGGTAGCATATGATCAAGAGCCAATGATCTTGAAGGAAGAAGTTCACGGTGCATTAAATACAAATTGAAATCTTTGAAAGACCTAATGAGGCACTGGAGGTACTTACTCATCTATGCCAAGAAATTTGGATGACAACTACCTGGACAACTGGCTGGAAGAGGTCTGTATTTGTGCCCATTCCAAAGAGAGGTGGCCCAATGGAATGCAGAAATCACAGGACAATATCATTGATATTGCATGCAAGTAAAATTTTATTGAAGGTAATCCAATAATAGCTGCAACCATACATTGACAGAGAACTTCCAGAGGTTCAACCCAGATTCCGATGAAGACATGGAATGAGGAACATCACTGCAAACATCAAATGGATATTGGCTGAAAACATAGATTACCAGAAAGATGTCTACCTGTGCTATATACTGACTATGCAAAGGCTTTCAATTCTGTGGATAATGGCAAGCTATGGATAGCATTGCAAAGTATGAATATTCCGGAACATGTAATTGTGCTCATGAGGAACCTGTATATAGAACAAGAGGTAGTTGTTAGAACAGAACAAGGGAACATGGAATGGTTTAAAATTAGGAAAGGTATGCATAAGAGTTGTATTCTTTCACCAAACTTATTCAATCTGTATGTTGCTGTTGTTAGGTGCCATCGAGTTGATACCGACTCATAGCGACCCTATGCACAACAGAACGAAACACTGCTTGGTCCTGGGCCAACCTCACACTTGTTGCCACTCTTGAGCCCATTGATGATGTCACTTTGCCAATCTATTTCACTGGGGGTCTTCCTCTTTTTCTCTGACCCTCCACCCTATCAAACAGGATATCCTTCTGACAATATGTCCGAAGTAAGAGAGACAAAGTTTGACCATCCTGGACTCCAAGGAGCACTCTGGCTGCACTTCTTCCAATACAGAGCTGTTGGTTCTTTTGGCAGCCCATGGCACTTACAATACTCTCCTCCAACACTATAACTCAAAAGCATAAATTCTTCTACGGTCTTCCTTATTCACCATCCAGTTTTCGCATGCATATGAGGTTATTGAAAATACCATGGCTTGGGGCAGGCACACCTTAGTTCCTAAGTTGACCTCTTTGCTCTTAAATACTTTAAAGGTCTTGTGCAACAGATTTTCCTAATGCAATACGTCGTTTGATTTCTTGACTGCTGCTTCCAAGAATGTAGTCCTTGACAACTTTAATCTTTTCTCTGTTGATAAGAATGTTGTTTATTGGTCAAGTGGTGAGGATTTTTGTTTTCTTTACACTAAGATGCAATCCATACTGAAAGCTGTGTTCTTTGATCTTCATCTGTAAGTATTTTAAGTCCTCTTCACTTTCAGCAAGCAAGGTTGTATCATCTGCATATTGAATATTGTTAATGAGTTTTCCTCCAATCCTGATGCCACATTTTTCTTCATATAACCCAGCTTCTCAGATTATTTGTTCAGCATACAGACCCTGCCGCACACCTTTCTTAATTTTAAACCATTCCGTGTTCCCATGTTCTGTTTGAACAACTATCTCTTTGTCCATGCATAGATTCTTCATGAGCACAATTAAGTGTTCTGGAATACTCATACTTTGCAATGTTGTCCATAGCTTGTCATGATCCACACAATCAATCTATATAGTGAACAAATAATCCAAGAAGCTGGATTGTCAAATGTTGTCAAAGACTTCATTTTTCTGGGATTAACAATCAGCTGGAAGCAGCAGTCAGGAAATCAAACAATGTATTGCATTCGGCAAATATGCTGCACAAGACCTTTAAGTGTTGAAGAGAAAAGATATCAGTTTGAGGATGAAGGTGCTCCTGGCCCAAGCCATGATATTTTCAATAACCTCATATGTATACGAAAGTTCGACCATAGAAGAATTGATGCATTTGAGTTACAGTATTGGAAGAGAATATTAAAATTACCATAGTCTGACAAAAAAAACCAAACAGATCTGTGTTGGAAGAAGTACAGCCAGAATGCTCCTTAGAAGCCAAAATGGCCAAACTTCATCTCTCATGCTTTGAACATATTATCAGGAGGGAATAGTCACTGGAGAGGGATATAATGCTTGGTAAATTGGTGGGTCAGAGAAAAAGAGGAAGACCCCAAAAGATATGGTTTGGCATAGTGGTGGCAGCAATGGGCACAGGCTTAACAAGGATTGTGAGGTTGGCCCAGGACTGGACAGTGTTTTGTTCTGTTGTGCATAGGGTTGCTATGAGCCGGTACTGATTTTGATGGCACTTAACAACAGCAACAGCAAACACATGCTTCTGTTGTATGTCATGGAGTCCATTACAATGCATAGCAACCCTGTTAGGGTTTCCAAGGCTGTAAATCTTTACAGGATCAGAAAGCAGATAGGCTGGTAGATTAGAACTGCTCACCTTATAGTTAACAGCCCAAGGCATAAATTTAATTAAATCTGGAGACAGTGGGAGGAGGAAGCCAGAATGATTCGGTTTCTAGGTTGTTTCAATTGGTTAGCCTTTTGAGCTTCAGTTTTTGTTTTTGTTAAATGTTTTATTGTGAATTATGTGATGGTTTACATGGTAGAACATTAGCTTTACATTCATCCTATCGTATATCATTTCATTACTGTGGTTACAATCCCCTCCATGCATCATCAACCAACTAAAGGGTATCCCCGAAAGCCTGCCCCTAGGTCGTCAACACACAGCCCCTCTCCCTCTCTGGGTCTAGGGTCCTCAGCTGCTCCATCTCTCTGCATTGTCTCTGCCTCAATCTCTGGCATCACTGCTTCTCTGGGTAGGGTCCAGAACTCTGCTCTTCTCCCTTTATGGTCCCAAGTACCTCCGGTGAGCCTCAGTTTTATGGTCTGGTTATAATGTGGATAATTCCAAGGATTAAGTGAGCCTTCATATGTAAAACTCTTGGGGAAAACCTGGGTACAAGTAATGTACCATTCCCTCTTCCTTCCTGTTTCTTCATAAATGCACAGACATTGAGGAAGTTTCTGCAATTTTATGAGCTTCCCTTTTGGTCTCCATCTTATTAAGGAAATTGACATATAGGGCTACTGCTGACTAGGTACAAACCACTAAATGTACTGAATTTAATGAAAATGTCTCATTAAGAAGCTATACAAATAGTCATTGTTATCATTTAAGTTGAGGGTTTCTTTTTTCTTTTTTTTTTGTTAAAAAGTATTTAATTCGTGAAACATTTATATTAAATGCTAAAGTATACAGTTTATGCTTGTGATGGAAAAAGGAATTGAGCCAAATTACTTTCCAATGTACCTACACAGAATTCCCAAATGCATATATAATGCCTTTTTGTTATATCTATGCACTTTGTTACCCCATGGTAAATATGTTAGGATTTAATTGCCAATTAGTTCATAGACTGCTATGAAGCTTTGTTCTGAGGCTATTGCAATTATACAGAAAAATAATTTTTAAACATGCGACTTAGTGTGCAAATACATTTTAAAGAAATAAAATAACAAGTAAGATTATTGAGGGGTTTGCGTGAAACTGGGTCTTCTAAAATTAGGACATTATTTTAGCAATAACATAGCAATAACATCTCTAATTGCACTACAAAAGAAATATGAATGTTCGTAAGTCACAATTTCTATTCAGATTACACAGTAATGGTGCATTGGAAGCTTGCATTTTGAAATCATATTACATGTTGATTATCTGGTTATAGTCTTCTTTGACAACTACTTCTTGCATTTTATACATAAATGTTCTTTTGCATGTCTGCTGTGAATTTATTAATATGTAATGAATATATTACCACTACTCATCTGTCAGTTTGTCTTACTGTGATATTTTGTGTTTTGCTCTGATGCTGGAAGCTATGCAATGAGTATTTTAAATAACACAGGGTCACACATGGTGAACAGGTTTCAGCAGAACTTCCAGATTAAGACAGGCTAGGAAGAGGAATGGTGGATCAGTTCTTAATAGTTAGACACTGAAAACACTGTGGCTAATGGGTTGGACTGCAGGGTCAGTTTGAACAGTACGGTCAGTGGTTCAAGCTCACCAGCTGCTCCTTGGAAACCCTATACAGGGTTGCTATGAGTCGGAACCGACTTTATGGCACTTAACAACAACAATATAGAATCAAAACATTGTCAGATGATAATCCACTCAGGTTGAAAAGCATTCACTTACACAACTGGGAAAAAATTGCATCTTCAAAGTAGCGTTAACCTTCATCACATCACAAGCTTTAAGTACCTTCAGAATTCAGCAAAAAAAAAATCCATTAATAATCAAAACATGTGTTTTTTGAATCTAGGAAAATTGAAAGTCATCAAAAATGAATTGCAACACACAAAGATCAAAGATATTAGTGAGCTGAAATGGATAGTATTGGCCATTTGAATCTTATAAGCATATGATTTACTATGCTGGGAATGACAAATTGGAGAGGGATTGAACTACATTCATCATCAAAAAGAGCAATTCAGTATCTCTTTTCAAGTTCAATGCTGTGTGTGATAGTATAATATCCGTATGCCTACAGGGAAAATCAGTTACTACAACTATTATTCAAATTTAGATACCAACCATTAAAGCCAGTGATGATGAAATCAAAGAATTATACCAACTTCTTCAGTGTGAAACTGATCAAACATGCAACCAAGATACAATGATAATGACTGGTGATTGGAATGTTCAAGCTGGAAACGAACAGGAAAGATCTTTAGTTGGAAAATATGGTCTTGGTGATAGAAATCATGCTGGAGATCATACAAAAGAATTTTGCAATGAATTATTCTCTGCAACATAAAATTATTCAACAACATAAAAAGCAACTATATGTATGAACTCACTAGATGGTATACACAAGAATCAAATTGACTACATCTTTTTAAAAAGATGATGGTGAAGCTCAGTATTGTCAGCCAAAATGAGACCAGGGGCTGATTTTGGAACACACCATCAATTGGCCATATACAAGTTCAGGCTGAAGCTGAAGAAAATGGAAACAAATCCGTGAAAGCAAAAACATGACCTTGAGTATATCTTAATCGTCTAGAGACAATTTCAAGAACAGATTTGATGCATTAGGCAATAATGACCAAAGATCAAAAGTTTTGTGGGATGACATCTAGATCATCATACATGAAGAAATCAAAAGGTCATTAAAAAACAGAAAAGAAAGAAAAGCCCAAAATGAATGTCAGAAAAGACTCTGAAACTTGCTCTTAAATGTCATGAATTAGAGGAAATAAAGAACTAAAAGAGCTAAAAAGAAATATCCAACAGGCAGCTAAAGGAGGCAAATACAAGTATTATATTACAATGTGTAAAAACCTAGAGTCAGAAAACCTAAATAGAACAACACACTTAGTATGTCTGATGTTGAAAGGACTGAATAAAAAATGCAAACCTCAGCTTTCAATATTGAACTGAATGGTGCAGAAAGCATCAAAGGAAGATGGAAAGAATTCACAGAGCTTCAACTTTCAATATTGAACCGAATGATACAGAAAGCATCAAAAGAAAATGGAAAGAATTCACAGAGTTATTGTATCAAAAAGAATTGGTTGATGCTCAAACATTTCAGGAGTTAGCATACAGTCAGGACTGATGGTACTGAAGTCCAGGCTGCACTGAAGGCATTGGTGAAAACAAGGCTCCAGGAATTTATATAATACAAATTGAAATGTTTCAACAAACTAATACAACACTGGAGGCTCTCACTCATTTATGCCAAGAAATTTGGAAAACAGCTACATGGCCAACCAATTGGAAGGGCTCCATATGGGTGCCCATTCCAAAGAAAGATGACTCAACATAATGTAGAAACCAATGGAAGAATATCATTATCACATGCTGTTGTAGACCATGCTGACCCAGTCAGGAGTTTGGGGCCACGTGGGCCCGAGTGTGGCGGACGGTACAGGCCGCAGGCTCTGAGGACCAGACTCTGGCCATCTAGCAGACTTAGCAAACTGTCCCTCATCTGATTGTTTAGTTGTGCTTGTTAATAATTTCATACATGAGCCCTGGATGTCCACAGAGAAATGCAATATTCCCCTAAGTTTCTAAGGTCAAGATTTTCCCCCTAGAACCAAGGCAGTAAAACTTCCTCAGAGGACGAACAAGGACAGGTTTACTGGGATTAAGCAGGGAGGCTCTAGAGAGGAACTGCCCGGGGTATACTCACTTGGGGTGGAGTGGTAAATTCTAGGAATACAGGATTAAGGACAATGGGGGCAACTCCCTCGGACCACCCTGGGTTCAATCAGTTTGATCCAAGTGAAGGTCAAACCCAGTAAGGAAGAAAGGAATATTGGTTTAAGTAAGGTTTACTGGCTTAATTTATTTTAAATATTGTCTCTGTGAATCATTAAGCATTGTCTTGTCTGAATAATACCATTCTTCTTCTGTAAAGATCTCTTCCCTAAAGAGAGGAAATAAAAGACTGATGGAGAGATAGTTCTGGATACATTCTGGGCAGCCATACATTCTGGGCAGCGAGACATTCTGGACAGCCATACTTTCTGGGCAGAAAGGCCATCAGCCTCGCAGTTTGTATCCTGGCTATCAGCCTGTCAGCTTCTATCCACTCTGGTCTCCAAGTGTTTCTTTCTCTCTCTTTCGCCTCTTCAAATATCCCACCTAGAGTTATGGGGTGCTAGTTCTGTGTGTGATGTCAGTCTCTGAGCAGTCTGTCCGGCAGCTTGCTTCAAGCCTGTATGTCTGTCTTCTTTGTATCTGTTTTCTCTGCGCCTGTATGTCTGTCTTCTTTGTATCTGTTTTCTCTGCCTTCTGTGTGTCTGTTTTCTCTCTCTCATTCTCTCTCTCTCTCTCTCTCTCTCTCTCTCTCTCTCTCTCTCTTCAGGTACTCACCCCCTTGCCGAGGCCAGACCCCAGCAACATGCAAATAAAATTTTGCTGAAGATAATTAAAAAATGATTGCAGCAATACATTGACAGGAAGCTGCCAGGAATACAAGTTGTATTCAGAAGAGGATGCAGATATGATTGCTGATATCAGATGAATCTTGGCTGAAAGAATAAAATATCAGGAAGATGTGTACCCATGCTTTGCTGATTATGCAAAGGCAATAGATTGTGAGCATCATAACAAACTATGGATGGCATTCCAAAGAATGGGTATTCCAGAACACTTATTTGTGCCCATGATGAACCTGTACAAAAACCAAGAGGTAGTCATTTGAACAGAGTAAGTGGATACTTTATGGTTTAAAATAAAGAAAGATGTGTGTCAGGGTTGTATCCTTTCATCATAATTATTCATTGTGTAAGGAGCCCTGGAAGCATAGTGGATTATGACTTGGGCTGCTAACTGCAAGGTTGGCAGTTCAAATCTACCAGTTGCTCCATGGGAGAAAGATGAAGCTTTCTCCTTCCTTAAAGATTTGCAGCCTCAGAAACCCTATACAGGGTCGCTATGAGTCAAACTGACTCAGTGACATCAAACAGCACCTCCATCATTCAATCTGTATGCTGAGCAAATAATCTGAAAACTGGGTTATATAAAGAAGAATGTGGCATCAGATTGGAGTAAGAATCATTAACAACTTGTGACATACAGATAACAACAACCTTGCTCCTCAAAGTGAAAAAAATGTAAAATACTGATAAAAAAAATTTAAAACTACAACTTCAGTATCTATTGCATCTCAATGTAAATAAAACAAAAATTCTCACAACTGGGCCAATAAATAACATTATGGAGTTGCCAAAGACTTCTTTTGTTTGGATTCATAATCAACATTCATGAAAGTACAAGTCAAGAAATCAAGTGACGTATTATTGCATTGAGAAAATCTTCTGTAAACGACATCATCTTTAAAGTTTTGAAAAGCATAGATGTCACTTTGAGGACTAAGTGCACCTGACCTAAGCCATGACATTTTCAATCACATCATTTGCACGTGAAAGTTGAACAACGAATAAGAAAAACCACAGAGGAATTGGTCGTTTGAATCATGGTGTTGGAGAAGAATAATGAAAGTACTGTGGACTGTCAGAAGAACAAATAAGTCTGTCTTGGAAAAAGTACAGTCAGAATGCACCTTAGATGCAAGGACAGTGAAACATCATTTCTCATTCTTTGAACATGTTGCCAGGAGGAACTAGTTCCTGAAGAAAGTCATCATACTAGGTAGAGTGAAGGGTCAACAAAAAAGAGGATGACTCCCAACAAAATGGATTGACACAATGGCTGCAACAATGACCTCAAATAACAATCATGAAGATGGTGCATGACCAAGCTGTGTTTCATTCTGTTGTGTGTGGTGTCCTATGAGTCAGAACTTACTTGATGGTACCTAACAATAACAGCAACAATAAACATATGGGGCTGTTAAATAAGTTAAAGAATAAATATCTTTAAAAAATAAGTATTAATCTAAAACTTGCAGTTATTTAGACAGATGGATGGATGCTTTGAGTCTGGTTTTGACTTATAGTGGCTTTTTGTTCAACAGAATCCATGCCTAGTCTTGTGTCATCATTATAATTGCTAGCATGCTCAATTCCATCACTGTGGCTACTACGCCAATTCATCTTCTGAGGGTCTAGTCGGTCCTTCAAAGAGCTCTGGAAGCATAGTGGTAACCAGTTGGGCTGTTAATCTCAAGGCCAGCAGTTCAAAACCACCAGTGGTTCTGCAGGAGAAAGATGAGGCTTTCTGCTGCCGTGAAGACTTACAGCCTCAGAAATCCTATACAGTGTCACTATGAATCAGAACCGACTCATGGCACGTAACCACCAGCCAGTTGGTCTTTCACTTCTCCAAGCATGATGTCCCGTTCTGATTGATCTTTCTTAGTGATATGACCAAAGCAAGTGAGTTGGGGCAATGATCTGTTTTGATCAATAAGATTTTCATTGTCTAATTTTCAGAAGTATTTTTTGTCTGTCTTTGTCTAATAGCTAAACTGAAACTTGTCCATCATGGGTGATCATACTTGTGTCTAAAATACTGAAGCATAGCTTCTAACATCACAGAAACATGCAAAACAAACTAACAGACGGGTGGTAGTCTACTTATTTAGTCCATGCAAAATACTTGATTTTGTCTTCTTTCACTCAAGATCTGAAGCTTCAGTACATCTAGTTTGTGCTCTAATGTTGTGTTTTCTTCGGAAAGGGAGTGTCCAAACTCTGGTGTGGTGCTGCAGGCTAATGCACTAGACCAAAAGGTCAATTTGAACCACAAGGTCAGCAGTTCAAACACACCATCTAATCCTTGAAAAACCTAGACAAGGTTGCTATGAGTCAGAACCAACTTGATGGCACTTAACAAAAGCAATAATAAACTATATGCTTTCTGTTTACTTTCTCCTTGTATTTTTTGCCCTGTAAGTAGATAAAAGATTTGTCTTAGCATAATCATTAAACTTATATCATCTATATGTGCCAAATAATCAATAACTATTAAATTTAGACCTATGATGGTAGACAAATATCACTGAGAAACTATCAATAGTCTTCTTTTTTTTAAAAAGGAAACAATTGAAATAAGAAAAAAATGTATAGCATTTTTAAAACAAAGATTTAGGTTTTCTTGAGATACAAACAACTTTTACAACATTTAAAAGAACTCTTGTTAAGATGGGAAACTGAACTTTGGGTTTTAAATTTCTCCCAAATCCCAGTAAATTGATAAATACATAATGCAATGAATTTGGAACCTAGGGAAAGGTGCCCTTCATATACGTACCTGACATTTAGAGGAATTTCTGTTAGAAAGGTGGTACAAATGCAAGTGAAAATTAGGAGAGACACATGGATTATAGTTAAAATACATAACTCCATTTTAATAAAATAAAAGCAGAGTATATGCCTGAGAATATAAGGTTCTTACTTAACTTAGTTTTGGGGTCAAAGACTCGAGGTGAAAAACAAATCATCATACAAACATTCTTCTAGAATGTCTTTGTTGGTGGTGATCGATTTTTCTGACCCTGGGTACTCCTAATATGTATGAGGATCAATAGACACATACATATATACATGTATGCAGACTGACATAGGTGCAGCTATCATGTAACTAGTCCTTGTATGGAGCTGTAGAATGAGCACTAGACTTCCAATCACAAGGTTAATGGCTCAAATCCACCAGCCACTCCTCAGAAACCCTATACAGAGCTACTACGGAACAAATTCAACTGCACTTAACAACAATATCTATGTTCAGTTCAAACCAACCTTACAGTCCAGTACTTATCCTATAGCACTATATATGTTGTGATTGTTGTGAAGTGCCATCAAGTCGATTCTGACCCATAGCAAGGAGCAGGTGGTGAACTTGAACTGCCAACCTTGCAGTTCAAACAGTCTTGCAGTCTGGTGCATTAACTCACAGTGCACACCAGGACTCATTGCACTACATATAGATAGGGTAAAATCTCAGTGCCTTCACAGTTTCTAATATAATAACACTGAACTATCTTCTGGCAGAAAAAAAAAAAAAAATTGTCAAACACAGAGGAGAAGTCAGATAACCTTAAGATTCTTACTCAAACGACTCACCACTTTAGGATCACCCTTTCTTCTCTCAAGTCTCTGGATCACCAACCTAATAATGCAAATTTCAGGGACAAGAATGCCAGTGTAATTCAGATATACATATTGAAAACTCAAGGTGAATGTATGCACTCTGCTTTGAAACAAACATCATACACTTCACAACAAACAGACCTAAGGCCTGAAAAAAGCTTCTAAAAAATATAGATGATTTCCACATTTATATGTCAGAGAAACTGTATATTGCCATAAAAATGAGAGAAAATAGAAAGTAAAAGAGAAACAGGAAAATGTTATATGCATCAATGCTAGTTCTATTAAAATTAAATATCTGAGTAAGACATTACAATACAAGAAGATATGAAAAACATTGAAATAAAAGGACAACCAAAAGTCTATTATAAATTTAAAGAAAGATTTATGAGATAGAGATAGAAAGAAGTGCACTTGGAGAATTTAAACTATTGAAAATTTGAAATAAAAGTGGATTATTATAAATAAAAATTTTCAACAATAAAAAGTTAAAGAAAAAAAGATAGAGATGAAAATAGGTTATAGTTGTTCCTCAGGAAAAAGCTAAAAACATTTAGAACAGATGTAAAAATGATATAATAGATAAAAATATTTCTTAGCAATAAAAATCACTGCTTATAGAGATCATAAGAATGACTATGATAGGGTAACTGTAGGAAAGATGCTGAAGGATGAGAGTTTTCTGCATGGCCCTCGTGTCTCCTCCACTCACAGTTGCTCTCCTCCCCACCTCTCCATAAAATTCACACCATAGTTATCAATCTGCAAGAATATTTTTGCTCTCTCAAGAGCCATCATTGATCAACTATACCAGAAGCTACATGAACTTTGCCTGATCCTCTTTTGCTAAATCCCCCTTTCCCCAAGTGAAAACAGTCCTTTGGAGCCCTCTCTTGCATGGCATTTTTAAATAAAGGGTTATTTTTAAGGAACTCTACTTGATTTTTCTTTATTTCTTAATCTTTAAGATTGAAATTTCTTCTTTATCCATTGCTAAGTGTTCTTGTTAAAACTAACAAACAAATAAGGAAAAGAAAATGTTATATTGGCTATAGAGCTCATTCAGACTCATAGCAACCCTATAGGACTGAATAGAATTGCCCCATAGCGTCCCCAAGGCTGCAATCCTTATGGAAGCAGACTGCCTCCTTTTTCTCCTGCAGAGATTCTGGTGGGTTCCAATTGCCAACCTCTCTGTTAGCAGACCCCCGCTGCACCTCAGGATTTCTTGTACAGTCAATCCATCTCACTGAAGTGATTCTTCTTTTTCACAGACCTTTTCTACCAAGCATGATGTCCTTTTCTAGGAAATTGTTCTTCCTGCTAATACGTCCAAAAAATGTTAGATGAAGTCTTGTTATCCTCTCTTCTAAGGAACATTCTGACCACACTTCTTCCAAGATAGACTTGTTCATTCTTATGACAGTCCAGTATTTTCTTCACCAATACCGTAATCCAAATGCATCAATTCTTCAGTCTTTCTTCTTCATTTTCCAGCTTTCACGTGCATATGAGGTGATTATTGAAAATTGTCAATTATAACATTGTTAATTGACTACATTTTGTCTTTTGCATACATTTTTATTTTATTAAAATCACAATATATAAGACTGCTTCCAAATAATCCAAGTACAAACTGTTAGAAATAAAAACAATTGAATAAATACTTGTGCTTTTTGTCCTGCAGGAACTTGGAGTCTTGCATTATTATTGTAAAATAAGCATCTGGTTTATACTTATTCTGAACAAATCTCAAAAAGAAATTTACAGTCATGAAACTGTACCAACACTGATTAGAACCAGCAGAGCTCAACAACAGTATGTTTTTAAATAAAAGCTGCATGATTGGCATAACACAATGCACAAATAAAATGTTCTACATCTTACTTTGGTGAATAGTGACTGGGATTTTAAAAGCTCATGAGTAGTCATCTAAGGTGAAAGAAAAGTGATGAAACTGAAAATGCTTGCAAACAATTAGCCTAGTGGACTAATGGAACATGTGAACATCAGTTTCCACAACCCTGAGACCAGAAGAACTAGACAGTTCCTGGTCAACACTACCAAATGTTCTGATAAGGATCACAGTAGAAGGTTCTAGATAGAGTGGTAGAAAACGTATGGGAAAACACTCAAATTTATTTTAAAAGGACCAGTCTCATTGGTCAGAAAGAGACTTAGAAAGCCTAAACTATGACCTTTTTTCTGCCTTCGTGTCTGGAAATGAGTTCACCCACATGGCTCAATTTTCAGCCAAGCAGAAGATGGCAAGTAGGAGGGACAACAACACTTGTGAGGTATGCGCACTACAGAATGGTCAGCCATTCAAGATTATAAGTGAGGAGTTTGCCTAAGTACAATATTCAGAAGAAGGGTTGGGAAAGGAGGAGGAATGGAACCAAGAAATATAGTAAGGACCTGAGATAAATGATTTTACGTTGAAAGAATTCAATCATTGAAATTAAACGAAGCATATGATTTGTTGGATATAAAACTGATGATCAGCTCTGTAAACCATCACTCAGTTCACAATAAAAATCTATGTATGAAAAAAAAAAAAAAAAACGTGGATAAAATAATGCATCAGTAAGTATGGTCAGTTCTAATTTGAAATGTGCAATATATACTGAAACCAAAAACTCATTGCCATGAATCGATTCTGACTGTTAGCAACACACTGAAACAGAATAGAACTGCTCCATAGTATTTTCAAGACTGCAGATCCTTACAGGAGCAGACATGCTCATCTTTCTCCTGTGGAATGGCTGATGGGTTTAAACCACTGTCCTTACAGTTAACAGCCAAAAACCTAACAAATATTCTGAAAATTTTCAAGGCATCACATTCAGAGCACCTATAATAAAAATGACAGAAGATTCAGATAACAAAAGTTTCAAAGATGACAAAGAATAACTCTGACCATGAGAAAGAAAAAAGAAATATAAAAATGTTTTAATTGTAATAAAATTAAGAATAAAAGTGAAGAAAGATACAGTATGTAAGAATTTTCTCAACCATTTCCATATTTGTGTGTTAATGCACATTTTTTTCTCAAAATTAATACTAAGTATTCTTTTAACTAAGGAGCTCTGGCAGCATAGTGGCCACTAATTGGGCTGCTAATCTCACGAGCAGCAGTTCGAAACTACCAGCTGTTCCACAAGAGAAAGATGAGGCTTTCTACTCCCATAAAGATTTACAGCCTCAGAAACCCTGTACAGGGTCACTATGAGTTGGAACCGGCTCCACGGCACATAACAACAACATTCTTTTAACTACAGAGATCTAGTGGCACTGTAGTATAAGCACAAGACTACCAACTGTAAGGTTGGCATTTCAAACCCACAAGCCTCTCTGCAGAAGAATGATAAGGTTTTCTGCTCCAGTAAAGATTTGTTGTTGTTAAGTGCCATTGATTCAATTCTGACACATAGTATGTAGGGTTTCTGAGGAATGGCTGGTGAGTTTGAACCACCAACCTTGAAGTTCAAACTTCCCTTGTGTTTCTGTTCTTATTCTACAGAGCCACAACAGGACTCTGCATAGATTTTAGGGAAATATAAATACATAGTGCCTTTCACCCAACACACTTTCAAAAGTTGGCCGAAGAGAAAACTTTAGTGTGGATCACAGAGGAGTGATAAGAGCTATTTGTTGAAAACAACCAATATCAAAAACAAAACAAATGGATTTTCTGAATTCTCAAAAGTACAGCCACAGATGCACCTTTTGTTGCAAAAAGATAAATTGCTTATTGTTTAGGTTATTATGAATTTTCCAATTTCTATACAGAAAAAAAAAAAAATGACTATGCACCTTCAATAAAACAAAAATTTTCCCCACAGGTCAAAAATAAATCAAGATACTGACCCCTTTTTCCCTTAACATTTTTCTTAACTTGTTGAGAAAAAATAAATACAACATTGTAGATGCTTTTCTTAATTCTACTATTTGGGCTTTTTATTATTAACTAGAAACTAATTTTTCCTCCCCACCTCTTTTCTTTGAATATGTGAAACTAATTCTGGAAATGGGTAAAAAGGCACTGTAAAAATAGTACGTATCTCAAATTAACTTTGAAAAATAACTATTTGGTTATCAGTATCGGAAAGTTTTGGCTTTGTCTTTTTCCTTGTAACTCAGTATCTACATGTCTAATAGGATTTTATGTGATTTCCTTTCTTCTCTTGTTACATAATTGCTTCTTTAAACAAACACGAAGAATAGACTCTGAGAATAATAATAGCTACAGGTTAATCAGGAAAAAAGATCTTGTTAATTATTTTGTTAAATCAAATTTCTATTGAATCTACTGTTCTCCTATAAGGAATACAATAACTTTACAATGTAAACCATTCATTAAATCTAATTACAAAAGAAGAAATCAATGATTTATTGCTCTTAGCGAATTTTTGCGCAGTAAAAGGATGCTGCTTCCTACAACAGTAGATATGAATCTCCAAAATATCAAGACTAGCATAGTCCCTGGGCATGAATGATTCAAAAATACTATGCAATGAATTTGCTATTTATTTAATTAACTTAGCCCACCAGTTCATGAATGGAGTAGTATCCCCTTGGTTGGATTTAATCATTTGACAAATACCTTCAGATATGACTCTTACCTTGGTCACAATCTACTCCCAGAATCTTTCACTGACTCCAGAAAAATAACTACAATCAGGACATAGCACAATCTGAGCAAGAAGGCACAATCCATAATCCACATGGATTGTGGACTATGGCACTAAGGCACAAATATTTACACAATGAAACAGAGGATCTGGCTAAAATATAGCAGCAGGCACCCTAGAATTATGGATGAGATGGTTTGGGACAGAAATGAGTGTAAAATGCAGATTGGTTAAGGGAGAATTTTTTTAAAAAAATTAGTCATTATTCAGCATCTGGCAAGAACACCTGGAATGCAGCCTAACACATTGATGGTATGTCATCTTGAAGCTTGGACGCGACTATGAGCTGTAGTAATTCAGGTGGAAATTACAGAAATGCTTTGATGAAGTACTTAAAAACAGTAAAAAACTTTTAAAGAAAAGGAGTCATTGGTTAGGGGACACTGAGTTTCTGTTAATGGGGACAGAATAATTTGGAAGTGGATTGTGAATAGGGAGCATTGTGACTCTGTAGGAAAAACACTGACCGTGGATCTCAAGGTTGGTGGTTCAAGCCCACCAGCCACTCTGCAGAATACAGATGAAGCTTTTTGCTCCCACAAAGATTTACAGCCTTGAAAACCCTATACAGGGTCACTTTGCGTCAGAATCAACTCGATAACATTTAAGAACAACAATACACACACACATGCAGGGCTTTAAAATGTTTATGGAAAATTGGAGTTAAAAGACAATGGAATTTTCCCATTAATTTCTTGAAGCCCCCTCATATATATGTGTGTGTATGTGGGAGTGTGCATTTATTTGTGTGTATGGATGTAGTTGTAACACAATATAGCAATTTTAAAAAGTTTTAAAGGTGTGAGATTGTTAGAATGGATTTATTACATGAGACTGGAGGATTCTCCTCTCCCAATTCCCATCAATTATACTCCATGGAACGATCCATAGACAGTTAGGTAATGAAGGCTGTACTGGTGAAATAGCAACTCGTACTTTTTGAAACTTGGTGATGGTGGCCGTCTGCAGCTGCCCATAAAACCGTAAGCTGCCTTGTATGATTTAAGAGGTAATATTCCAAAGTGCTCTGGTAGCGTAGTGGTTACGAATCGGGCTGCGAACCTTAAGGTTAGCGGTTCGAAACTACCAGCCGCTTCGCGGGAGAAAGATGAGGCTTTCTACTCCCGTAAGGATTTACACCCTTGGAAACCCTGTACAGGGTCGCTATGGGTCGGAACCGACTCAACGGCACTTAACTTAACATTCCAAAGTGGCAGAGTGAGGAGGAAGCACAAAAAATAAGAAACAATATATTTTATCTTTTTCTTGTTTTAATTTTTATTTGACAGTGGTTTCTTAGACATGACAATAACAACACAAATGATAAAGGAAAAAATGTTCCATCAAAATTCAAGTTGTTTGTACTTCCTTCAAACAACTCCATCAAAATGTGAAAAACAACAAATAGAGTGGAAGAAAATATTTACAAATTATATATCAGTTAAGGGGCTTGTGTTTAGACTAAAGTATTCTTACTAAAAAACAAATAACACAATCAAAAAACGAGCAAAAATTTCACACAAGCATTTGTCTATAGAAAGATGTTCAACTCTGGTAACTATTAAACAACAACCAAAAAAAAAGTCTGTTAGAATCAAGTCAATTTCAACTCTTGGCAACCCCATGTGCTACAACCCCATGTTCTCCATAAATTTTTCTTGACTGTAATCTTCTTCAAAGGCTGATTATCAGATCTTTCTTTTGTGGTGCCTCTGAGTGAATTCAGACCACCAACCTCTAGGTGATTGCTGTTGTTAGGTGCCATCGAGTAGGTTCTAACTCATAGCAACCCTGTATAGGATTTCCAAGAAGCAGATGGTGGATTTGAAGTGCCCTCCTTGCAGTTAGTAGTTTAGTACTTGTCCTGCAGTGCCACACCAAGAATAGGCTAGTTGTTGCCGTTAAGTGTCGCTGACTTGGTTCTTATTCATAGTAAGCTGTATATGGTTTCAGAGGAGTTGCTGGTGAGTTTGAAGAGCCAATGTTGAGGGTAGCTGTCCAGTGCTTATCCTACATAGCCACATCATCAAGCTTAAATTGTTAGCAACATGAACCCTGGGAATAAATACTGGACTGAAATGAGTGTAACATATAGGTTGGTTAAGAGAGTATTTTGTTGTTGTTGTTGTTTTCTCTTAAATCACTGAGTATTTAAACAGCAAATCAAACCCACAATGAGATATCATTTCACATCAACTAGGAGGCTGGCTCAATGGTTAAGAACTCAGGTGCATACTGAATAATTAGCACTTTGAATTCACCCAGCTTCTCCATAGCAAAAAAATATCTGGTTATATTTTTCCTAAGATTGTTGTTGTTGTTAAGTGCCATCATGTCGATACTGACCCATAGCGACCCTGTATAGGGTTTCCAAGGAGCAGCTGGTTAGCTTGAAGCACTGACCTTGCAGTTCAAATGGCTTTGCAGTGTGGTGAATTAACCCACAGTGCCACACCAGAACTCTTAAAATTACAGTATAGGAAATCCTCTAAGGCAATTCTATTCTGTCATATAGTGTTGCTATGAGTTATCAACTTGATGATAAACAACAAGATAGCTAACATAAAAAAGACAAGCAATAGCACATGCTACAAAAGTTATGGAAAAACTTTCCACATATATTGCTAGTGGAATTGTAAAATGGTGCAACCACTATGGAAAAGAGTTTGTCAGTTCTTCAATATATTAAAATTAGAGATGATCCTGCAATTTCACTTCCAAGTATATAATCAAGAGCACTGAAAATATAGTTCTGGTGTTGAGGAGGGCAATATGCAAGAAAGGGGAGGAGGAAGGATGAATAAGGTAGTTAGGGGAATAATTAGACAGGTTTACATGCACTACATGGGACAGAATTAAACAGTGTTGTATGCTCAACCTTGGAATAACAGAGGTCTGTGATACAGGGACTGAGGCTTAGTCTGAATGGGTAAAAGAGGGGAAATAATGTTAAGATACTTGACTGTCTTATGAATATTGGTTCCCCTTGTCTACTATTGTAAAATAGACACTTGAGTGGAATAAAAAGGAATATCGGAAAACATAATTACAGAAAGCTTGCAAGTCAGTCTTTAGCCTACAACCGATTAGAATACTTGAAAGGGGTTCTAGAACTTGCCCAGTGAAATAGACTTCTTGTGGAGCCTTTGCAGTGTACAGGAACTTGGGTGAAATCCTGAGCCCCATCCAGAACCTTCTGAAGTGGAACATTCCCACTTGAAAGGACAAGCAGACCAGCCTGGAGTAGCTACAGGAACAGAAGATAATTCTTGAAAGAAAGACCAGCAGGAAAAATCAAAAACAAAAGCAGCAGTCTGATTGGCTACTACAAGAACAAGCAAGTTGTTCACCATGGAATCATCAAGGCAAGCAATCAAGACCCTTCAGGACAAATTCCCCTGCAAGACTGAAACTCAAATGGACACACAAGCAGGCATGTAAGCTTACTTGTGACCATGTTGGTCTGCTGGTAAGTGGAAGTGGGGAAAAGGCAGCAATGAAGATATGCGCTGAGTTCAACCACATTCCATAGACTCCCATTGACCTGGAGATGAGCAAGTGAAGAGAAAGGGGTGATTGGACCAAAGTATGGTGAGACCTAGGGACTCCTGAGCCCATGGACAAAACATAGCCATGAAGGGTAAAGCATCCAGCTAATATGAAGTGAGGGGTGACGCACAAAAATGCCCGAACTTGCAGATAGTACCCATTTAACCTAGCATCCATGGTTTGATGATCAGAACTCTACTGCTGTTGTTGTTGAGTGCCATTGAGTTAGTTCCGACCCATAGTGACCCTGTATATGGTTTCCAAGTAGCAGCTGATGAGCTTGAACCACTGACCTTGCAGTTCAAATGACTTTGCAGTCTGATGCATTAATGCACAGCACCACACCAGAACTCCTACTAGAGGAAGATTTTTTTTTAATTGATAAAGGAAACAAGTGTAAATTGCCACAATTTGATGAACTTGACCTATACTTATGAATGTAGTAGCTCAAAATACCAACTGAGAGGAAAGGAATCTTCACATCAAGGATCAAGCCTATCCCCTCTGTACACAGAGTTGATAGGGACAGGCAACTTAGACACTGGCTACCTAAAATAAGAAGGCTATAAAGGCATGAAGTGACTGGCTTATAAGTTTTCAAAAGGCAGTTGAGTTTCAGAGTGTGCGTGGGTTGGGCGTAGAATCCCCACTGAATAGTTTTCATTTTGTCTAGAAGGGTCTGGTGAGAGGAGATTGGGATAAAAGTCTTATGATTCACTAGTGAGTAATTATAAATGGTGATTGTCACAACTGTAAAGGTAGAAGTTTTGTAACATAAAGGGGGGAGTAGTTAATCTTACAGTCCAGGAACAGAGGACCCTAAGACCACCAAGGGAGAAGAGCATGAGCAGAAAGTGGAACTGTATCCAGAGAAGCAGACACCAGAGATGGAGGCAGAGGTGATACCATGGAGAGACAGAGAGCTGAAGACTCTAGACTCATGGAAAAAGAAAAGCTGTTTGATGACAGCCAGGAGGCAGGCTAGCAGAATATGCCCTTTTGTTGTTAAATAATTATGTATTCCAGAGTGTTTTTGTGTACATCCAAAAACAAAACACACACACACAAAAAAAAAAAAAAAATCAGAGGGAATGGAAGCAAATGATGTCGAATGATGATCCAGAGAGGGGAATGTAATCATTGCAATGAAATGAAATAGAATAGTTGTAAAACTGATATTCTCTCATATAAACTATCACTCGATTTACAGTAAAAACTTTAAAAAAAATAGAGAGGGAGTGAAAGAACTAAAAACATATGCTGCCAAAGATAAATGGCCATAAAATCATTATTCTCAATAGCAAAAAATTGGGAAAAAACCAATGCCCTCCAACTGATAAATGGATGAACAAAATGTGGCTAATCTATATAATAGAATTTGTTCATCTATAAAAAGAAGTTAAGTATTAATATATACAAAAGGGCTTCAAACAGTTTGTGGAATTTTTCATTATCTTTTAGTTTCATTCTTCCATGAACTTTTTGAAGTCCTCTCATATTACAATACTTATTGGTCTTGAAAAGATACTGAAAGAAGTCAGTCACAAATAGCCACATATTGTACACTTTGTAGGCCAGAGACAGAAAGTAATGGAGGAAGAATGAAGGTAACTGATCTCTAATGTGATAAAAATGTTCTAAAATTAATTAGTGGTAATGATGGCACAACTATGAATTCTGTACTTTTAAAAGGGTAAATTATATACAATAAGAATTACATTGCAATAAAGCTACAAAAAATAACATGCAATCTAATAGAAATTCTAGAAAATTCTGAATTCATCAAAAAAATTTTAAATAAATATAACACAGAGTACATATATATAAACTTCACTCAGCTTCCACTAATGTTAACAATTTATATAACATTAGTATAACTATTAAAACCAAGAAATTAACAATGATACAAAATTAAATTGAAGACTTTTATTTAAATTTCATCAGGTTTGTCACTAATGTTTTTTGTCTGTCCCAGGACTTAATCCAGGCAAGAAAAAATACGACTGGAACTCAGAGAACACCCTAAGCAACTTTTCAATTCTTTAATTGTTTTTTTTTTTTAACTCAGAGATTATGATTTATAGGACACTTTGAGATCAGAAAGAATGCTAACCCAAGAAAGAGAGACAAGGAGAGAGAAAGGAAACAAAGAAAAATAGGAAGAAAGGAGAGGAGTAAGGAAGCAAAGGAGAGAAGAAAAAGAAAGAAAAGTCTCAAAATAAAGGTAGCAGAAAAATGCAGTAGAAGACATTAGCTATATATCAGCCAGCACACATGATAAAATCCCATCCATACCTTAATTAGGGTTGTTGTTAGTGTTTGCTGTCAAGTCAGTTTTGACTCACAGCAGCTGTAATCTTTGTAGATCAAAGCCTCATCTTTTTCCTGAGGAATGGCTGGTGGATTTCAATTGTAGACCTTGTTATTAGCAGAACAACTCATAACCCACTATGCCTCAGTTAGGGTTATGGGTCAAAACAGTCCTTGTATGCATTTATCACAGCGGGGTTTGTTTTTGTTTTCAGTAAGGGGTTATTTGAAGGTTTTGTTCATGTGCACTTTTTCCCCTAGAATCCTATATAGTGATTATGAGTATGAATCATCTCGGCCCACAAATTTAGTGGTGCAAGGTATAGTATTCCTTAACTTTCTTTAAATCTGTTTTATAGTTTTAACTATCCCAGTCTATCGAGAACTTCAATCTTAGTCATTCCTACCCAGCTTTCCACACCAATCTAAGGGGTCTCCCTATTGTCTTTGATTATCTAGCCATATTTATTAGATCCCATGTGCCTCCCCCTCATCTCCTCACATCATACATTCTGATGCCTCTGTATCTGTCATTCCTGAAGCTGGAGAGTTTCTGTGCCAACAATGCAGATTTCCTACATATATCAGTTTGGGGCTCTGAAATTTCAGCACCTTTCTCAGATGCTTTCAGAAAACAAGAACAGTTTCACAAAGGGGAATCTCTTTCATTTCTAGGTCTCTCCTTTTCTGCTGCTGTAACCCCTAATGTCATTTTTATCTTAATCTCTTTGGTGAGTTTAGGTATCATCAAAGATACACTCTTTTTGCCTGCAAAAATGCCCAAAGCAAAGTAAATGCAAAGGTCTAGCGTCTTACGGAGAAAAGGAAAGCATTGCAGAGAAAACAATTATACCAATAAATATAAAATGTATTCTACACCACAGACAAATAAATTAGTAATTCAAGCAAAGATAAATGCTGATTGATGCATTATAAAAGCTCATGGAAGATTTTTGTTTAACCCAGACTTGGGGAAGTAATGGCAAGTTCATTGAATAACTAATGTCTAAATTGAAACCTGAGAAATTAATAGAAATGACCAGACATAAGGCAATGGGGTGAAGTCTCTGAGCAGAGAAAACAAAACAAAACATGTTTAAAACACTGGAATTAATTCAGAGAGTCTACAGAACTCTTGGTGTGCTGCTACAGGATAAGCACTGGACTATGAACCTCAAGGTCGTTGATTCAAATTCACCAGCCGCTCCTCTGAAACTCTATACAGTGTTGCTATGAGTCAGAATTGACTCAACGGTACTTAACAACAACAACAACACAGGTCATAATATGAGATTAAGTAAGTGGTGAGTGACAAGTTAGAGTTATGCATAGGCCAGATTGATGTATATGGTTACAAACCATAGGAAGGACTCTAATTTCATTCCATGAACAACAGAAAGTTATCAAATTTTTTTAAACTAGCAAAAATCAAATCAGAATTTCGTTTTAGAAAGATCATTCAAACTTCACTATAGATAATTTATGATAGAGAATAGCCCTAACAAAGAGTGAACAATACTAGAAACAGAAAAGCCCATCAAGAGACAATATCTTTGGGATATGGGGCAGTCGTTTGAACTTGAGAAGTGGCAGAGGAAGTGGAGAAAAGTGGACATATTTCAAAGATAGATAAGTGATATAATCTACTGTTTTATTGTTGTTGTTAAGTCCCATCAAGTCAGTTCCAATTTATAGCAACCCTTTATAGGATTTCCAAGGAGTGGCTTTTGGGTTTGAACTACTGGCCCTGAAGTTCAAACCAACATTATCATCTAGTGTGTATCCTGCAGTTCTACACCAGGACTCTTGCAACCTACTAGATGCAACAATATTGTGTCTCATGGAATCTAGAACATCATTGATTCAAAATATATTGTTTCCTATAATGCCGTTGTTTTTGTTAAGTGCCAATGAATCAGTTCTGATTTGTAATGATCCTATAGAGTTTCCAAGGAGTGGCTGGTGGGTTTGAACCACAAATCTCGTGGTTAGCCAACCAGTGCTGGTCCAATAGTGCCACACCAAGACTCCTAGGAAAGAAAACCCTACCAAGTAATAAACTATGACATACCACGATTATTACAAGCATTACAATTTGAGATTGGGAGGTGTGCAATCTAGAATCAATGAAACACAAGAGATGAAAGGATGGGAAAGAGTAAAAGATGATGCCCTTTTTGAATGGATAACTGAGATAGAAAAGTTTATACTGAATAGGAGAGGTATGAGAAATAACAATCTCATTGTTGACTATGTTGTATTTCAATGTTTGTATTATGTTCAAATGGAAGTGTCTAGTGGGAATTTTTTATATGGATCTGGAATTTCAGTAGAGGTCTGAACTTGACATAAAAAATTGGGGAAGTCTTCAAAATATACCCAAAAAAATGAAACTCATGAAAAGGATGATAGAGTGATTAACAGTCAAATAGGACTGAATGATGAAATAAAATAACAATCATTTAGATTAGATTCTCCACTATACACACACTACTCTCTTACACACAAATTGTGAACACTCATTGTAGAGGCCAGGGAGCTCCTAAATAGTGAAGGCAAGAAGGTTGAGCCCCTGAGAAATTAAGGAATAATTTTACCAAAGAAATCAATATTAGAAAGGGATAAAAACATGAATGAAGAGAAGAGGAGAGTCAAAAACACACCAAATTCACAAATTAGCCAATATTATTTTTAAATTGACTCAACGGCAATTTTGAAGATTTAAACAACAATAACAAATAGCAATCTGTATAATTGGTTTCTTCAATAAGAATTCTGTTTCATTTAAATCTTCAATTTCACCATTAGTTTAAGTAGATTGTATAATCATAAGGAAATAAAAAATCTTATCAAAACAATTTTGTTTATGTATAACAGGACAGAAAGGGAGGAAAAGGAGAAAAGGTGAAAGGAAAGGATGGAAGAAACTGAATGATGGTATATTTGCCATTCACATATCTTGGTAATGGTCAGACTTCACTAGTTCTTTTCCCTTATGTTACAATTTAATAGTTAATTACAACTTGAATTTCAAATGCTGTATCTTTTTCATATTTTTTAATGTTTTATTATGAGTTATGTGATAGTTTACATGGGAGAACATCAGTTTTACATTCAATCCATTGTATATCATTTAATTGCCATGGTTACAATCCCCTCCATATATCATCAACCAACCAAAGAGCATACCCTGCAAGCCTGCCCCACTGGTCATCGGCACACAGCCCCTCTCCCTCTCTGGGTCTAAAATCCTCAGTCATCCTCTGTACCTCCATATCTGGTGTCACTGCCAGAGATGGGTCTAAAATCCCCAGCTGCTCCATTTCCCCACGTCATCCTCTGTGCCTCCATCTCTGGCATCACTGCCTCTCTGGGTAGGGTCCCACTCTCCACATTTCTCCCTTTATGATCCCAGGGACTTCTGTTCCTAGACTGAAAAGTCAATCACTCCCCTCCTTGTTACAAAACGTCTACCTTTACATTTCCAACCCTCACAATCAGTTCTGATAACAATTATTCACCACTGTATCACTAGAGACCCATGAATATTTCCTTTCATCAACCCTGCCTAGACAGATTGGATACTACTCAGTGGAGATTCTAACTTCCTCCATGCCCTCTGGATCTAGGTTCACTCTTGAAAGCTTGTAAGTCAGTCACTTTCTGCCTTTGTATCCCCCCCACTTTGGGGAATCTATGTTCAAGGTGCCCATCCCTGTCTACTCTGTGTATGGAGGGAGTGGGAATGATCCTTGCTGTAAAGATTTGTTCCCTCTTTTGAGCTACTGCATCCATAGGTGTAGGTCAAGTTAATCAAATTGTTTAAGATTACTCTTTTTTTTTCCTCTTCTTTCTTCTTCTAGCTGAGCTCTGATCATCCAGTCATTGAAGCCAAGTCAAGTAGGTATTATCTGCAAGTGTGAGTGTTCTTGTGTATATGCCCTCTCTTCTTATCAGCTGGACGCTTCACTCTACACTCTTATCCTCTGTGGCTATGTCACTGATGGTGGGCCCAAGAGTCCCCAGGTCTTGCCACACTGCTGGCCAACCAAGTCTCCTCCTCGGTTCACAGGAGTCTATTGAACATTGTAGGGCTTAACTCACAGCTTCATTGCTGTTTTTCCCTCACTTCCACTTATCTGTGACCAACGTGGTCACAAATCAGAGCATGTATTCCCATTGAGTCTTAGTCTTGGAAGGGGGTTTACTCTGAGGGAACCTGACCACTTGCCTTGATGTCTCCTGGGCAAGCAACTTGCGTGTTCTAATACTAATCAGACAGTCGGCAAATATTGTTTTGTATTTTTCCTGTTGGTCTTTCTTTCAAGAAGTATCTTCTGTTCTTCTAGCTGCTTGCTCCAGGTTGGTCTGCCCGTCCTTTTACATGGAAATTTCCCACCTCTGAAGATTCTGGATGGGGTTCAGGATTCCACCTATAGTCTTATGTAATGTAGAGGCTCCACAGGAAGCCTCCTTCACTGGGCATGTTGTAGCCCCATTTTAGGTATTCCAATCAGTTATAGGCAGAAGACAGACTTAAAAGCTTTCTATAGTGATGTTTCTGGCTATTTATTTCTCTCCTCCTCCAGTGTCTATTTTATAATGGTATGCAAGGGAAACCAAGATTCAAAAGACAGCAAGCATCTTAACATTATTTCCCCCCTTTGCCCCATTCCAACCATGCCTCAATTCCTGTATCCCAGGGCCCTGCTGTTCTAAGGTTGTGCATACATCATTATTTACCTCTGTCCCACTTAGTGCATGCAATCCTGACTAATTGCTCTGCCATCCGCTTTATTCTTCCATTCCCCTACCCCTTCTTGTATATTGCCCCCCTGCCCAGCACCCATACTGTCCTGTGTCTATTCATTGCCCTGTGCTCCACCTTCCCCTCCCTCCCCTCACCCCACCCCGCACATCCCAACAACCAGCAAAGAATTCCCCATCCCTTTAGTATGGGTTCTTTTTCTTAGTCTTTTACAGTAGTGGTCCTGTGCAGTATTTCTCCTTTTGTGACTGACTAATTTCACTCAACACAATGTCCTCAAGGTTCATCCATGTTATGCAATGGCTTGCAGCTTCCTTGTTATTCTTCAAGGTAGCATAATATTCCATTGTGTGTATGTACCACAGTTTCTTTATCCATTCTTCAGTTGATGGGCACTTTGACTGTCTCCATCTTTTTGCTATTATAAATATTACTGATATGAACATTGGTGTGCATATATCTACTTGTGTTATGGCTCATTTTTCTTGTGGATAAATACCAAATAGAAGAATTGCTGGATAATAAGGTATTTCTATTTCCAACCTTCTGAGGAAGTGCCATATTGTTTTCCATAGAGGTTGGACCTTTTTACAATCCCACCAGGAATGCAGAAGCATCACAGTCTCTACATCCCTGCCAGAATTTATTGTCCTCTACTTTCTTGATCTTTACTGTTACTGCTGGTGTGAGATGATTTCTCATTGTTGTTTTGATTTGCATCTTTCTAATGGCTAGTGATAGTTAACATTT
>NW_006408529.1:28234322-28259771 GCF_000296735.1 Chrysochloris asiatica | reverse complement strand
ATTTGTTTTGTGGCCTAAGACATGGTCTATTCTGGAGAATGTTCCATGTACACTGGAAAAGAATGTGTATTGTGTTGTTGTTTGGTTGAATGCTCTGTACACATCTATGAGGTCTAGTTGGCTGATTGTGTTGTTTAGTTCTTCTGTGTCTTTGTCAAGTTCTTTCTGGTAGTTCTATCCATTTTTTAAAGCAGTGTATTAAAATCACTCACTATTACTGTAGATTCATCTATTTCTTTCTTCACATCTATTAGAGTTTCCTTTATATATTTTGGAGCACTTTCATTGGGAGCATAGATATTTATTATGGTTATTTCACTGTCCCTTTAATCATGAGATAATGTCCATCTTTATCTATTATGCTGGTTTTTGCCTTAAAGTTTATTCTATCAGAGATGAATACTGCCACTCCTGTTCTTTTTTTTTTTTTTTGTAATTAGCTTGGTATGTATTTTTTCATCCCTTTAACTTCTAATCTGTTTTGTCTCTGTATGTGAAATGTGTCTCTTGAAGACAACATATTGAAGGATCTCGTTTTCTTATCCATTCTGCCACATTCCGTCTCTTAACAGGTGTATTTAATCCATTTATGTTCAATTGCTGCCATTACATTTGGTGTGTTTTTTGTGTGTGTGGTGTTGCTGCTTTCTTTGTTCTGTGTGTCTTCCTTTGTTGAGTTCATGATTTTTGTGTTCTTTCTTGTGAGTGTCCTCATTGCTTTAATGTTTCCATGTTCTTCTTGGATTTTGATTTTGTTGGTGTGTTGTGAAATGTTATTTTTCTTTGTGGTTGCCTTATAGTTCATTAACTTTTCTCTCTGTTTAGTACACTGTATTTTATTCTGTAATCTACCTGAGCTTCTCACCATCTGGATCTCTGTTCCTACGTGTTTACCTTCTTTTACATTGTAATTGTTTTGATCGTAGTCTTACCTCCCAGATTCTCTGAGTTTGTTCTTATAGTTTTGTTCTATTATCTACTCTTCCTTCTGTCAATTTAATTCTGGGAGGTGCTGCCACGTATATCAATCTCTGGTTGTTGTCTGTTCTTGTTGGTTCTCTGTCCACAGAACTCCTTTTAGGATGTTTTGTAAGGCAAGGTTGGCTTTGGCAAAATCCCTTAGCTTCTTTTTATCCTGGAATGTTTTGATTATACCATCATATTTGATTGATAGCTTTGCTGGATAAAGGATTCTTGGTTGGCAATTATTTTCTTTCAGGGATTTATATATGTCTCTCCATTACCTTCTTGCTTGCATGGTTTCTGCTGAGAGATTCAAACTTAATCTGACTTGCTTGCCTTTATATGTAACACTTCTGTTTTCCCTAGCTGCTCTAAGTAGTATCTCCTTATCTTTGATTTTGGAGAGCTTGATTATGATATGTCTTGGTTATTTTCTTTTGGGGTTTATCCTTCCTGGGGTTTGTTGAGCTTCTTGAATGTTTATCTTTTCACATTTTAGGATGTTAGAGAAGGTTTCTTCCAGCAGTTTCAACTATTTCCTCTGTGGACTTGTGTCATTCTTCCTGTTCTAGAATGCAAATAATTCTTGTTATTCCTCTACATGTTGTCCAACATGAATCTTAGACCTTCTTCAGATTTTTTAATCTTTTTTTGTGTTTGTTCTTCTATCTTTGTGGTATTGAGAGATTTGTCTTCCAGTTCACTGGTTCTGCCTTCCATCTCATCTATTCTACTCCTAGTGTAGTGGTTACGAATCAGGCTGTGAACCGCAAGGTCAACAGTTCAAAACTACCAGCGGTCCCGTGGGAGAAAGATGAGGCGTTCTGCTCGCGTAAAGATTTACAGCCTCGGAAACCCTGTGCAGGGTCGCTGTGAGTCAGAACCGACTCCACGGCACTTAACAACAACAACAACAACAACCCTTTCAGTGTATTGTCTATTTCTGATATTCTATTATTGATAATTTGGACCTCTTTCTGTAGGTTTTGAATCGTTTCCAGTGCTATATCTATCTTATTTGATTATTCCTGTAGCACTTTCCTGACTTCTTCCTTATTTTTCTCAACTCCACTGTAAAGTGTTTTGAAACATTTTACAATCATTTTTCTGAATTCCTTCTCAGGTATTTCCAAGGCCTGCCCTCCTTCCAGAATGGAGTCCAGGTCGACCTCTAGGTCATTTGTCTCAGACATTTTATCTTGTTTTTTGGACATGTGCTGATATGTTGTTGTTGTTGTTGTTATGTGCCGTAGAGTCAGTTCCAACTCATAGAGACCCTGTGTAGGGTTTCCGAGGCTGTATATGTTTATGGGAGCAGAAAGCCCCATCTTTCTCCTGTGGAATGGCTGATAGTCTCGAACTGCTGACCTTGAAATTTGCAGCCCAATTCATAACCACTACACTACCAATGCTCCTTATGTGCTGATATAGTCATTTGGGTTTGCCTCTTGGACATGTTTAGTGTTTATCTATGGCCTTAATACTTAATTGAGTATATGTTTTGGTATTTTTATGCTTTCTGATTGCTTCCAGGTAGATGTGATCAGGATATGGGCTTCCCTTTTCACTCTTCTTATTGCTTAACTCAGAGTAACTGTTACACATGTTGTCTGCCTCCTTGATATATGGCAGTTGGTATTGGTTTTTGCCTGGGTTTTGGTGTTTTATAGAGTGTGATTGTAGCTTGACTATATGGCAGCATTTGCTGACTCTTCCTGGCTAGTATAGGGAGAGAAAGAGTCCCCCAGAGGTAGAAGGGGGAGCATAAAACAGCAAAACAACACCAGAAAAAAAAAGAAAAGAAAAGAAAAGAAAAAACAATAACAACAACAAAACAGAACTAGACAGAATACTGCACTCTATAATCACAGAAAAGGGCTGGAGGGAGAGAAGAAGAAGAAAAAAAAAAAAATCTGTAGCCTAATTTGAATGATACTTTAATGTCCTCTCTTCAGCTGCTTGCTTTCCAAGTTGCCTGAGAGATTTCAAGATGCCACTGTTGGTTGTTATGCTATACCTCGGGCTTTAATTTAATTTTCGGCTTGTTTTGTTTTTAAACTCTCTTTCCCTCTCTACAGCCCTGTCCTGCCCTTTCCCATATTAAAAATCAAAACAAAGAAACAAAAAACATTCAGGGCCTGCTCTTGGGTCGAGTATCTGTGTGCATGTGTGGCAGAAGAACCCACCAGTGGTTAGTGTGGGAGGTGTCCACTCACTCAGGAACCATCCCCTTTTAGTCACCAGGACAGAGGTGCACAAACAGCGGGAGGGCCAAAGACCAGATACAAAACAAAAAACAAAAAACAAAAAAAAAAAAAGAAGAAGAAGAAGAAAAGAAAAGAAAATCAGAACAAAGCAAAATCGACAAAGTGTATTGTTCACCTTTGCTCCAAGGTTCCCGCGGAATTTTTCTGTGGTGTTTCTGCTCCCCTGCTCGGTCTTGCCATTTGCTCTCGCCCAAGATGTGGGCTCTGGGCCTCCGAGCCCAGCAGACTAAAAAATACACAATTTCTTACTTCAGCTTCAAGTTCCACTAACTACAAGCCTTCAAACTTTAAAAATATTCCTAGCTCTTTGGTTTCAAGTTTTGGAGCCCTGCCCTGGATCTGCTTTGCCTGGTATTCTGTGATATGGCCAACAGTGAACTTCATTGCACCTCCCCACTAGCTGCCATCAAGCCCTGCCTCTCTTTTTAATATTTTAAAGTCCAGTGCTTATATAAAGGAAATTCTAACAAGAATCACTCTAACTAGAACTTACAAAAATAGTCAATTTTTTATCTATAATACTGAATTTAGCTGAGATTAGACTTAAGTCTTGGCAGAAAAACAGATTAACTTCCAAAATATCAAAAGACAACAATATATTTTTATTAATTTTAATGCTTCATCCCTTGACATTACGAAAACTATATTTTCATGGACCTCACTGAACAACTAAGAAGTCTTCAATTCTAGGTGTTGGTTTTCATTAACTCAGAGCTTCAGCTTGGAAGGCTAACGCTCAAAACCAATATTTGCCTTCATTTGTCAAATTTCAAGCTAAAAAATTCCTACAAGAGTAAGGAGCAGGTTGAGAAAGTTGATTTGGAATTTCTAAGAATTTGATGCTACATGAGTGACATGCATTTGTATATGACATCATTATAATTATGTTGCAAATGCATCCATTTTTAAGTTGTTGATCAGCTGTTCATTTGCAAAGACATCCTCATGAAATGTATGGGCTTCAATGGCTACATAAATATGAGGCATTTACACTGGGGTACCTCTCAAATTTGAAATTTATTCCATCTTCACTCCAAATTTCCATATTATGTCCAGAAAATTTTGTTGCAACTTCTTTTTCTACTGCACAATACTGGTAAAGTCTTAGCAAAATCTTTACTATGGCTTAATATGTGTATCAGAATACACTGAAAGAGAACACTGTCAAGCATTCAGAAAGGATGTTGTATTTCTTGTTTGGGAGGCTTGGGAGAGAGAGACATAGGTGTATGCTACAAACCTTAAAATAACAAGTTCTTTGAGTCAAATTTGATTTGGGGAAGAGTTATAAAAGGATATCAAAAGCTTCGAAAGTCTGGCCTCTCTGGAGAAAAGATTGGGTATTGTATTTATGTAATGCATGCTACATATGATTTTAAATTAGAAGAAAGGCCAGTTGGGCTAGGCAAAAAGGCTCTACGGACCCTTTATAATAAAGAGACGTAAAACCAAATGAAACAGATGCAGATGATAGTGCTGGATCTCTGAGCTTCAGATGAAGGCATAGAACAGCAAATTGAATGTTTACTAGTAGAGAAAATACCAAGTCATGGTATTTTCAATCTCTTCATATTTATGTAAAAGTTGGACAATGAATAAGGAAGACCAAAGAACAACTGATGTATCTGAATTACATTATCGGCAAAAAAATATTGAATAAACCATGGACTATCAGAAAAACCAACAAAATTGTCTTGGAAGTATAACCAGAATATTCCTGGGAAATGAGAATGGTGAGACTTTTCTTATGTATTTTGGACTTGTTATCAGGAGTAATCAATCCAAGGAGAAGGACATCACATTTGACAAATTAGAGAGTTGGCAAAAGAGAAGATAAGATCCCCCATGAGCTCAGACATATCCAAGATTGTGGGGATAGCACAGGACTGGACCGTGTTTTGTTCTGTTCCTATGAGTTGAAACAGGATTTACAGAACCTAACAACAGCATATAAAACTATTGTTTTATACATCAAAAAGTAAAATAACAGTGATTTCTCACAACTCATTTTAATCCATACAAAAATATGCATGAAACAAAATCATACAGTTAACAAATAATTGCAAAGTCATTATTTATATAAGCCAAATCCACACCAATGTGTTTCTTCTCCTTAGAAATAATTACTCTTCTAATGTTTGTAATTGGAGTCCTGGTATAATAGGACTACTAAACCACAAGGTTAACATTTCAACTCATCAGACACTCCTTGGAAAGTCTATGCAGTGTCACTGTGCATCAGAACAGACTTAACAGCACTTAGCAAAAAGGTTTGTAATGATCATTTTTTACTTACTTTACTTATAAAGTAAGCTTCAACATCTAAGTATGCATTCCAAAAATACATAGGGTATCACCAATTTAATTTTATGCAAATAGATTCATACTTCATGTAGTATTCTGTGTCTTCTCAGCATCATCATATGCCACATGCATCTTTAATTCATTCATTTCCACTTACGTATAATAATTTATGCCATGAAAGTATAATACTCCATTTTACTATTGACTGATATTTTTTAATTGTTTTGAATAAAAATGAAGGGACAACATAATTACTTTTGACTTTTTTTTTATCTTCAGGTTTCCTGGTATCATAAATCTTCATACTTGTGTTACTTTTTAAAAATTAAAATTTAAAGCTACCTCTGATGAGATATTAAAACATATGATCACCAAGAAACCTTCTGATTGTAATTTGGCCTCTCAAGTAATTTTGCCTACAGGGAGAAAATTATATGATCTTTCCCAAGTATTCCGGTTCTTGTGACAATTGGATTTCTCATTGTGAACAAACAAATTGGCATTATGTTTTCATACATCTGCTCAGGGGTTTGGTTAATGAGTCTGTCTCAGAAACATGGATCTCTTTTGGGTATGTTGATAAAATCAGGTAATGAATTGTAACTCCTGAGGCCTCTCGAGAGCCAAGCCTTCTGCAGACAGGCATATAATGCTCTCCTTCAATGGTGAACATGCTCAAGCAAGAGTCTGATTTTCCTATTTGAACTTGTGCAATATCTAATTCTTACCTACCCCCCAACCCCCCCCTCACTGCCAAGGTGAACATGAAAAGCAGTAGACTGTCGACTTCAAGGTCGGTGGTTTGGGCCCACCATTCACTCTATAGGAGAAAAAAATCAGGCTTTCTGCCTCTGTGAAGATTTAAAGCCTCAGAAACCCTACATAGGGTCACTATGAATCTGAACTGACTGAATGGCACTTAACAATAACAACAACATCCTTCCTCCCAAATCTCAGCATACCTAATAGGATACCTCAATAAAAAATCTGCCAGAAATTTATTAATGTTTCTTATTTATAAGGATTTTTATAATATTCTATCTTTCAGTAATTTACCCTCTCATTATTTACACATGATCCTCAAGATATGCTATTGTCTGTAACAGAGTATTTTTAAGAGCACGTTATTCAAAATAGCATTTTAAGAAAACTGCATTAAAGAAGTTGAAGGAAAAACGTAGATAATTTTATTTCTAAAAATGCTGCATGTATTCCAAATACCTTCAGGGGCTTGTATTTAATTCAGAGGAAAGTAGGTCAAACCTCCTAAGATCAATTTCTAATCAAATAGTTACTCTGTACTCTTATAATATTTATTTTATACTCTTTCATTAATGTCATTCTGTATTTCTCTCACAAACAAAATTACATGAGTTTTATATTAACTACCATAACATTTTTTCATTTATTGTATGGATTTGTACCGTTAGAACCAAAAGCATAAACAGTGTACCTTTAAAATTAATTGCAGTAAAGTATTGCAGACTTTAATTTCAATCTTTTCTAAATGTACTTTGATTATTCTTATAATAAACCCTGTGAAATGAAAAAGTAGACAATCTATTTATTAAATTGCCATTTCTCATATATGGCTCTTCAAGATGCATAAATGTAAATGTAAACAACGCTTTATGAACCCTATCAGATAAGTTCAATACACTCCAAGTGTTTTGTCAGTTTCTGGGATAATTTTGTAGCCTTGTTAGAAAGCGTCCAAATTGAAAAGAAGGCTGAGAAATAGGATGACTTGGCTGGAGCGCAGCTGTCATTCACCAACCATGGCCATCTGCTGGGAAGTTTGGGTACTGCAATAATATGCAGAACCAGAAGCAAAGAACAGAGTGTAAATTAAAGGGAAAAAAATGAAGGAAGTATTAAATTTATAACACCTAATTTAATAAGTGAACTAAATAATTTGAACACATTATGTTAAATTATTAATATTTTCAATTAATAACTCTATATCAATGGTCATTTAGGGGGAAATATAATTTTACTTAACAGGAAGTCATACACCATTGCTTACTTTGCCTAATTTTCTGTCACCAGAAAGGGGTGCCTAAACGTAGTTTCCAGTAAATACTGGTAAATATTCAAAAAGTATTTGTCAAACAATAAAACAAGTAGATGGGAGTCATTATATCCAATATATCATTTATTGACACATTTGTAATATCTGAAAATTATTCCTATAAAATACAATTTTAGTTGAAAGCACTAACTAATTGAAAGCATTGTTAATATCTACTATGGTGCTGTAGGATAATCACTGGATCACAAGGTCAGTTTACATGATAAGGTCAGTGGTTCAAACTCATCAATCACTCCTGGAAAACCCTATGCAGGGTTACTATGAGTGAGAACCAACTCAAAGGCACTTAAAACAACAACAACAACACAGTCATCTATTAACTCTGTGGGATACGCATTGGGCTGCCCAGGTTCAGTGGCTCAAATCCACTAGCCCATCCTGCAGGAGGAAGATAATATTGTCTGCACCAGTAAAGATTTACAGTCTCCGAGATCCTATATAGCATTGCTATGTCTCAGAACAAGCTTGATGGCAGTGGATAGGATGAGCACTATACTCATCAATAGATTAATTTTGGAGAATATCTGTACACAGTACATATTCTCAGAAATAAAATGGGATTTCATATATACCATTCTGAAATGGAGACCTGGTGTGCCGCTGTGAGTTAATGCGCCAGACCGCAAAACTGTTTGAACTGCAAGGTTGGTGGTTCAAGCTCAACAGCTGCTCCTCAGAAATCCTATACAGGGTGGCTATGGGTCAGAACTGACTCAAACGCATTCAACAACAACACTCTGAAGTACTTTGAGTTTATGTCTATTCTCAAAGAGTATCAGACAAATTAGGAATACTATTAGAAACGCTTTTAATAAACCCCAAATCATGAAACTATATTGTTGTTGTTGTGAGGTTCTGTTGAATTGGTTCCAACTCATAGTGACCACAGAAGGAAATATTGCCCAATCATGCATCAACTTCATAATTGTTATGTTTGAGCCCATTGTTGTTGCCACTGATCAATCCCTTTAGTTCGGGGTCTTCTTCATGTTCACACTCTCCACGTTTCCAAGCTTAACATCCTTCTTCAGGGACTGGTTCCTTCTGGCAACATGTCCAAAGTATGGAATGAAGTCTCGCAATCCTCGTTTCAAGAAGCATTCCGGCTGTACTTCTTCTGAAACAGATTTGTTTGTTCTTTTTGCAGTCCATGGTACTTTCAATATTCTTTAACAAAACTGTAATTCAAATATATCTATTCTTCTAAGGTGTCTCTTATTTATTGCATGGCTTTAACATGCATATGAGGTAGTTGAAAATATCATGGCATGAGCGAAGCACACCTTAGTCCTCAAAGTGACACCTTGCCTCTTTAACATTTAAAGAGGGCTTTTGCAGCAGATTTGCTTAATGCAATATGTCATTTGATTTATTGACTGCTACTCCCATGAGTATGAACCCAAGTAAAATGAATTATTTGACAACTTCAATTTTATTGACATATTTGTATCATGTCTATCATGATGCTATTTATTGGTCCAGTTGTGGAGATTCTTTTCTTTACATTGAAATGCAATCCACACTCTTCGACTTCTAAGTATTTCAATTCCTCTTCACTTACATCCAGCGAAGTTGTGTCATCTGAGTACTACAGGTTGTTGTTTTTTTTAATGCTTTATTGTGAATGATATGATTAGTTTCACATTCATCCTATCATCAAATAACCAAAGGATACACCCCACAGGCACCCCCCCTTGGCTGTCAGCAAATAGCTCCTCTCCCTCCCTGAGTCCCATGTCCCCAGTCACTCCAACTGCCCATGTCATCATCTCTGTTTCAATGCCTGGCTACACTGCCTCTCTGGGTAGGGTCACACTTTCCACTCTTGTCCCTTGATGGTCCCAGGGACCTCCGCTCCTGGCTGCAAAATCAATCACTATCCTCCTTTTGCCAAAAAAAAAAAAAAAAATCTGCCTCTACTTTTCCAACCCTCACAGTCAGTCCTGATGGCAGTTACTATTGTACCACAAGAGACTTATCCCACTCTCCTTTCACCAGCCCAGTTCCAACAGATTAGTAATCATTCAGTGGAGGTTTTACCCACCCCTGCCCCACCTGGAACTAGGCTTCCTCTTGAAAGCTTGTAAGCCCGTCACTTCTTGCCTTTATACCCCTCCCCCAAATTTGTGTCTGGGCAGTTTATAGCCCCCTTTAAGGTGTTCCATCAGTTATAGGCTGAAGACAGGCTTACCTGTTTTCTATTGTGGTATTTCTGGCTAGTCCTCTCCCCCACTCCAAGTGTCTATTTCACAATGGTAGGCAAGGGAGACCAAGATTCAAAAGACAGCCAAGCATCCTAACATTATTTCTCTCTTTTACTCTTTCAAACCATGCTTCAATCCCTGTATCTTGAAGCCCTGCTATTCCAAGGTTGTGCATACATCGTCATTTACCTCTGTCCCACCTAGCCTGTGCGAACCTGCCTAATGGTTCTCCCATCCACCTTATTCTTTTTTTCCCCTCCCCCTTCTTGTGTATTGCCAGTGCTCCCCTCCCCCACCTAGCACCGGGACTCTCCTGTGTCTATTCCCTACCCTGTGCTCTATCTTCCCCTCCAACCGTCCCCTCCTCTCATCCCATACATCCTGGTGATCAGCAATTATATATATATAGGTTTTTGTGGGGGTATTTTCCCCTTTTGGGTGGATTCTTTTTCTTAGTCTTTTATAATAATGGTCTTATGCAGTATTTCTCCTTTTGTGACTGACTAATTTCACTCACCATAATATCAAGGTTCATCCATGTTAAGCGGTGGCTTGCAGCTTCCTTGTTTTTCTTCAATGTAGCATAGTACTCATTGTGAGTATGTATCACAGTTTATCCATTCTTCAACTGGTGGGCATTTAGGCTGTCTCTATTTTTTGCTATTGTAAATAATGCTGCTATGAACACTGGTGTGCATATAACACTCGTGTTATGGTTGGTATTTCTTGTGGGTAAATACCAAGTAAAGGAATTGCTGGATCACAAGGTATTTCTATTTCCAACCTTCTGAGGAAGCACCATATTGCTTTCCAGAGTGGTTGGATCATTTTGCAGTCCCACCAACAATGTAGGAGCATCCCAGTCTATCCGCATCCTCGCCACCATTTATTGTCCTCTACATTTTTTATCTTTGCTGTTACTGCTGGTGTGAGATGTTGTCTCATTGTTGTTTTGATTTGCATCTCTCTAATGGCTAGTGATCATGAACAGTTCCAACCCATAGTGACCCTGTATAGGGTTTCTGAGGAGCAGCTGGTGAACTTGAACCACCTACCTTGCAGTACAAATGGCTTTGCAGTCTGGCGCATTAACCCACAGTGCCACAGCAGACAACTCCAAAACCCAGTTTTCTCCCCTCAGGCAGGAGGCAAAAGTTTCTTTTAGTCATTACAAGTAATAAAAATCAAGACTTCCCATGACCCTTTGTTCTTTCTCTTATAAAACCTCATGTTTTCATGAATCTGGAGCTATTGCAGTGAATCCCACCCCCTGACACTGACTGTTTTGATAGAATGTATTTGTACATGGTATTTACTTTTGTTGCAAATATGTCTATGAATGTGGTAGAGCATATGGGAGCAAAATTATGAAAACATCTTAGGCATTACCAAACACCTTGATGAAATGAATTGCTGGCTGGGCTTGGAGATTCAGGACCATTCAGGCTTGGCAATCTCAGAGGACACCATGGTCAGTTGTCATAACAAGATCCACAAAGAAAATATTCTATGTTCTACTTTGGTGCATAGTGAATAGGACCTTAAAAACTCATGAGTGGACATCTATGGTGCAAGTATTGGTCTCTCCTCATACAGAGGAAAGATTGATGAAAACTGAAGACGCTTGGAATCAATTAGTCCAATGGACTAGTAGAACATGTAAACATTAGCTCCATGACTGGTAGATCAGAAGCACTAGATGGTAACTGGTTACCAATACCAATTGTTTTGACTCTACCAACTGTTCTAAAAAGAATCACATTAGAAGGTCTTTGATAGAGTGAAGAAAATATATGGAAAAAACCCAAAATTATTTAAAAAAAAAAAAAAGACCAGGCTTACTGGTTAGAAAGATACTGGAGGAACTTGGTCACACTTCAGGTGTGGAATTGAACTCACCCTTGTGGTTCAGTTTTCAGCCAAGCAGTAGATTGATATATAAGGCAGGACAACACTAGTAAGGTTTGTTCACCATTGAATAGTCAACCATTCCAGATCAAAACTTTAACTAAGGTCAAAGTTCAGAAGGGTTGGGAAGGAGGGTAAAATAAAAACAAGAGCCATAGAGAGGAAGTGGGAGAACTGATGTTACATTGGAGGGGATTGCAATCATTGAAATAAACTGAAGTATATGCCCTGATAAATGTAAAACTGATGATTTGCTCTGTGAACTTTCACTCAATTCACAATTTTAAAAATGTCTTTAAGTACTTAATACAACTGATTTACTGGTTAATTCTGACAACCAGGGGGATTCTAACTTCTGAATCTTTAGCCTTTTGCTATAGAGGAGATGAAAAAGGTGTGTGTGTGTGTGTGTGTGTGTGTGTGTGTGTGTGTGTGAGAGAGAGAGAGAGAGAGAAATGACATTGATTGATTCATTGGTTGTTTCTTTTTCCTACTGAATCTCTAAAAAAATACTAATAGGATTAGTATTCATCTCCATAATTTGAAACTCTCCATTAGCGTTTCCTTTCTTTTTTCAAAAAATTAATTGCATTAATTTTATCATGGCTTTCTATAAATGAAACTCTTAAATACTCAGGAATGTATTTACAAAAGTGTCATTATCTGTGAGGTATATGATAGTCTTATAAAATATGTCTGTTTATGATTTGTTGGTCTGTTTCTTGGCAACTGGATGACTTCTGTAGTTTCAAATGATTAGATGGAAAAATGTAAAAATGTATTAAGATGCAGTGAAAGTTGAGCTTATGTTATAGAAAACATGCATTTATAATTTCTTTGTTATTAATATAAACAGACCAAAGTCTACCAACCTAGATCATGTTACCAAAATTAACCTCTCCTTTCCTTTCTAGCACAGCACTGGAATTTCTATGATCAAAACTATGTTTTTTGTAAGTGATTTCCTCACCTCTTCTTTGATATCAGTATGGTTGTGGTGAGTTTCTAGACTTTAGGTAAGGGTAAGGACTGCCTTACCCTCCCCCAAAGACATCTCCTCTGCCTCCAGCGCATGTATAATATGCTTCTGTGCATCCTGAGGCATTCAATAAATATTCAATAAAAATTAACATGATGAACGTGTTTTGGAATTGAGCATCAGTTAGTGAGACAAGCCCTATGAATGTAGATAGAATGAACTGATAAAATTAAGTAATTGTCATAAATATATAAAAAAGAATATGTGGCAAAGAGCAGCAGATAGAGAGAAATCAGAAGAAAAGTAGGTTCTCAGGGTTTTATGACCCAAATTGAAGTCACTAGATTTCCCCATAGTTCTACTGCGTAGACAAAGCTTATAACTGTGAATCTTTACAGTAGATTAATGGTTTTCTTTTTATCCCCTAATGACAATTTGTTCAATTGGTGTGTAGTGTGTAAATTGTGTCTATTCTCATTGGTAGAAGACAAATGCAATTAATATGATTCATTGTGAATGTCATTAACCTGGATTGGGGAGGGGTGGTCATTTTCACCTTGAATCCCAAATAAAAGCTGGTCTTTCTGTTGAAAGGTGCTAAAAAAAGATAATAAAAGCTAGAATCAACAACAAACTATCAGAATGTAATTGACTAAGGATAGAAATAGGAAAAAAATGTTGGAGAACTAAGCAAATAGAACCATCTGTACATCATCCCTGAGGGCAATAAGTAGAACAGACAGAAGCAATTTGCTAAACATTACTGCAGAAAAATAAGTTGATTAGAACTCAACACCCACTTCCTCTACATCACCGCCAGCCATAGTTATAGTCTCAGAACAAAAGACTAGCTAGAATGCCTTTTTAATAGTATCACAAACCAAATACCATTTAAATAGCCTTGCTCTGAGAAAGAGTTGAGCAAACTCTTAACTTGAGGCATATCCCCTATTGTGACATATTTTTTATCTGTCTCTTTGTTAAATTGGATATTCTCAGATGAAGGGCCGAATCTACTTCTATGACTTGTCTTAGAACACTATTTCTTTCACACTCCCTCTTAGCAGCTGGCTTTTTAATAATACCCCATTGAGAGTTCTATGATACTATTGCTTTTATACTAACCACCCTACTAAGAAATAGTTACAAGTTCAGAAATGCCCTTGGTCAAGTTCCACATTGGCATTTCATCACACGCACAATTATTTTTTTTGTTTTTTTTTTTCCTCCTGTCACAGACTGGAGTTGTCATGCTTTTAAAGCAAACCTCAGTGGTGGGTTTCTTTCTTTTGAGGTAGACCTCTCTCTGAGAAGTTCTCTGATATACCTCTCTGAAGTTAGCATCCCTTCTGTTTTTATCTGCTAACAGTGTCAAGAGCTGTACCAACTTTTATCCAAGCTCCCTTTATTGTATCAGAGATTTATGGTGAGTTCACTCTGCTTGGCTCATGTCAGGTCAATCCTTTGACCATTTTGAGTGCTTACTATCTTCTAAATACCACACTGAAGCAAATACACAGATAATACCAGCTCCATATACAATGAGTTCTGATTCAGAGGATGGCTGATGCATAAACAAGTGGAAAGAACAATGATTAATTCTGCCCAAGGGAACCAGGTGAGACACAATAGAGTACTTGGCTATTATTATTGGTCTTAAAGGATGAAAGAGATATTTAAAATTAATTCTGGTATTTAAGTTAATGAAGTGAATCAACAGGTAAGGGAGAAACTGATATCAGGTAGAGGTTTAGGATTATAATGTAGCAATTAACATTAGGTTCTGCTCACAGAGTAGCCTTGTCCCGGTGTGGTTCAAGTATGAGATGGTCCTAGATTTTCTCTAGCTTTTCTGTTAGTTGAGTCCAAATCTTCAAAGCAGGTCAACAGGATTAATTCTCTTTGACTCTCTTTTGTCTTTTGCCCTCATTCTCTGGGAAGATCTCTCCACTTGGGGGAGAAGTAGGAATATGCAATTTTAGGTTTACATGATCTCTGGGTACCAGAGATTACTGTTGTTGTTGTTGTTGTTGTCAAGTGCCATTGAGTCTGTTCCAATCCATAGCAACCCTATATAGGGTTACTGAGGAGCAGCTGGTAAGCTTGACCTACCAACCTTGCAGTTCAAAATGACTTTGCAGTCCAACGTATTAACTGCCAGCACCTCTTAACTGGTGGTGGTGGGGGCTGTGTGCTGTGGAGTCAGTTACTGCACCTCAAAACACTTAGGTAGAATACTCTCTGTATCAATTCTTGAGTTAATCATGCTTTGAATACAAAGGCAGGGTTCTCTGAGAGGTCAGACCTATACCTAGATCAAAAGCCCTGGACAGGAGTGAGAAAATTAGGGTAAATCAACACAAGGCATGTGGCCTGCACAGACTATCTTAAGAAAGGAAAAGGTGATTTTCCTAAAATGGAATGCTGGCAGGCAAACAAAATTACTTTAGTACTAAAGAAGATATCAGAAACATGTATTTTTTCCTTTGTTATTATTTTTCTTTTAACATCAAATTCAACCCCTGAAAACCAACATTTTAAAAAATTATTCTCTTTTGAGAATTTTCATTTTCAAAATGCCCATCCTTAAGCACTTCCAAAGATTTTGAGCCCAAAATTAAATGCATAATTTTATTTATTATTTGCAATTTTAGGTGAAAAAATTCTATGCATAAAAATATATAATCATCACCACTCGACAAAGCAAATTTACTTTTGCAAAATCTCTTCTGAAATTTTTATAACATTCTATTATTATAAAAAGTAATTCGTTGTACACAGAATTTACCCTGATAGCAAGTCCTATATACTCTAGAGCTATTTTTCATTTATATATGTCTCTTTGCCTACCTGTGAAGCTAAAATTTAGGTGAACCCATTAGCAAATAAAGCTTTGAGAAGCTCAAAAGATCATTAGGTTTAAAATCACTTTAAGGAAATGTACTTGAACTTTTATATGCTCTTAAAAATGAATTATTCTCTGTGTATATGATATAGACAGTACCATTGTAAATTATTAATATATCATATGCTCTAAATTTTGCAGCTTATCTTCTTATTAGGAACCATTAATGTTTACAAAGGAATTATCTACAATTATAATCACATTATTAACACATATTGTCAGGAGGGACCAGTAACTGGAGAAGGATATCATGTTTGGTAAAGTGGAAGGTCAGAGAAAAAGAGGATGACCCCCAACGTGATGGATTGGACAAGTGGCAGCATCGATGGACTCAAGCATGGCAACAGTAGTGAGGCTGGCCCAGGATTGAGCAGTGTTTCATTCTGCTGTGCATAAGGTCGCTATGAGTCAGTACTGACTCAATGGCACCTAGCAACAACAACAACAATCTACTCAAACATCATTGTATGAACAAATCAGAAGCCAAACCCACTGTCATTAAGTTAATTTTGCAAAATAGAACTTATCTGTGGTAAAAAATAATTCTAGTTTTTCAATAGTTGACATAAGTTTCTATGCCCTAAATGCTCAATATGTATTGTATTTTAATATAAACAAAATGATTATGGAAGAAAATGTAAATATATAGACATATCTCACTTAAGCAACAAATTCTTGGAAAATTACATGTAGTTGAACTATATTTGAAAAATATTTAATAAAAACTTTTAATTTAATATGTCTATAAAGTGAGTTTTATATTTTTATTTGTAGTGTGATTATAAAATGTAAAGTTAAGGAACCTTAATGTCACCTTTTAAATAGTTGAGTATTCTCAAACCACATGTGAAAGGGTCTGCTTATTTATCCATCACAAGGACTGATACAAGGTCGACCAACTTCTCAGAGAACAGTACAGAGATGATGTTTACTTAGGAGCTGAGGTTGATAATTATAAATACAGACATGAAAACAAGTAGCATTTGATATTTACAGATCTTAGAATTAATTTTAAAAATAATTCCCTTGTGATCAAACTTATCTATTAACCCAATTATCAGTCCAAAACCTTACCAGAATGCCTAATTCCAGAAGAGTAACAAAAAATTACCAATATGCCATTATTCTTGTGTTTTGTAGGTCACTTGCCCAGTTATCTCTAATATGGAATGACATGAGAATTACCCTCACTATACAGATTTTCTGCAAGAGTTGGTTCTAAACATTCAGGTGTTATTGTTGTTGTTAAGTGCCTTTGAGTTGGTTCCAAATCGTAGTGACCCTATATTCAGTTTCAAAGGAGTGGCTGTTAGATTTGAACCACCAACCTGGAGATTAGCAGACCAGTACTTATCCTACATCACCACACGAGGACTCCATATAATTGTTACTATAATCAGCTCAACAAAATATGTATTTATCCTGTTCTGTCATAGAGATGAAATTATATTAATTGAAATGGAAAAGCCTAAAAATGTTATATTGCGAATTATAGAAAATTTCCATTCAAATGAATGATTTTGATACAGCATACTCTTCAAGTAGAGATATAAATTAGTTTGTTTGAAGATAATTTGCAATGCATATATCTTTTCTTAATCATTCTCCCACTTAACCTGGTTTTTAAAAATCCTTAATTTGGACTGAAACTTGTTTGTGGGTTTTCAAAATAATGACACATATTTTAATGGTTTTCAGCTTTAAAATTCAATTCAAATTATTAATTGTGGAACATATGATTCACCAATTATATCCTCTTACTTCAAAATTCTTACGTGAGCTTTTACAAAAATTACAACAACTTTCCCTCCCATAGTACTGGTATGGCACTGTGGGTTAATGTGCTGAACTGCAAAGTCAATTTAATGCACAAGGTTGGTGGTTCAAGCTCACCCACCACTCCTCAGAAACCCTATACAGGGTTACTATGGGTTGGAAGCTACTGAACAGCACTTAATAACAACAACATCCCTCCCACAGCATTCTACTCAGCTGGATTAAATAATTCGTTACAATGGCCACAGAGAACTCAGACACCATACTTATAGTTATGGGATTTATTAAAGAAGTTAACGGGTTACAATTCAAGATCAGAAATGCTAAGGGCACAGTTCTTCTAGTCAGGACAGAGTCTCCTCAGTCTTGCCTGAGTAGGCCTCTGTATACTACAAAGTAGGCCTCTGTATGCTACAAAGGTCCTCTAAGACTGCTGATAAATGCCCAAAGATAGTCCACTCCACATCCCAAAGGCATTTGACTCTAGCTCCATCAGTCAGTAACCTAGCTTCCAATTGCCAATTCTAATTTTCAGTTGGAAATGCTTGAAGGTATCTGACTCCACTTTGCTCACTCTGTGGAAATCCCACCACTCTGTCTGAGACTCAGGATCTGGTTTTGCTGCTTCTCTGCCACTCCTCTGATAAAAGTGCCACACCTTTCCATCCAAGGGTCAATGAGGTTCAATATCTGGAGATATCAGGGTTTAAAGAACACCTCCACAACTTGCTTTTCTTTCTTGACAGTAGTGAAATCTTCCCTTATGCTTCTGAGGTACCTCATTTTATACCAAGCAGTATGACAAAATTGACTAATCATAATTAGTTATGTTGCAACCACTTCCAGCTGAACCATCTTCCACCAAATTTTCATACTCAGAGCTATCAGGAAAAAGTCATCTCATGAGACTTTACAAATACTATAACTAGAAGAGACGTAATGATAATTCACGTCACCACAGCTTTTCTAAATGTGTGCTGTGGAATACTATTGCTGTAAAATATAAATAGTTGCTGACATATACAAGGATTGTGATCAATTAAGTTATAAAACATAGATTCAGGCAAAGATAAAAACATTTAGTTACTCTAGAAATTGCATAAAACACCTTGCAAAGCTCTAAATGAGGAGTAAGATAATTTCTTACATATACTTGCCAAGAATTCTTTTAAAAATAAAGCATTTGTGTACTTGTGTTTCTCAGAACAAAGTTTGAAGATGGGACTATGGTCTACGATAGCAACATTGTGGCTCCATTTTCATCAGTAAAAACATCCAAGAATGTCATTGCTGTCATTAGCCTTATCAAGAGTGTTTTCAGACAGTGCTAGCTTTTCATTCAGAGACCATTTAGCTTAATTCACATATTGGAATCTGTAATCCCACACCACCCTTGGATTTTAGGTTTTTTTCTTTCTACTTGTGCTTTTGCCTAAGAGGAAAATAAAGCTAATGAACTGTAATTAAGAATCTTTTAAAAGCAGGTATTAAGTTTACTCCCTGAAAAGTTAGGCAAGGCTTAAATATTGCATTATGAGGGAAAATGTAAAAAATAACTAATGAAAAGGAGAAAAGGAGCTTTTAAAAGTATGACTAGAAAGTTAAGGTAGATGCAGTATCAAGAGATAAGTAGTACATAAATGTACATTGAAATTCTACAAACTTTTAGCAGAAAAATACAATTATCATTCTACTTTAAAATAGGCTACTTTACATTATAAATTTTGCCAAATTATGGTAGCGTAGTGGTTACGAATCGGGCTGCGAATCTTAAGGTCAGTGGTTCGAAACTACCAGCTGCTCCGCGGGAGAAAGATGAGGTTTTCTACTCCCGTAAAGAATTACACCCTCGGAAACCCTGTACAGGGTCACTGTGGGTCGGAACCGACTCGACGGCACTTAACAACAACAACAACATAGTATTTTATGATTACTGACTTCCAATTTAGCAACCCACTACTTTTCTGTCAGATTGTTGTGTTGCTGTGATTCTAGAAGTTATGCTAATGGTATTTTAAATACCAGCAAGGTTACCCATGGTGAACAGGTTTCAGCTGAACTTCCAAATGAAGACAGACTAAGAAGAAGGTGAGACAGCCTACTTCTGAATATTTAGTCACTGAAAACCTTATGAATAGCAGTGGAATACTGTCAGCACCAAAAATATTGAAGCATGATACAGAGTACCAGAATACTGTCGGATATAGTGCCAGAAGATGAACCCCTCAGGTTGGAAGGCACTCAAAATATGACTGAGAAAGAGCTGCCTCCTCAAAATAGACCTGATCATGATATTGTGAAACAGTATAGCCTTCAAGACTTTCATTTGCTGGTGGGGAACAACTCAAAAGAAAGAGAAACCACTGTAAACATCCATTAATAATCAAAACATGGAATGTATGAAGTATGAATATTGGAAAATGTCAAAAATAAAGTGGAACACATAAACATAGATATTCTAGGCATTAGTGAGCTGAAATGGACTGGTATTGGCCATTTTGAACCTGAAAATCACATGGTTTACTATGATGGGAATGACAAATTGAATAGGAATGGCATCACATTCATCATCAAAAAGAATGTATCAAGCTTTGCCTTGAAGCACATTGCTGTCTGTGATAGGATAATACCCATATGTCTATAAGGAAGACTAGCTAATACCAGTATTATTCAAATTTACACACTAACCACTAAAGTCAGTAATCATGAAATTAAAGAATTCTACCAACTTCTTCAGTCTGAAATTGCTCAAACATGCAATCAAGATGCATTGACACATAATGGTGATTGGAATGCAAAGGTTGGAAACAAAGAGGAAGGATCAGTAGTTAGAAAATATAACCTTGGTGATAGAAATGATGTTGGAGATTGTGTGATAGAATTTTTCAAGACCAATGACTTTTTCTTCATTGCAAATACCTTTTTTAAACAACATGGACCTCACCAGAGTTACACAGAAATAAAATTGATTGCATCTGTGGAAAGAGACAGTGGGAAAGCTCTACATTATCAGGCAAAACAAGGCAAGAGGTAAACTGTGGGAAAGACCATATGCAAGTTCAGGCAGAAGCTGAAGAAAATTAAAACAAGTCCACAAGAGCAAAAATTTGACCTTGAACATATCTTCTCTGAATATAAAGATCATCTTAAGAACAAATTTGTTGCATAAACCACTAAAGACCAAAGACCAGAAAAGTTATGGGATGACATCAAGAACATCATACATTAAGACAGCAAAAAGTCATTAGGAAGACAAGAAAGAATGGAAAGATCAAAATCGATGTCGCAAAAGACTCTGAAACTTGCTCCTCTGCAAAGAGATGCTAGAGCAAATGGAAGAAATGAGGCAGTACAAGAGCTAAAAGAGAATTTTAAAGGTCAACTCAAGAAGACAAAATAAAATACCATAACAAAATGTGCAAAACCGTTTTGGTTTTCTAACTCTTTTGCTGAAAGAACTGCAGAAAAAAAAATTAATCATCGAATTGCAATATTGAAGGATTCTATAGGCAAATATGGTAAATTTTGATGCAGAAAGCATCAAAAAACAATGGAAGGAGTACAGAGTCCCTCGTATCAAAAGAAATGGTCAATGTTCAACCATTTAAGAGGTAGCATATGATCAAGAGCCAATGATACTGAAGGAAGAAGTCAAAAATGTATTGAAGGCATTGGCAAACAACAAGGTACCGGGGATTGATGGAAAATTAATTGAAATCTATCAACAAACTGATGTGGCACTGGAGGCACACACGCATCTATGCCAAGAAAATTGGAAGACAACTACCTGACCAACTGACTTGAAGAGATCCATATTTGTGCTCATTCCAAAGAGAGGTGGCCCAGTGGAATGAAAAAAAAGTTGGATAATATCTTTAATATAACATGCAAGTAAAATTTTGCTAAAGATAAACAAAAATGGCTGTAACCATACATTGACAGAGAACTTCTAAAGGTTCAAGTTGGATTCAGAAGAGGATGCAGAAACAGGGATACAATTGCTGGTGTCAGATGGATCTTAGCTAAAAACAGAGAATACCAGAAATATGTTTACCTGTGCTTTATTGACTGTGCAAATGCTTTCGATTGTATGGATCATGAAAATCTATGGACAACATTGTGAAGAATGAATATTCCAGAACATTTAATTGGGCTCATGAGGACCTGTGCATAGACTAAGAGGCAGTTGTTCAAACAGAACATGGAAAAACTGAATGATTTAAAATCAGGAAAGGTATGTGCAAGGGTTGTATTCTTTCACCATACCTATTCAATCTGTATGCTGAGCAAATAATTCAAGAAGCTGGATCATATGAAGAAAAATGTGGCATCAAGATTGGAGGAAGACTTATTAATAAGCTGCGATATGCACATGATACAACCTTAATTGCTGAAAGCTAAGAGGACTTAAAATACTTACAGATAAACATCAAAAGCCAGAGTCTTCCTTATGTGTTGCTTGTCAATAAAAAAAAAAAAAAAAAAATTCTCATCACTGGATCAATAAACAACATTCACATAAATGGAGAAAAGATTGAAGTTGGCAAAGATTTCATTTTGCTGGGATCAACCATCAGCATTCACATAAGCAACAGTCAAGTAATTAAATGACATTGCATTAGCCAAATCTGCTGCACAAGACCTCTTTAAAGTGTTAAAGAACAAAGATGTCAGTGTGAGGACTAAGGTGTGCCTGACCAAAGCCATGGTATTTTCAATAACCTGATATGCATGTGAAAGTTGGACAGTGAATGCAAATGACCGATTGATGCATTTCAGTTATGGTATTAGAGGAGAGTAGTTAAACTACCATGGAATGCTAAAAGTGCAAACCAATCTGTATTGAAAGAAGTACAGCCAGAATTCTCCTTAAAGCCACAATATCCAGACTTCGTCTCACATACTTTGGACATATTAGTAGAAGGGGCCAGTCTCTGGAGAATGTTACCATGTTGAATAAAATGGAGAACTGGATAAAAATGGAACTCCCCCAATGAGAAGGAGCAGCATAGTGGCAGCAACAATGGGCTCAAAGATAGCAACGATTGTAAGCTTGGTGCATGAGCAGTCAGTGCTGCGTTCTGTTGTGCACAGGGTCGCTGTGAGTCAATACTTAGTCAATGGCACCTAAGAACAACAACACGTTTGAAACAATTGATTGACTAACTTTCATATTAACCATGAAAGAAAAAATGTTTGTTACCTGGCAAAACACTGAGTTATGTCAGAAGTAAAGGGACAGAGCTTCCATTACACACAGTTTGCTAAAAGCAACAAACTTGCTTACTAAAGACAAATTTTTGCAATGTTTAGAAACTATCTTACCTATACTTAGATGAATTTTAAAAAACATTAAAATTTATACTTTTTATTGAACACAAACTATTTCATATTTCGATTAATTAGACTTGAAAAGTAGTATCAGTCTCCACTGTAAAATTTACATTGGGCTATAGGAGCCCTAGGAATCCTGATGTGGCGCTGTAGGATAAGCATTCAACCACAAGGTCAGTTTGAACTGCAAGGTCAGCAGTTCAAACTCACCAGCTACTCTTTGAAACCCTATGCAGGGTCGCTATGAGTTGGAACTCACTAGATAGCACTTAACAATAATAATAGGAGCCCTCATAGTGCAGTGTGTTAAGAATTAAACTGTTAACCACAAGGTCAGCAGTTCGAATCTACCTGTTGCTCGGCAGGAGAAAGATGAGACTTTCTGTTCCTTTAATGATTTATAGCTCAGAAACCCTATACAGGGTTGCTATGAGTCAGAATCAACTCAGTGGCACAAAACAGGTCCATAAGCAAAATTTTGTTCTGTTATAAATAAGGTCCCTATAAATCAGAGTCCTGTTGTGGCACTTTGGATTAATGTATTTGGTTGCAAGGTAGGTTTGAATCATAAGGTTGGTGGTTCAAGGTCATCAGCCGCTCCTCAGAAACCTTATACAGTCAGAGCCAACTCAACAGCAGTTAACAACAACATGAGTCAGAACATACTCCACAAGAGCTTACAACAACAATAACCAGAGATATGGAGGCCCTTGTTGGTGTAACAATTAATACCCTATGCTAATGGTAACACTGAAGGTTTGAGCCCTCCAAAGCTGCCTTTCCACCACTCATCTGTCAGTTTGTCACACTGTGGTGGCTTGAGAGTTGCTGTGATTCTAGAAGCTATGCCACAGGTATTTTAAATACAAGCAGGGTCACCCACAGTAGACAGGTTTCAGATGACCTTTGAGACAAAGACAGATTAGCAAGAAGGAGAAATGAACTACTTCTGAATATTTAGTCACTGAAAACTTTATGAATAGCACAGAAACAGTGTCAGATATAGTACCACAAAATGAGCCCCTCAGTTTGGAAGGGACTAAAAAATGCGACTGGGAAAGAGCTACCTCCTCAAAGTAGACTTGACCATAGTGAGTAATGACATGAATGGAGTAAAGCACATTCATTTGCTGATGGCACACAAGGAAGAGAAACAGCTGTAAGCATCCATTAATAATCAGAACATGGAGTGTACGAAGCATGAATATAGGAAAATTGGAAATTCTCAAAAATGAAAGGGAATGCATAAACATCAATATCTTAGGCATTAGTGAGCTGAAATGGACTGCTATTGGCCATTCTGAATCTGACAACCACATGGTTTACTATGCCAAGAATGACAAATTAAAGAGGAATGGTGTTGCATTCATCGTCAAAAAGAACATATCAAAATCAGTCATGAGATACAACACTGTCTGTGATGGGATAATATACATGTGCCTACAGGGAAGACCAGCTAATACCACTATTATTCGAATTTATGCACCAACCATTAAAGCCTGTGAGGATGAAATAGAAGAATTCTACCAACTTCTTCAATCTGAAATTGATCAAACATGCAATCAAGATCAATATCATTACTGGTGATTGGAATTCAAAGGTTGCAGACAAAGAGGAAGGCTCAGTAGTTGGAAAATATGGCCATGGTGATAGAAATGAGGCTGGAAATTGCATGATAGAATTCTGCAAAATTAATGATTTTTCCATTTCAAATACCTTCTTTAGACAGCATGAGAGACAATTATACACATGGACCTCACCAGATGGAATACACATTGACTGTATCGGTGGAAAGAGACGGAGGAAAAGCTCCATATCATCAGCCAGAACAAGGTCAAGGGCAGATTGTGGAACAGATCATCAATTGCTCATATGCAAACTCAGACTGAAGCTGAAGAAAATGAAAACAAGTCCATGAGAGCCAAAATATTACCTTGACCTGAATTTAGAGGTCATCTGAAGAATAGATTTGATACATTAAGCACTGAAGACTGAAGAACAGAAGAGTGGGGGGATGACATCAAGAACGTTATACAAGAAGAATGCAAAACGTCCTTAAGAAGACAAGAAAGAAGGAAAAGATCAAAATGTATGTCAGAAGAGACACTGAAACTTGCTCTCCAGCATAGAGATGCTAAAGCAAATGGAAGAAATGAGGAGGCATAAGAACTGAACAGAAAATTTCAAAGGTCAGCTCGAGAAGACAAAGTTAAATATTACTACAAAATGTGCAAAGATCTGGAGTCAGAAAACCAAAAGAGAAAGGTGGGGCTTGATGGCAGATAGGGTAGAGGTGCAGTGAAGTTCTCCATCGGCAATACCACAGAATACCAGGTGAAGTGGGTTCAGGGAAGAGCTCCAAAACTCTGAACCACATAGGTAGGGATATTTTAAAAGTTTGAAGGCTTATAGCTAGTGTAACTTGCAGCGGAAGTAAGAAATCTTATACTTTAGAATCTGTCGAACTCAGCGGCCCAGAGCCGATAACTTGGGCGAGACCAAACAGCAAGACCAAGTGGAGTTGCAGACCTACCATGGAATAATGCTGTGGAAACCTCGGAGCAAAGATGGAAATATACATTGTCAGTTTTGCTTTGTTCTGATTTTTTTTTTTTTTTTTGGTATCTGTTCATTAACAACCTGCAATATGCAGATGATACAACCTTGCTTGCTGAAAGTGAAGAGGACTTAAAACATTTACTGATGAAGTTCAAAGA
>NW_006408529.1:28221404-28233081 GCF_000296735.1 Chrysochloris asiatica | reverse complement strand
TTTTTTGTTGTTGTTTATTTTGGTTTTTTGGGGGGGTTTTTTCTTGTTGCTGTTTTGCATTCCCCCTTTTACCTTTGGGGGACTCTTTCTCTCCCTATATTACCCAAGAAGAGACAACAACTGCTGCCATATAGTCAAGCTACAATTACACTCTATAAAACACCAAAATCCAGGTAAGAACCCATGCCAACTGCCATACACCAGGGAGGCAGACAACATCTGCGAAAGTTATTCTGAGTTAAGCAATAAGAAGAGTGAAAAAGCAAGTCCACATCCTGATCACAGCTAACTGGAGGCAATCAGAAAGCATAAAAAAGTACTAAAACACACTCAATTAAGTATTAAGGCCACAGATAAACATTAAACATGTCCAAGAAGCAAAAGCAAATGACAATATCAGCACAGAAACAAGATGAAATGTCTGAGACAAATGACCTAGAGGTAGATCTGGACTCCTTTCTGGAAGGAGGGCAGGCCTTGGAAATGCCTGAGAAGAAATTCAGAAAAATAATTATAAAGTGTTTCAAAACACTTTACAATGGTGCTGACAAAAATAAGGAAAAAGTGAGGAAAGCACTAGAGGAACTATCAAATAAGATAGATACAGCCTTAGAAACAATTCAAAAGCTACAGAAAGAGGTCCAAACTATCAATAACAGAATATCAGAAATAGACAATACTCTGAAAGGGCAAAGGAGTAGAATAGAAGAGACGGGAGACAGAACTAGTGAGATGGAAGACAAATCTCTCAATATCACTAAGTTAGAAGAATGAACAGAAAAAATGATTTAAAAACTCTGACGAAGATCCAAGATTAATGTTGGATCATTGTAATCCATCAATGAAATAAGAAAAAGAAAAGAACCACATGATCATATTGATTGATGCAGAAAACGCATTTGACAAAATCCAACATCCATTCCTGATCAAAGCACTCAACAAAATAGGAATTTAAGGGAAAATCCTCAACATAATTAAGAGCATATATACATTACTCTCAATGGAGAGAAACTGAATGCCTTCTCTCTGTGAACAGGAGCCAGACAAGGATGCCCTTTGTCATCACTCCTATTCAATATTGTGCTGGAAGTCTTAACAAGAGCTATAGGGCAAGACAGGGAAATTAAAGGCATCTAAATTAGCAAAGAGGAAGTAAAACTCTCTCTTTTTGTAGATGATATGATCCTATATGTAGAAAACCCCAAAGACTAAGTAAAAAAGCTACTAGACCTCATTGGAAGGATATAAGATCAATACAAAAATCAGCTGGATTCATCTATACCAATAACGACAGCATTGAAAAGGACATTAGGAAACCAATACCATTTACAATAGCTGCCCAAAGGAAATACCTAGGAATAAATGTAACCAGAGAAACAAAGAACCTAAACAAAGAAAACTACAAAACAATACTACAAGAAACCAAAAGAGAACTACAAAAATGGAAGAATGTACCATGCTCCTAGATAGAAAGACTTAACATTGTGAAAATGCCAATACTGCCCAAAGCAAATTACACATATAATTCAATACCAATCTAGATTCCAACAACATTCTTCAAAGAGATGGAAAAAACAATTACAAGCTTCATATGGAAAGGAAAGAAACCCAGGATAAGCAAAGCACGCTTAAGAAGAAAAATAAAGTTGGAAACCTCTCACTATCCGACTTCAAAATTTATTACACGGCTACAGGGGTCAAAACAGCTTGGTACTGGTACACAGAAAGATACATTGATCAATGGAACAGAATCCAGAGTCCAGAAATTAACCCATCCACATAGAGCCAACTCATTTTTGACAAGTACCAAAATATATTGAATGGGGAGGTGATAGTCTCTTGGTGCTGGCAGAACTGGAAAGCAAGATGCAAAAGACTGAAACAAGACCTTTACCTCATGTCTTAAACAAAAACCAACTCAGCAATGATTAAAGACCTAAATGTGAATCCCAGAATTATGAAGGCCATCAATGAAGGTACAAATGTGAGGATTCTAATTCTGGGAATACACAGACTACCAAACATTTTGAAAATTACAGAAACAAAAGTAGACAAAATAGATGAGTGGGACATACTAAAAATTACAAACTTATGTGCATCAAAAGACTTCACCAGAAGAGTAAAAAGGGAAGTCACAGAATGAGAAAAAATCTTTTGCAACAACACATCAGACAAGGGACTCATTTCTAAAATATATAGGAAATTACAATACCTCTACAAGAAAAAGACAAATAACCCAATTAAAAAGTGGGCACAGGACATGAACAGACCCTTCACTAAGGAGGAGATATGGGCAGCCAACAAATATGTGAAGAAATATTCATGTTCCCTAGCCAATAGAAATATGCAACTCAAAACAACAATGAGGTATCATCTCACACCAGCAATAACAGCGAAGATCAAAAAAGCAGAGGAGAATAAATGCCGGCGAGGATGTGGAGAGACTGGGATGCTCCTGCATTCCTGGTGGGATTGTAAAATGGTCCTAGGAAAGCAATAGGGCACTTCCTCAGAAGGCTGGAAATAGAAATTTCTAATAATCTAGCAACTCCTGTACTTGGTATTTACCCACAAGAAATATGAGCCATAACACAAGTAGATATATGCACACCAATGTTCAGAGAAGCACTATTTACAATAGCAAAAAGATGGAGACAACCTAAGTGCCCATCAATTGAAGAATGGATAAACAAACTTTGGTACTTACACGCAATGGAATTTTACACTACCTTGAAGAACAAGGAAGCTGTAAGCTCTCACATAACATGCATGAACCTTGAGAACATTATGTTGCATGAAATTAGTCAATCACAAAAGGAGAAATACTGCATAGGACCACTCTGTAAAAGACTAAGGAAAACAATCCATACTAAAAGGGGGTGGATTCTATGCTGGTTACCCACATGTGGGGGGGTGGGGTTAGGGGAGGAAGGGGAATGTGGAGCATAGGGCAGGGAATAGACAAACACAGGATAGTTTGAGCGCTAAGGAGGGGAGCAATATACTAGAAGGGGGAGGGGAATGGAAAAACAAGGCTGATGGGAAAACAATTATGCAGGTTTGCATGGGCTAAGTGAGACAGAGGTAAACAATGATTTATGCACAACCTTGGAACAACAGGGCTCTGGGATACAGGGATTGAGACATGGTTGGAATGGGTTTAAGGGTGGAAATAATGTTAAGATGCTTGGCTGTCTTTTGAATCTTTGTTTCCCTGGCATTATCATTATAAAATAGACACTTGAGTGGAAGAGAAAGGAATAGCTAGAAATATCACCATAGAAAGCTTGTAAGTCCATCTTCTGCCTATAATGGATTAGAATACCTAAAACGGGGCTACAATGTGTCCAGTGAAGGAGGCTTCCTGTGGAGCCTCTGCATTACATAACACCATAGGTGGAATCCTGAACCCCATCCAGAATCTTCTGGGATAGGATATTTCAATTGGAAAGGACAAGCAGACCAGCCTAGAGCAGCTAGAAGAACAGAGGATAATTCTTGAAAAAAAGACAAACAGGAAAAACACAAAACAATTAATGGCAGTCCGACTGACTACCACAAGAACAAGCAAGTTGTTCACCCAGGAGACATCAAAGCAAGTGGTCGGGTCCGTCAAGGCAAATCCCTTTCCAATGGGATTACACAAGCAGATATGTGCTCAGACTGGTGACCACATTGGTCACCAATAAGGGGAAGTGAGGGAAAAGCAGCAATGAAGCTGAGAGCTAAATCCAACCTCGCTCAATACACTCCTGTGAATCCGGGTGGAGACCTGGTTCGCCAGCAGTGTGGCAAGACCTGGAGACTCCTGGGCGCAGGGTCAGAGACATAGCCACAGATGTCTAGAGTGGAGAATGAAGCATCCAGCTTCATTCATAAGAGAAGGCATATGCACAAGAACACCCACACTTACAGATAATAACCACTTGACCTGGCTTCAATGGCTGGATGATCAGAGTTCAACTAAAATAAGAAAGAAGAGCTAAAAAAGAGTGTTCAGATACAATTTGATTAACTTGATTTACATCTATGGATGCAGTAGCTCAAAAGAGGGAACAAATCTTTACAACAAGGATCATTCCCACCTCCTCAATACACAGGGTAGACAGGGATGGGCAACTTGGACATTGGCTACCCAAAATGGGTGAAGGCTAAAAAAGGCAAGAGGTGACTGGCTTACAAGCTTTCAAGAGGGTGCCTAGATTCAGAGGGTGCCAAGGAAGATAGAATCGCCACTGAATAGTATCCAATCTGTCTGGGCAGGACCAATGAAAGGAGATGTGGATAGCACTCATGTGGTACAATAGTGAATAATTACTATGAGGACTAACTGCCAGGGTTGGAAATGTAAAGGCAGACATTTTATAGCAAAAGGAGGTGAGTGGTTGACATTGCAGTCCAGGAGTGGAGGGTCCTAGGAACATCAAGAGAGAAGAGTGGAGTACAGAACCCTACCTAGAGAAACAGTGACACCAGAGATTGAGGCAGAGATGATGACATGGAGAGATGAAGAGGCTGGGGATTCTACACCCAGAGAGGGAGAGGGGCTGTGTGCTGACTACCAGGGGCAGGCTTGTGGGGTGTACACTTTGGTTGGCTGATGATGCATGGAGGTGATTGTAACCATGGCAATGTAACGATATATGATACGATGAATGTAAAGCTAATGTTCTCCCATGTAAACTATCATATAATTCAAAGTAAAACATTAAAAAAAAAAAGAAGAAGAAGAAGAAGAACACGTTAAGCATTTCTCAAGCTGGGGAAACTGAAGAAAAAATTCAAGCCTTGACTTTCATTACTGAAGGATTCTCTGGACAAATTATTGAATGATGCAGACAGCATCAAAGGAAAACGGAAGGAATACAAAGAGTCACTGGACCAAAAGGAAATGGTTGATGTTCAACAGTTTTAAAAGGTAGCATATGATCAAGAGCCAATTATACTAAAGGAAAAAGTCCAAGGTGCATCGAAGGAATTGGCAAAAATCAAGGCTTCAGGAATTGATGGAATAAAAATTGAAATATTTCCAGAAAGTGAGGTGGCACTGAAAGCATTCACTCATCTATGCCAAGAAAATGGAAGACAACTATCTGGCCAACTGATTGGAAGAGATCCGTATTTGTGCCTATTCCAACAAGAGGTGACCCAAGACAATATCTTTGATGCAAGTAAAGTTTTAATAAAGGTAATATAGATATGGCTGCAACAAAATATTGACAGAGAACTTTCAAAGATTCAAGCCAGGTTCAGAAAAGGACATGGAATGAGAGATATCATTGCTGATGTCTGATGAATCTTAGCTAAAGGCAGAGAATATCAGAAAGATGTTTACCTGTGCTTTATTGTCTACACAAACACTTTTGATTATATGGATCATGACAAGCTATGGTCAACATTGCGAAGTATGAATATTCTGGAACACTTACTTGTGCTCATAAGGAATCTGTACATGGACCAAGAAGCAATTGTTCAAACAGAACATTGAACACTGAACAGTTTAAAATGAAGAAAGATGTGCAACAGGGTTGTATTCTTTCACAATACTTTTTCAACCTGTATGCTGAGCAAATAATCTGAGAAATTGGGTTATATGAAGAAAACCATGGCATCAGGATTGGATGAAGGCTCATTAACAACCTGCAATATGCAGATGATACAACCTTGCTTGATGAAAGTGAAGAGGACTTAAAATACTTCCTGATGAAGATCAAAGACCACAGCCTTCAGTGTTGATTGCATCTCAATGTAAAGAAAACAAAAATCCTCACCACTGCACCAACAAACAACATTCTTATCAACAGAGAAAAGATTGAAGCTGTCAAGAACTTCATTCTTCTTGGATCAACTATCAACACTCATGGAAGCAGCAGTCAAGAAATGAAACAACATATTGCATTGGACAAATCTGCTGCAGAAGACCTTTTTAAAGTGTTGAAGAGCAATGATGTCAGCTTGAGGACTAAGGTACACCTGCCCCATGGTATTTTCAATAACCTCATATGCATGTGAAAACTGGACAGTGAATACGAAGACCGAAGAAGAATTGATGCTTTTGAGTTATGGTGTTGGAGGAAAATATTGAAAGTGCCATGGGTTGCCAAAAGAACAAACAGATCTGTGTTGGAAGAAGTGCAGCCAGAGTGCTCCTTAGAGGCCAAGATGGCCAAACTTCATCTCTAATACTTTGGAAATATTGTCAGGAGGGACTAGTCACTGGAGAAGTATATCATGTTTGGTAAGGTGGAGGGTCAGAGAGAAAGAGGAAGACCCCCAAAGAGATGGATTGGTAAATGGCAGCATCAACTGGAGTGGCAACAATTGTGAAGTTGACCCAGGACCAGGCAGTGTTTCATTCTGTTGTACATAGGGTCACTATGAGTCAGTAACAACTCGATGGCACATAACAACAACAACAGAGCTGCCTTTGAAGAAAAGCCTGGAAATTTACTTCCAGCCATTGAGAAACCTATAGACAGTAGTTTTCTCTCATACACATAGGGTTTCCATGAGTTAGGAGTCAACTCAAGAGCACTTGTTAACTGGTAAGCACTCACAGACTAAAACTCAAGTTAGACTATTTTAGTAGTTTAAGACAGAAATCCATTCTTCCACTTCCTGATTATTGTTTGTAGGCACAAAACCTTCATCTTCTTGGATATTATCTGATCTTCAGGTGTTATCTAGCTATCATCTGACTCTTTTCTATCATCTTTCAGAGCTGTTAAACTTTTCCAAACCAGGATAACACAATCACTGAGCTGGTACAATAGCCAGCTTTTGGGGAGGAATTCTAATTTGTAGAGCAGATGATTTCTGAGGTCTAATCTGCCTAGTTTCTAGCTCCCAATTTGCTAACTATCTGAAAATTTATTAATCTTCACTTGCTTGCCAATGTAAACTAACTCTAGCATTCCCCTAACAGAGAGGAAAATTAACCATCTTCCTAGTTCCCTAGTAGATGTGATTGAAGAGGCAAAGAATTCTAAAAAAAAAAACAACAAAACAAAACCTTAAACCAAGAAGGTCTCTGAAGGTCGCCAGTACACCTTTTATGTTTTACAGGTGAGAAATTGCTGTCCAGAAAGGTTAATTGTTACTATTCCTTACACTGTATTTTTATGACTACTGTATTTTTCTGACTACTGTCTTTGTGCCAAAGTAGCTGAAAAGATTAGTGTGTGGTCAAATGTTTTTTGCTCACAGTACTGGATTAAAGATGAGCCTTTTACTTGGAGCTACTGTCTACCTTTGCAAAGCTTTGCTGTTTATTACTTAAAATAATAAAATTAGGAAATGTTTAAATTCCCTGCAACACTAGAGGTGATCTCTTATACAATGCATTCCTTTATGCAGTCTCTCAGGTGTATGGGTCATCCATCTCATATTCAAAATTCTTTACCTTTTATTAATTACTGATCAACCCTAACTATGAAAATTTTCTTTCAAAACAAAGGAGAGATAGTAATAACCTTATTTTACAAATGAAGTAACAATGGAAAATCCAATAACCTCAGGTCCAAAAAAAAAGCTGGTAATATAATTGGAACTAGTACCTTGAAGCAAATCTTAAATTATAGTTATCTTTCTCCTAAACCACATAATGCCTCACTTGTTCCTGTATATGATCATTTGGAGAGGGAAGGCCAGAACAGTGGCATACAGGTAGATATCTCCAAAATTGTTAACTAGAAATAAAAGCAGTTTTTAATTAACCCCATGCAAGATCATACAAGTCAGAACCGACTTGACTGCATTTAATAAAGAGTCAATGTACAAATAAGACAATGCATAGGAAAGTGGTTTACATTGTGTGAATATAAGGGACTTCTGGTGTGGTACTGTAGTGTAAGTACTAGACTGTGAATCACAAGGTCAGCATTCCTCAGAAACCTTGTACAGGGCCACTATGAGTCTGAGCCAGCTTGACAGCACTTAATAACCAACCAACAATTATCATTCAGAAGTCCTGGGGTGGCAATGTACAATAAGCACTGGACTGATAATCATGAGACTGGTGGTTCAAACCCACCAGCTGCTACTCGGAAAACCCTATACAGACTATGAGTCAGAATTGACTCTGAGGTACTTAAGACAACAACATTCTCATTAAGGATCCCTAGTAGCGCAGTGATAAAAGCACTAGCTTTATAACCAAAAGGTCAGCTGCTTGAACCCTCTGTTCACTCCGTAGGAGTAAGGTTTGGCAGTTTGTTCCCATAAATATTTACAACCTTGGAAATATCTGTTCTATTGGGTTGGTGTGAATTAGAATGACTCACCATCAGTGAGTGTTTTTGTTTGTTTTTTATCAATTTAAGGATTTGAATTGAAATGTATATGTATTGAAATGAAATTCAAAACATGATGAAATGTTTTTAAAATATTGAATGAGGCCGATTCAGTAAATATTAACCTCAACAGTGTTCTCTAATATGTAATAAGAAGCATAACCTGGTCATTTCCCTCTGCAGTAAACCATAGGTCCCAGTGAGTCGATAGCCTTCTCATTGCTCTGTCTGGTAAATAGACGATCAGAGAATAAACAGAAAAGATTTGATTAGCTGATAGATGCTTTTAGAAATTTCTTTCATGTTTGATTTATAGAAATTCTTCAGATAGAAAAATGGCAAAATTTTAAAATTCACAGTAACTTCTTTTAATCAAACTTTCCAAGTATTAGTAGTTATGTCTCTGTTGTTGTTAAGTATTGTCAAGTTGGTTCCGACCCATAGAGACCCTGTACAGGGTTTCCGAGGCTGTAAATCTTTATGGGAGCAGAAAGCCTCATCTTTCTCCCATGGAGCAGATGGTAGTTTCGAACTGCTGACCTTGTGGTTCACAGCCCAATTCATAACCACTACACTACCAGAGCTCCTTAGTTATGTCTCTGGATCATAGGAAATAGCTGAAGTTATAGCACCACAGCATATCCAGGTCAAAAAGTCCTAATATGGATTGAAATAAATTTGTACAAAGTACTTTTGAAACACAGAGACCATGAAATTGATTTACATTTCTCTCAAAATAGTCTGAAAAAGAGTAATTGGAATTCACTTGAGAAGATTTTATCACTAGTAAACCCAAAGTACAAATGTGTCTTTCCACTGTAAATTTTTCACTGGTTTGAGGATGGAAAAAAGCTCCCTTCTGAAAAGCACACTGTAACAATAAAAAAGCCACTCATATAACAGTTTAAGTCCCATAGTCAGAAATAAGATCTGGTAGCATTAGTTCATCAATCTCAATCTGCATAGCACAATTTAAATTGACACCGTGACAATTTTTTTTTTTTTTTGTAAAAAAGAAATTAGAAATAGCTAAAACTATATGTATATTCTTATATAAGGCCACTCTAAAAGATCTGTACCTAGAATAAGCTTCACAACACTTTCTTTTATTTGAACAGGAAATCATTTGGTGTTTATCCCTGTAGGTTTGTGGCTAACTTTTACCTTGAAGAACTCATCTAAGCTCACAGATCTTTTGAAGACAGTTATTCAGTTGCTGCAGCTGATGAAATACAAATGAAAAATAAGAACTTTGAGTTACAGACTTTCGATACAAAACAAGAAAGATTTTACCTCCAAAAACATTACAGCAACTGGAAGGAGATGAAGAGGTCACATATTTTCCAGTGCTCTAAATAGCTCTGATAAACCCATGAACTAACTGGCCATTGTACAGTAACTGATGGCAATTCCAGCTTCTCATCCTAAAGAAATGTCATGACTAAGGACTGAGGCCAGCTCAAACTGCGCATATGCCTTTCACCCAAGTTCCATTTCAGTAATTTAAAGTGTCTATTAAGAGTCTTCAGCCCCTTGAATATCCCATTATCAACATCATGTCATTATTTCCAAAAACCCAGTTCTCCTACCCTTTAGCCCATTGTCCTTACCAATTACCAGAACACTAATCCATCATCCACTCTAATTTTCTTTCCAGAATGTGGCTTAAAATGCCAGTATTATTTTTCACCTCTCATCAACCATCAATAACTTATTGCAAAATCCTGTCAATTATTTTGAATATTTCAAACATTTGATTCTTATTATCATTATTCATAACAATCCTTATTCCATTGAGAAACCTAATGACCAGCTAACTTGTGTCCTTGACTCTGATTTCTCCCTTCTCTCATCCAGCCAATAAAATAGCTTCATCTTTGTTCTTATTAACGTGGTATAATACATGTCATAGCTGGTAATTCTGCTAAGGTTTGAACAACATGCATTTGTTGTTGCTGTTAGGTACATTCAAGTCAGTTCCGACTCATAATGACTCTATGCACAACTGCTACATCCTGGTCTTCACATGTGTTATTATGTTTGAGTGCCTTGTTACTGCCACTGTATCAACTCGTCTTGTTGAGGATCTTCCTCTTTTGTCCTGACCCGCCATTTTACCAAACATGATGTCTTTCTCCAGAGACTGGTCCCTCCTGACAACATGTACAAAGTACAAGAGCTGAAGTCTCACCATCCTTGTTTCTAAATAGTATCTGGATGTGCTTTTTCCAAGATATATTTGTTTGTTCCTCTATTATTCCATGATACTTTCAATATTCTTTGCCAACATCATAATTGAAATGCATTCATTCTTCTCTGGTCTTTATTCATTGACCAACTTTCTCATGCATATAAGACAATTGAAAATATCATGGCTTGGGTCAGGCACTCATAACATACACATAGGAATCATGTATGAATTAGAACATTCTTCCTTTCCAGAACCACTATGTTATGTTGCTAAGTGCCATCAAGTCGGTTCCAACTCATAGTGACCCTCTATAGCGTTTCCAAGGAATAGCTGGTGAGTTGGAACAGTCAATCTTGTAGTTCAAACAAACCTTTTGGTCCAGTGCTTATTTTACAGGACTTCAGAACCACTATATTACAAAGGTAAAACCTTACAAGTAATCTTAAATCTCCTTCCCCTACCCCCCACAAATTACTTTCCAGGCCCTCTCTTGAATGTCTCTCAAATTCACCCCTCCTCTATAAACCCTCTCAACTACTTTGAATGAAACTTTTTGAATAGTTACAATAAAATTGTCTTCTCTCCTAATCCATGCTATACCTCCTTCCTATTCCTATCCATTCTCTACATTGCCACTGCAGTAATTGTTCCAAAGTTTGTAATTTATTATGTTGTGTTCTTATTTAAATCTCCTTAAAAGTTCAGTATCACCTGTATCAGTTTCTCAAAGCATGTTCAAAGATCACCTACATCTCAAGAATCTGGGGTTCTTTTCATTAACATAGTTTCCTAGATTCTCCTTCAGACAACTAAACCCAAATCTGAAAACTTCACTGGTCTTCAGATTGATCTCTAACTAATGTGCTACCATGATCTTGCCCTGTTTGCCTTCTATCTTATCTACTTCTGCTCCTTCACCTTATACTTATATTGCAGTCCTTGAGAAGTACTTGCATTCCCTTTAGATCTGGTGCTTTTTCATACATCTAGACTTATAACCAAAATCCCTCTCTCTGAGTTACCCTTTGACACCATATGCATAATGAATATCAGTTGTCCTTCAAGATTCACTACGAAGATTTTCATTCCCTCAACTTTCAAGTTAGATTTGACAATTCACTTAATACTTATTCTATGGTCTCTAGAGAACTGATTGGAAGAGATCCATATGTGTGCCTATTTCAAGGAGAGGTAA
>NW_006408529.1:28219605-28221019 GCF_000296735.1 Chrysochloris asiatica | reverse complement strand
AGGGTTGTATTCTTTCACCATACTTATTCAATTGTATGCTGAGCAAATAATCTGAGAAGCTGGATTTTATGAAGAAGAACATGCATCAGGACTAGTAGAAGACTCATTAACAACCCACAATATGTAGATAACTTAAAATACTTAATGCAAAAATATCAAAGACCATAAACTTCAGTTTAGGCTGTACCTCAATGTATGGAAGACAAATATCCTCACCTCTGGACCTAAAAATATCATCATGATAAATGGAGAAAAGATTGAAGTTGTCAAAGATTTCATTTTGCTTGGAAGCAGTAGTCAGGAAATTTAATGACATATTGTATTAGGCGAATCTGTTGCACAAGACCTCTTAAAAGTGTTGAAGAGTACAGATGTCAGTTTAAGGACTAAGGTACACCTGACCTAAGCCACAGTGTTTTCAATAGCCTCATGTGCATGTAATAGATAATGACTAAGGAAGATGGTAGAAGAACTGATGGTTTGAATTATGATGTTGGAGAAGAATGTTAAAAGGACCATGGACTGAGAGAAGAAGTAAATCTGTGTTGGAAGAAGTAAAACCAGAATGTTCCTTAGAAGCAAGGAGAGTGAGATTTCATCTCTCATACTTCCAGCATGTTATCAGGTGGGACCAGTCATGCTATCTGGAGTGACATCATGCCTGGTAAAATAGATGGTCAACAGAAATTAAGATGACCCCCAAAGAGATGGATTTGCACAGTGGCAGCAGCAATGGGCTCAAGCATGGCAACCATTGTGAAGTTAGCAAAGGACCAGGTAGTGTTTCATTATGTTGTGCATAAGGTCACTATTAGTCAGAACTGACTTGAGGACACCTAACAACAACAATATAGTCCCTGTAACACTCTTTGGTCATTATTTACTTATCTACCTGGTTTCTTTTAGGGAAACCTGCTAATATTTCTTATTCAAATTTGTAATTTTAGAACTCACTATAGTGTTCAACCATTTCAAGAGTTAGCATATGATCAAAAGCCAATGATACTGAAGGAAGAAGGCCAAGGTTCATTGAAGACATTGGCAAGGCACCGAAAATAGATGAAATGCAAAATGAAATCTTTCAACAAACTGATGCAGCACTGAAGGCACTCACTCATCTACAGCAAGAAATATAGAAGACAACTACCAGGTCAACTGACTGGAAAAGATCTGTATTTGTGTCTGTTCCAAAAAGAGGTGACCCAACAGAATGCAAAAATCATCAGACAATATCATTACTACACCATGCAAGCAAAGTTTCACTAAAGATAATACAAAAACGTTTGCAACCATACATTGTCAAAGAACTTCCAGAGGTTCAAGTTGGATTCAGAAGAGGATGTGAAATGAGGGATATCATTGCTGATGTCAAATGGATTTTGGCTGAAAGCAGAGAATACCAGAAAGATGTTTA
>NW_006408529.1:28215029-28218841 GCF_000296735.1 Chrysochloris asiatica | reverse complement strand
AAGGTCCACCTGACCCAAGCCATGGTATTTTCAATAACCTCATATGCATATGAAAGTTGGACAGTGAATAAGGAAGACTATAGAAGAATTGATGCATTTGAGTACCATGAACTACAAAAGAACAAACCAATATGTGTTGGAAAAAGTACATCCAGAGTGCTCCTTGGAAGCCAGGATGGCGAGATTTGTCTTTCATACTTTGGACATACTGTCAGAAGGGAGCAGTCCCTGGAGAAGGCTATCATGTTTGGTAAAGTTGAGAGCTGGAGAAAAAGAGGGAGACCCCCCCCAGTGAGATGGATTGGCACAGTGGAAGTAGCAATGGACTCAGGAATAGCAACAATTGTGGGGTTGGCCCAGGACCAGGTAGTATTTCATTCTGTTGTGCATAGGATCAGTATGAGTCAGTGTCAACTCCATGGTACCTAACAACTACAACATAGTGATCAGTTGAAGCACAGTGACTTTAGAGGATAAAAACTGGACTGCAAACCACAAGGTTGGCAGTTCAAACCCACCAGCCACTCTGCAGCAGAAAGATGAGGCTTGCTGCTCCTGCAAAGATTCACAGCCTTGGAAACCCTGTACAGAGTTTCTGTGTGCTGGAACTGACTCAATGGCACAGAACAATAGCAACAACATAGTAATCAAAAACATTTGTTAAAGCGATGAATTTAGAAAGTAAATGGGTGAGTGAAGAAGAAATGAAAACGAGAGTAAGAAAATGAGTGAGTTAAAAACGTTTTGAATAGTGTCTTACCAAATTATCAACTGTAAAATTAGCTTCATTTAAACTTAACAGGAAATGTTCATTTAATTCAGAATTATCAAACTTACATTTCTATTTTTTATTCTTTCCTCAATTTCTTTTTTCCCATCTGCCAGCCTGGCATAATTACAATTTCTACCTCAGGGTAGTAAAAATTAATTTATTTGCAAATAAGAAAAAATTAGTTAATGTTCATAAAAAGCCCTCATGAAGAAAAGCACTCTATCACCTCTAAGAAATTTTATTTATTAGAAAATAATTGATATATTACCAATATCTAAACCATACCTGTGATTTGTGCCCTAAAAACAATTATGTTTTTGTTCTCTGACTGGTTCTAAAATTAAATACCGTCTTTCATTCTTATAGTGGCCTTACATCATTGCCACGGTAGTAGTATATGACATCAAGTTACATATCCTGTGCAGAACCTAAAACAATGATGGCGTTTTCAGAATTTAGAATAGTCAGTATATCCAGGCTCTAATTCTATCTGTTAAACACTTGGGTTCAATTTTTAGTCCTCATATTGGACTGGTCAGGCTAAGCTAGATTTCTGTGTTACCTCCAGCTACAAAAGACACCTAAATCCAAGAGTCTTGGAAAAGCCAGAAACTATGTCAATAAGCAAGTGGAGATATACGCGGGATCTCCTATCTAAAGGAATCTAGAAGAATGTTTTGAGGAAGAAGACATATAAGAAATCCATGACTATATAGAGATAGATAGGTAAAGATGAGACAGAGAGAACACGCATAAGCTGTAGAAAGTTGCTAGTTCTCATTCTTGGTAAGTGCAGTCCTTTTTCTATGTATTTGATGTTAAAATGTAAATTTTCTCATGACTTTTGAGGCAATACTGTACAGTCTTACTTAGAAACTTTATTGCTTCCCCATCATCCATTTATTAAAATTTTTGTTGTTGTTAGTCACCACCAGGTCAGCTCAGACTTACAGCAACCTTCTATTTATACTTAGTTTAAAATTTTATTTTTGTGATTCACTAAATCTTAAGCTTTTAATACATATATATCATTTAATCTTCAAAACGATTGTTATATCTATGAGAAGAACTTTTGGAGACTGCACAGTTCAAACCTACCAGCCATTCCTTGGAAACCATATACAGGGTCGCTAAGAGTCGGAACCGACTTGACAGCATTTAACAACAACAACGTTCTCATAAATGATGTCAGACCTAGAGAAAAGAATGGATGATAATTGTATTGTGATTATAGATTTCATTTTTATTTTAAGGTTACTTTCAGATTTAACATGCTTTAATTTGTAGATATCATATTTTATTTTCTTAGTGCCTTCTATTCAAAATAACAGAATCACGTTAGCATGACTAAGTGAAATAAATCATATATGAGAACAATTTCAGAGTATAAATAGTTCAAAGAATAAATGAATCAGTGAATATCAATTTTGTTTCACTACTGAATATCAATTTTGTTTCACTACTGAATATCAATTTTGTTTCACTACTTATATATTAAGGTGTCCTGTTGTGGTGTTGTGTGCTAATGTGTCAGACTGCAAAGTCATTTGAACTGCAAGGTAGGTGGTTCAAGATCACCAGCTGCTCCGTGGAAACCCAATACAGGGTCGCTATGGGTTAGAATCGACTTGACAACACTTAACAACATCAACAACAGCTGATGTTAAGCAAAGATGAAAGCATGAATTACCAACAGTTTGTTTTCACTCTCAAATATCAGGAAACTTTAGAATGATCAGTTGCTCACTGTGTATAAGTCATGAAACAAGTTACATCATTTCATACCTACACTCCACAAGAAGTTTCCCTGAAATGATCAAGATTAATTATTTAAACCATTTACTGACACAATCAGTTCATGACTTTGCCATTTCCTCTAAAAAATTGTGATGTATAGAGCAGCTCTATAGGAATTGTAGTTACTCTGTAGGAAAAGCACTGGACCGCACACCACAAGTTCAGTGTTTCAAGCCCACCAGCTGTTCTCTTGGAGAAAGATGAAGCTTTCAGCTCCTGCAAAGATTTACAGTCATGGAAACCCTATACAGGGTCGCAATGTATCAACTGGCTTGACGGCACTAACATCAACATGTGACCTCTTATGGAAAGACTCTCCTTGAAAGGATATTTTCTGTGCTAACATTATGACTTTGTTGTTGTTAACTGCCATCGAGTCAGTTCCCACATATAGTAATCCTATGTAATGTTTCCAAGGAATAGCTGGTGAGTTTGAAATGCCAACCTTGCCATTCAAATTGACCTGGTGATCCAGTGCTTTATCATACAGCACTACACCAGGATTCCAACATTATGACTTTAAATGAAATTAAATGTTGTCATCACAGTTCCATGTATTTATTTCAGTATATTTAACTTAAACATTTTTATTTATTCCTATTATTTCATTCCTGCTCACTTCCTTCATCAATCTATATATGTATGTGAGGTTCCCCAGGGAAAAGACACTCTAGTGAAGATTTGCATGAAAGCGTTTATTAGCAAAAGCTCTCAGGAGCAACATTATAAAGAAATTAGGGAAACAGAAATGGGCAGAAGGAGTATATTAACTGACGCAGTTGTAAAAGAGTTAGCTTGTTCAGTATGGGTCTTAGTAGTCACTATAAGGGTACAGGTGGTGTAAACCACACTGGGTGACACTACCAGAATGGGTGACACCAAAATGACCCTCCATAAAATTTTTATGCAGTGTTTTAGCAGAAATATATTATTTTTTTATAGAATGCAATTTATTGTTTTTTAATTTATGATGCTGTGGGTTATTTTGCTGGACTACAAAGACAGCTTGAACCACATGTTTGGCAGTTCAAACTTAACAACTGCTCTTGGAAATCCTATACAGAGTCGCTATGAATTTGAACCAACTCAATGGCACTTAACAACAACAAGAAGAATTTGTTATTTTATATTTATAATTTATTATCTTTACAGAAAATAATGAAGAGTAAAGATGTCACCTTGAGGACTAAGGTGTGCCTGACCCAAGCCATGGTATTTTCAATAACCTCATATGGATGCGAAA
>NW_006408529.1:28200886-28214929 GCF_000296735.1 Chrysochloris asiatica | reverse complement strand
AAGAACCAATAAATCTGTTTTGGAAGAAGTACAGCCAGAGAGCTCCTTGGAGGCCAAGATGGCTAAACTTTGCCTCTCATACTTTGGACATATTGTCCGGAGGAAACAGTCACTGGAGAAGGATGTCATGCTGGGTACGGTGGAGGGTCAGAGAAAAAGAGGAAGACCCCCAACGAGATGGATCAACCAGGTGGCCTCATTGATGGCATCAAGTGTGGCGGCAGTAGTGAGGTTGGCCCAGGATCGGACATTGTTTCGTTCTGCTGTGCATGGGGTCGCTATGAGTCATTTCCAACTCAATGGCACCTGACAACAACAACAGCATAGAAAATAAACAACTGCAAATATCCATTAATAATCAGAAGGTGGAATTCACTAAGTATGAATACAGAAAAATTGTTGTTGTTACGGGCCATCAAGTCGGTACCAACTCATAGAGACCATATGCATAACAGAACAAAAAAAGTCCTGGGCCAACCCACAATTGCTGCTATGTCTGAGCCCATCACTGCCATCACTGTTGGGGAGTCTTCCTCTTTTTCTCTGACCCTCCACTTTACCAAACATGATATCCTTCTCCAGAGACTGGTGCCTCCTGAACAGAAAAGTTTGAAGTCATCAAAAATGCAATGAAACACATAAATCAGTGTCCTAGGCATTAGGTTGCTAAAATAGACTGATACTGGCAATTTTGAATTGGACAATCATATGATGTCTTAGGCAAGTTACCTAGAGAAGCAAAACCAGTGAAACATATGTATGTATTTATACAAAGAAAAGTTTGTTATCAAGAAAATGGCTTACAATTATATAGTCCCAGGTCCTCAGTGGAAGAGAGAGAGACTTTCCTGCATGTTCGTTATATTAGTAGCTAGTCACACCCCCAAGGAAACATTCCTTAAATTGATCGGCTGCTCATAGCCGATCATCATAGAGTTAACTTTGCCTGAATTGGGTTTAATCACCATGGGAATAAAAACATCTCAACTGTTAAACCTATGGAAATCCTAACCTAGTGTAGTTGACCACAGAACCCTAACTATTACAGTTCACCCTTGTCAACTTGCCACTTATAAACTATATATAATCTGTAAATAAAGAAAATTGTAAAGTTATACCTAACATGATATAACTAAAACATATACAACTGACAAAACACTGACTCTGTTTACATCTTATATGTCACAAATGAATAAAGCAAGAATATTTGATGCACACATTAAATATATATATATTCATTTAAATGTCCAAAAGGCACATTTCTGCAAGTCAGCATCCTGCCTGTGGGCACACAGTCTTAGTCAGTCATTGGGCATAGAGTCCATAGCTTCTTTGTCTCTCCATGCCACCACCTCAGCTGTCGTTACTTTCCCAGGCAGGAATCCCATACACCACACATGCTCTTCCTTCCTGATGGTCCCGGAATAGTCTGTTCCTGAAATGAAAGATTAACTATTCCTACCTCTCAGTTACAAGGAGCTCTGGTAGCGTAGTGGTTACGAATCGGGCTGCGAACCTTAAGGTCAGCGGTTTGAAACTACCAGCCGCTCCGTGGGAGAAAGATGAGGCTTTCTACTCCCGTAAGGATTTACACCCCCGGAAACCCTGTCCAGGGTCGCTATGGGTCGGAACCGACTCTAAGGCACTTAACAACAACAACACCTCTCAGTTACACATCTTCTACAAGTACAGTTCTGACAATCACAATTAATCCTGCTAATAGTTACTCTCAATTAAAATCATAAAATCCTATCAGCAGCATCCCCCAACCCCTTTCAGCAGACACATCTAGAAAAGAGGAAAATTATTCTGTGAGAATTCTCCCTCGTCCCCTCATTCTAAAACTAAGCACACTCCTGAAAGATTGTAAGCCAGCCACTTCATGCCTTTATAGCCTGCCATGTTTGCCAATATCTAAATTGCCCATTCCTGTCCACACAGTTCACTGAGGAGACAAGCATGTTCATTAATCTGAAGAAACTTCCATTCTGGTTGGAATTTTAAACAGCTACATCCATAAGCAAATGTCTAGGCCATCAAATTATAGCAATTGACACTTGTTCACAGTATCAAGCATCTTTATCTTTACCTGGTCAGATTCTGGTCACAACTCAGCCCTACCCAGCCAAGCTAGGTCAAATGGGTATCAGCTGCAAGTTTGGGAGTTCACACACACCTCCCTGTGCTTCAGATCAGCTGGTCCCTTCACTTTCAGTCCTAGTCCCCAAAGTCTAGGTTAGTGCCATGGGCTCAGGAGTTCACACAATTCCCTAAACTTCAGACCAACCAGTGCTTCCTCTTCTCTCATCTGAAGTTCAACAAGTGACAATGAACATATCCAAGCTCAGTCTGTGTCTTCATTACTAGATTTCCCCCAGTTCTACTCACAAGTAGACCCAGGTGGTCAGCAGCGAGCATATGGCTAAAAAGTTTTCTTTAACTTTCAGTCATAGAAGGAGATTTTCTCTGATGTGCCTACTTGCATTGCCTTAATGCCGCCAAAATAAAACAGCTTGCTTGAGACTCATAGGACCAAACAGTTTTTCTCTGCTTTTTTCCAGTCATGAATCTCCTGTTCTCTCAGCAGTTCTGGGTTCATCTGCATGTCTTTTCAAATGCAAATGGCCTTCTGTATCCCATCTAAGGCCCCATACTCTACAAAGGCTTAAAGCAAAAAAGACTATTTCTTTCTGGGTAAATTCTAACTAGGAGCTCTGGTAGCGTAGTGGTTACAAATCGGGCTGCGAACCTTAAGGTCAGCGGTTCGAAACTACCAGCTGCTTCGTGGGAGAAAGATGAGGCTTTCTACTCCCATAAGGATTTACACCCTCGGAAACCCTGTACAGGGTCGCTATGGGTCGGAACCAACTCAACGGCACTTAACAACAAACAACAACAAATTCTAACTCCGCTTTAGCAAATCCAACCAAGTATACTTGAAGGCAGGCTTACAAGGTCTCTATAATCATAATTACCAATATTTCTATCACACTTGTACTTCTATTTTATAATAATAGGCAAGAAAAACCAATATCCATAAAACAGTGAAACATATAAACCTTTCAAAACACATTCAATATTTTCTTTTCCCTTGGAGTAACCCCATTCATATGCATATGGCCCTGGGTCTCTGACAGAGTAGATCCAGTAGGCCCTTGCCCCTATCAGCCCTCCTATTTAGCCACATGACACCTGCTTTTGGCAACTCCAGAAACTGCTGTTCTTCCCTCTGCTTAAGCATTTTTATTTCCTACAGTCCTTTCAGTCATTTGTTGTTGCTTTTCATTGTTAAGTGCTATCAAGTCAGTTCTAACTCAAAGCGACCCTGTATGGCGTTTTCAAGGAGAGACTGATAATTTTTGAACCACCAATCTTGTGGTTCAAATCAATTTTGAGGTCGAGTGTTTATCCTACAGCACTATATGAGGACATTTGTTGTGGTTGTTAAGTGCCATCGAGTCGGTTCCGACCCATAGCAACCCTGTACAAGGTTTCCGAGGCTGTAAAATCTTTTCTGGAGCAGAAAGCCTTATCTTTCTTCTGTGGAGCTACTGGTAGTATCGAACTGCTGACCTTGAGGTTAGCAGCCCCACTCGTAACCACTACAGGTAACAAAATATAAAACCTCTTGCATTCATGAGTCTGAAGCCATTGCAGTGAATCCCACTCCTGACACAAACAGCAAAAACTCTTTGGGAACTATATATGACCTCCTCTGACTTCACAAGGAGAAAAGAAAATCATATTCAAAATCAGTCAAAGGCCAATTCCTGTATCAGTGCCTCTAAAATCAGTTAGACTTGAGAACCAATTTAGAAAACTCATCTTTGTGATTGTTTCTCTAGAACCCCACTCTCAGTGCCACATGTCTTAGACTGGCTTTCCTAGGGAAGTAAAACCAATGAAGCATATATATGAATATATTTGTTGTTGTTGTTGTTAGGTGCCATCGAGTCGATTCTGACCCATAACGACCCTGTCTAGGGTTTCCAAGGAGCAGCTGGTGAACTTGAACTGCCAACCTTGCAGTTCAAATGACTTTGCAGTGTGACACATTAACCTATAGTGCCACACCAGGACTCCATATGAGTATATATAAAAGGTTTATTATTAAGGAAATGGCTTACAATTGTAGAGTCCAGGTCCCCAGTGGAAGAGAGAGACTTTCCTGAATGTCCATTATATTAGGAGCAAGCCATATCCCCAAGGAAACATTTCTTCAATTGACTGGCTGTTCATAGCCAATAATCATAGAGTTAACTATGCCTGTATTAGTTTTCATCATCATGGGAATAAGAACATCTCAACTGCTAAACCTTTGGAAATCCTAGCATGACACAGAACCCTATTACAGCAGGAATGATGAAGAAAAATGATGTAATGTTCATGGTTAAAAGGAACATTTTAAAATCTATCCTGAAGTACAATGCAGTCATTGAAAGGATATTATCAAATGCCTACAAGGAACACCACTTAAGACAACTATTATTCAAATGTATGCACCAACCAATAATGGAAAAGATGAAGAAACTGAGATTTCATCAACTTCTGTAGTCTGAAATTGATCAAACAAGTAATCAAAATGCATTGATAAGTACTGGTGATTGGAGTGAAACTTGGAAACAAAGAAGGATTGGAAAATTTAATAGAAATTATGCCAGATATCATATGATAGAATTTTGCAAAACCAACAACGTATTCGCTATAAATGCCATTATTTTTTTTCAAGGTAAACTTCCAGTATACTAATGGAATTCACCAGATGGAATACACAGGAATCAAATCTACTACATCTGTGAAAAGACATGATAGAGAAGAACAGTATCATTGGTCACAATGAGACCAAGGGCTAACTGAGGGACAGAGTTCCTCAAGGAAAGTTGAAGATGAAGAAAACAAAAGTCCACAAGACTAAAAATAGAATCTTACGTAAATCTCAGCTGTCTTAGTTATCTAGTACTACTATGTTTTTTTAAATGCTACAAGTGGATGAATTTAAGAAACATAAATTTATTCTCTCACATTTAAGGGGCTGGAATATAAATTCAGGGCACTAGCTCCAGGGGAAATAATTATCTGTCTATCTATAAATAGCAGACTAGGCATTAAAGGTATACAGAACCTCAACAAAAAAATATGGAAGCCAAATAAAACAGATGCCAATGATAGTCTTGAAACCCTGAGCTTCAGATTATGGGATAGACAAGTGGACTGAATGCTTACTAAGTGAGTAAGTTGAACAGACATCAAAAAAAAAGGATAAAAACTGGTGAACTAAGTTGCCAACCAGAAGCAGCATGACCATCTTAAACTTTTGTGAGCAGATTCAGTGACAAGACAGCATGCTGGCATCCATCAGACAAGAAACATACCAATGGCTCACAGAAATAAAAGTGCTATTTTTTTTTCTTGTTGCATGAAAGTGAGCCCCCACTAAAGTGAGTAGGAAGCTATCCATACCAATCCCAACACCTGGATCCAGTGAGCCCTGCTCTAAACCTGCAGAGCTAGTCCTGGCAAGCCCTGGACTAGACCTAACTAGGAGAAGCAGGTGAACAGATATGTGGAGAAAAATAAAGGAAGCAGCTGTTCTTTCCCAGAAGGCCAGCCATGACACAGACATCTTGAATATTTGAGGATGGTTTTGAAGACAAGAGGGCAATCGGTGGCATAGAGACATAGCACTTATTGGTGGAGAGAATGGGGTGAAATTTTACCTTGTACCCTACATTTCCCTGGTACCAGAGGCATGACCAGTCATCATCTAAGTACACTCACAGTCAAGTTCTTGCACTACAGGTGGTCGGACCTGCACCAAAATAATTGGCACCTGGAATCAGGTGTGGCATGCTCCAGAACTGCAGAGCTGGTTCTAACCAGCCCTGGATTATCAGAACTTCTTGGTAGAGAAATATCCTGATCACCTTGCTACTTTGGGTCTACACAAACTAATTCCAGATTGAGTGCCTAGAACAGACAACATCTAGCCCTATAGTTGAGAGTGTTACCATTTCATCCTTTGTCCACCCACAATGTGAGGTTCGTAACTGCAGAAACACTCTCTGGGTCTGTCACTTGCCATAGTTTTTCCCTTCAGTGTTTTTCTTGCTTATTCTTTTTTTAAAAAAAAAAAACAAAACTATTTATTGTGAACTGAGTAAAAATTTACAGACAAGATCATAAACTTTACATTCAACAAATCCATACATTTTGTTTCATCTCCATATTTATTATCCCCTCCATAAAACAACAGTTTTCCTGATTCCTCTCTGCTGTTCCTATTTGTATTCCACCCACCTTCCTATCTCTTCTCAACTTCTCAAAATGTTACCCTTTTGACTTTGAATGATTGACCATTCCATGGAGGTATACCTTGCTAGTGTTGTTACACCTCCTCCCCATAAACCTATCTACTGCTTAGCTGAAAATTGGACCATGACTGTAAGTTCCTTTCTTCTTCTTTCTACCTCTCTTGCTTTCTGTCCTTTCTATGTCTGCTTTCAGTTTTTCTTCTTTTTTTTTCTCTGTTACTCTTTCACAAAATTGCTGTTCTTTCTTTCTTTTTTAATACATTCTGCTCTCTTTCCCTTTTACTCATTCCTCTCTCTAACTCGTTTAGTTGTTTTTCTTTTGTGTTTTGTTTATTTTTCTCTATCATTTTTTTCCTCTTCCTTTTAACTATTTTTGGGTTTTATATATTTTTTCAAGATGTTGCCTGCTTTTATTTTTCATTTACTATTTTCTTTTTTAGCTATTGCTTGCTTATTTTCCTTCTCTCTTGCATGTGCATTTTCCCTTCTTGCTTCACCAGACAGGGGACAGCAACCAGTCTCATACAGCTCAGACATAACTGTGGTCCCTAAAGCCCCATCCATCAGACAAGAGCCAATATCAGCTGCTAAATACTTGATCAATGACAACAACCAACATCAGTGAAAACCATTCTAAACTGAGCTGCACAAATGGTGAACAGAGAATGGTGCACATCCTTCCATCCCTGATCCAACCCACCAGGAGTCAGTTGGTGAAAACTTAAGAACAAATCAACATATAATTATCAATTTAATACAATTATAATACCACAATATCTTAGAAGCAATAAACCATTTGTTTGCACAAAGAAACAAGACATAGTGGCTCAAACAAGTGATCAAGAGGCAGAAAGAGAAAACCCTTTTTGAGGAAAAAAGGCATTGAAAAAATAATACCTCCAAATGATGGCTCCCATGAAGATTCAAAACCCTGGAAACCCTATACAGGGTTGCTATGAGACAGAACTGACTTAATGTCAGTTAAGAACAGCAACAACAAATGACTGACAGAAAGGTCAGAAAAACAAGTAAGAATTTTTTTTAAATTACAAGGATAAAAAATAAAATAGAGAAAGGTTTGAATCTAATACAAAACTTACAAATAGAAATCCAAAAGATTAATATTAAGATTTCAGAAATGGACAATATATTGAAAGAGCAAAGGAGTAGAGCTATACAGATGGAAACCCTAATTAGTGAGCTTGAAGATAGATCTGTAAGAACTAGTAAGATAGAAGAACAATTAGCTTTTTTTAAAAAAAAAAGAGTGAAAAGATCTGAAGAAAGCTAATATTCATGTGAGACAATATGAAGAAGAATAACTTATGGATGACTGGAATTCCAAAACAGGAAGAGACAAAGATAAGCAAAGAAAAGTTGATCAAAGAGCTGTTGGAAGAAAACCTTCATGACATCATGAGAGATACGAAAATAAGCATTCAAGAAACTGGATTAATTCCAAACAGGATAGATCCCAAAAGAAAACACCAAGCCATATCATAACCAACTACAAAGAAAAAAAGAGGGAAAAGTGTAATTATAGAACTTTCAAATGGTGAGGAATTCAAGTCGATTTCAAGAAAAATCCGACTGTTTTAAACAGGAAATGAAAATAATAAATTACTAGAGAACCTCAAAGAACATTAATACGCCTTCACATCATATCAAGAAAAAGGAAAACCATGAACACTTAGTGAACAATAAAAAAAAAAAATCAATGAAAATTTTGACAAGAAGATGCACAAACAAAATGAACTCAGCCCAGAAAATTACATGGAATAAAGAAATCAGCAATATCACAAAATCAGATGAAAAAATGGCTTCATTAAGTTCATACCTATCAATAGATTAAACATACTAGTCAAGAGACAAAGAGTAACAGAATGTAAAAGAAACAGGATCCTTTAATATGCGGTCTACAAGACACATACCTACACATAAAGATAACAATAGTTTAAAAATCAAAGGGTGGAATATAATATATCAAATTAAAATCAACAAAAAATTAGCAGGAGTGTTAATATTAATTTCTAATAAAATAGACTGAATAAAGGGCAAACTAAGCAAGAGGACAGGACCATAATAAATATCTGTGTTCCCAATTAAAGAGCCTCAAAGTACATAAATTATACTACAATAGGATTGAGGAAAGATACAGACAACTCTACAATAAGAGAGGAAATTTTAATACACCACTGTCAATGAAGAACAGAACAACTGTAAGGAAACTCAACAAAGACACAGAAGAACTAAAAAACAAAAGAATCAATTAATATGACCCTATACTGGGTCACCATGGGTAGGAATCAACTTGGCGGCACTTAACAACAACAATAGACTTATACAGAGCACTCAACCCCACAACAGCACATTACACATTCTTTTCCAGGTGCTGTGGAAATTTCTCCAGAATAGAACATGTTAGGCCACAAAGCAAGCATAAATAAGTTTCAAAACACTAAAATACTACAAAGCATTTTTACAGATCGTAATGGCATAAAATTAGAAATCAACAATAGGAAAGTCAAGGGGAGAAAAAAAGAAATTCATGGAAATTGAATAACACCTTGTTTGAAAGATACTGGGTAAGAGTACAAATAAAAAATAAATCAAGAAATTCCTTGAGACATAGCCACGGAGAGCTATAGCTGAGAGTGAAGCATCCAGCCACTATGAAGAGAGAGGAGGCGCACAAGAACACCCAAAGTTGCAGATAGTACCCATTTCATGCAGCCTCGATAGCTTGATAATCAGAATTTGACTAGAGGAAGATACAAAAAAAAAAAAAAGGGAATAAAGCAATTTTTGATAAAGGAAACAATGGTAAATTGCTGCAATTTGATGAACTTGATCTATACGTATGGAGGTAGTAACTCTTAATACCAACAGAGAGGGAAGGATTCTTCACATCAAGTATCAATGCTATTTCCTCTGTATACAGGGTAGATAGGGATGGGCAACTTAGACATTGGCTACCTAAAATAAGAGAGCGATAAAGGCATGAAGTGACTGACTTACAAGGTTTCAAGGGGGAGTTTAGTTTAATAGTGTGTGGGGAAGACAAAGTCCCCATTAAATAGTTTTCATCTTGTCTAGATGAGTCTGGTGAAAAGAGATGGGGATAAGATTCTTACGATTCAATAGTGGGTAATTGTTATCATGACTAACTGCAACTGTCACAGTTGTAAAGGTAGAAGTTTTGTAACAAAAACGGGAAGTAGTTAATCTTAGAGTCCAGAAACAAAGGACCCTAGGACTATCAAGGGAGAAGAGCATAAGCAGAATGCTAGACCTTATCCAAAGAAGCAGTGATACCAGAGACGGGGACATGGAGAGAGGAAACAGCTGAGGACTCTAGATTCATGGGAAAAGAGGGACTAAGGGCTGGTGGCCAGGAGGCAGACTTACAGAATATGCCCTTTTGTGATGTAAATTATTATATATGCCTGAGTGTTTTTAAAAATAATAATAATAATAGCTAAAACGAATAGAGAGAAATATTATTAACTGATGGTACATGGAGGAGATTATAATCATTGTAATGAAACCAGGTGTATAACTTGTCAAATGCAAAACTGATGATCTGCCCTGTAAACTTTCACTCAATACACAATAAAAACCTTAAAATAAAGAAATTCCTTGAGTCAAATGAACAAAAATACAACATTTCAAAATTATTGGGACACAGCAGATGTAGTGATTAGAGAGCAATTTATATCAATAGATGCACCCATTCAAAAAGAAGAAAAAAAAAAATCAGCATGTTAGCACAGAATCTCCAACAATTAGAAAAAGAGCAGCAAAGTAACTGTACAGCCACAAGTAGAAAATTTATAACAAAAATAAAAGTAGACATAAATGAAATAGAAAACAAAAACAATAGAATCAGTAAATCAAGGAGTTGGCTCTTTGAAATTATTCTAAAAGATTAACAAATCATTTGCAACTATAACTAAAGAAAAGAATGAAGACATGCAAATAACACACATAAGAAATGATATGGGTGACATCACAAGAGAAAAAATGGAAATAAAAAGGATAGTTACATAATACTATAAAGAATTGTACTCCAACAAATTTGAAAATCTAAAAGAAATGAATATTTTTTTAGAAAAACACAATTTACAAAAACTAACCCCAAATGAAGTTGTTGTTGTTGTTATATGCCGTGGAGTCGGTTCCGACTCATAGTGACCCTGCACAGGGTTTCCGAGGCTGTTAATCTTTTTTTTTTTTTTTTTTAATGTTTTATTGTGAATTATGTGATAGTTTACATGGGAGAACATTAGTTTTACATTCATTCTATCGTATATTGTCTCTCATTGCCATGGTTACAATCCCCTCCATGCAATCCTTCCCCAGTACCCCCCAGGTCTTCAGCACACATTCGCTCTCCCTCTCTGGATCTAAAGTCTCCAGCTGCTCCATTGCTCCACGTCATCATCTCTGGCTCCATTTCAGGCATCACTGCTTCTGGGTAGGGTCCCGCTCTCTGCTCTTCTCCCTTGATGGTCCTAGGGACCTCCCTCCTAGACTGAAAAGTTAATCACTCCCCTCCTTGCTATAAAACGTCTACCTTTACATTTCCAACCCTCACAATCAGTCCTGATAACAATTATTCAATATTGTATCACAAGAGACCCGTCTGCATTTCATCCGAGGCTGTTAATCTTTATGGGAGCAAAATGCCTCATCTTTCTCCCGCGGAGCAGCTGGTAGTTTCAAACTGCTGACCTTGCAGTTCGCAGCCTGATTCGTAATGACTATGCTACCAGAGCTCCTTTAAAAGCTCCAAAAGATGTATAACAGTAGAAGACATTGATCCAGTCATTAAAAATGTCTGAACAAAAAAAGAAATCCAGGCCCAGATGGTTTGACTGGTGAATTCTACCAAACATTCAGAGAAAAAGCGACATCAATTCTACTAAAATTATTCCAGAGCATAGAAAAGGATAAAAAAACAAGCAATGTTGTCTACCATATAAATAAAATGAAAAGAATCACATGATCATATCAATGGCTACAGAAAAGGCATTTGACAAAATCCAACATCCATTCCTGATAAAAACACTCTACAAAATAAGAATATAAAGGAAATTCCTCAGCATAAGTAATGACATATATACAAATCCAACAACCAACCTTACTGTCAATAGAGAGAACTGAAAACATTCCCACTGCAAACAGGAACCAGAGATGGATGTCGTTTTCACCACTCTTATTCAATAATGAATTGGAAGACATAGCCAGAGGTATGAGGCAAGAAAGGCAAATTAAAAGCACCCAGATTGACAAAGAAGTAAAACTCTCTCTATTTACATATGATTTGATCCTATACATAGAAAGCCCAAAGATTTGGCAAGAAAATGATTTGAACTCATTGAAAGATTCAGCAAAGTGGCAGAGTAAAAGATCAATGTACAAAACTCAGTTGTATTCCTCTACATTAATAACAAAAGCTTTGAAAAGGAAATCAGGAAAACAATATTGTTTACAATAGCCACCCAAAGGATGTAATACTTAGGAATAAATCTAATCAGAGAAACCAAAGACCAATACTAAGAACACTACAAAACACTGCTACAAGAAACCAAAAGAGACTTACAAAAATGGAAGACTATATCAAGCTCATAGATAGGAAGACTTAGCATTGTGAAACTGCCAACACTACCCAAAGCAATCACTAATTATAATTCTCAATCCAGATTCTAACATCAATCTTTAAAGTGATGAGAAAACTGATCACTAATTTAATACAGGAAGAAAAGAGACCTTGGATATGCAAAGCATTATTTGAGAAGAAGAACAAAGTTGAAGGCATCTAACTTCCTTAACTCAAAAGCTTCTGCAGTGGTCAAAACAGCCTAGTACTGATACAACAAAAGATACATAGATCAATGGAACCAAATTGAGAACCCGAAAGTAAATCCATCCTCACACAGTCATCTGATCATTGACCAAGGGTCAAAACACATAAATGAGTAAGAGATAATCTTTTCAGTAATGGTGCTAGCAAAACTGGAAATCCATTTGCAGAAAAATGAAATATAAAAAAGCAAACTTGATGTGGATTAAATATGTACATGTAAAAACTAGAACTATAAAGATTAGGACAAATTTAGGGACTTGATTTGCTGTTGCTGTTGTTAAGTACCATTCTGACTCATAGCAACCCTGTACAGGGTTTCCAAGGAGTAACTGGTGAGTTTGAACTGCAGACCTTGTGGTCCAGCGCTTATCCTACAGCTCTTATAAATAGCATAAATACACTGTTAAACATAATTAAAAACAGTAGAAATCAAGACATGACTGAGATCTCCTAAAAATTAGACCTCAAAAGATTTCACCAAAAGAGTAACAAGAGAGCCCACACTGGGAAAATAATTTTTGTAATGACATAGTTTTAGGAACAATTTTGCTGGATATATGTTCCTTAGTTGGCATTGTTTTTTTTCTTTCAAAATTTTACATATGTCATCCCAGTGTCTTCTTGCCTACATAGTTACTGCCAAGAAACCAGAGGTAAGTCTTATTAGTCCTACTTTCTCTCTCTGGAACTGCTCTAAGGATTCGTTCCTTGTCTTTGGTTTTGGAGCGTTTGATTATAATACGTCTTGGTGATTTTCTTTTTGGGGTCTATACTGTTTGAAGCTTGCTCAACTTCTTGAATGCATATCTTCCCATCTTTCAGGATGTTAGGGAATTTTCCTCCTACAATTCTTTGACAGTTTTCTCTGTGTTTTTTTGTTTTGTTTTTTGTCTTTTGCTGTTCTGGAATTGAAATCACACATAAATTAGTCCTCTATATAAGGAACCACCTAATTCTTAGACTTTCTTTGAATTTTTTATTCTTTTTTATAATTACTCCTCTAGCAGATGAATATCAAGAGATTTGTCTTTAAACACACCAATTTGGCCTTCCATTGATTCAGTTTAACTTCTCTTAACTTTTAATGTATTATCAGAAATCTTAATGTCATCTTCTGGATTTCTATTTGATGTTTTTGTATGGTTTTTAATTTCTCATTTATTTTGTCAGTTGTACTTGTAATGCTTTCTTGAAGTCTTTTCTGTATTGTATTTGCTTTTATCTGCAGCTTTCTTAATCATTCTCTGAATCCATTGAAGGTGCCTAAATATCATTCTTTTAAATTCCTTACCAGGTAGTTCTGATATCATTTCTGGTATTATATTTTCTGAATCTGTATTTTGATCACTTGTTTAAGCCGCTTTGTCTTATTTCTTCATGTAAGCTGAAATCATTTGTTTTCTTGGAGAAATTGGGGGTATCATTGTATTTATATTTAATTTATGATTACATGCTGATATGTTCTTAGGTACTCAGTACTCAGCACTTTTCTTCTAGTGGGTGTGATAAAGACTTTAAGCAAATGCATAGTTCTGTTTGTATAACACAGTTCATGGCAGGTTCATCTGATGTTATCTGCTATATACTGTTCATCAGATGGTACTGTATTGGGTAGTGGTACTTGCCTAGTTGGTGGAGTCACAGGAGACACAGATGAGGTTAGGTCATATTGGCCCAATTGCTGTCTACCCAAAATAGACAGCACTAATAAAAGATCTAATGAGGTGAAATTTATGACCCTGTATGCATAGGGATATCATCTGCATATCTTAGGTTGTTAATAAGTCTTCCTCCAATCCTGACGCCACATTTATCTTCATAGAACCCAGCTTCTAGTATTATTTGCTCAGCATACATATTGAA
>NW_006408529.1:28175861-28199690 GCF_000296735.1 Chrysochloris asiatica | reverse complement strand
TGCTGGGTAAGGTGGAGGGTCAGAGAAAAAAAGGAAGACCCCCAATGAGATGGATCAGCCAGGTGACATCATTGATGGCGTCAAGTGTGGCAGCGATAGTGAGGTTGGCCTAGGATCGGACATTGTTTCGTTCTTCTGTGCATGGGGTCGCTATGAGTCAGTTCCGACTCGATGGCACCTGACAACAACAACAACATGCATAGGGGTGGTACGTCTGGCACCCAACCAAAGGCAGAGCAGAGACTCTACAGGATGGGGTACCATTGGCCAATGAGTCGGTGAGGGAGGGGGTTGGTCATGCACCTGGCCATCAGGAGGCTATGGGGAGCAAGAAAGAATAGTAACCCCCTCACTGCCAACCTCCAGCACATGTCCTGTACATCCAGGTCTCTTTGTCTATTGACATCCACCCACAAAAGTCAAAACGACCACACTGGACCAAATAGCTGAAAGACCATCCATCTCTTTCTTCTCTTGCTGCTCCTGCTCAGCTTCTTCTTCCAGTTGGCACTTAGTCTATCTCTCTATCCTTTCCTCAGGGTTTCAAAATCATCATATATGTGTTTTACTTGATCTCCCATGTCTTTATTGCAAAGGTTGTGCTCTGTGCATCTGCCCATGCTGCTATTTTGCCCTGGAATTTAATGAATTAATTTTACTTGGATCCATAATCAGCACTCATGGAAGCAACGGTCAAAAGATTAAACAATATCCTCCATTAGGCAAATCCTCTGCAAAGATCTCTTTAAAGCATTAAAAAGCAAAGATGTCACTTGTTGTTGTTGTTGTTGTTAAGTGCCATCGAGTCGGGTCCGACCCATAGCGACCCTGTACAGGGTTTCCGAGGGTGTAAATCTTTACGGGAGTAGAAAGCCTCATCTTTCTCCCGCGGAGTGACTGGTAGTTTCGAACCGCTGACCTTAAGGTTCGCAGCCCGATTCGTAACCATTACGCTACCAGAGCTCCTTAGAGGACTAAAATGTGCCTGACCCAAGTTAAGGTGTTTTCAATCACTTCATATGCATGTGAAATCTGGGCAATGAATATGGAAGACAGAAGAAGAATCTATATCTTTGAATTATGGTGCTGGAAAATAATGTCGAATATACCATGGACTTGCAGAATAATGAACAAATCTGTGTTTGAATAAGTATTGCCAAAATGTGTCTTAGAAGCCAGGATAGAAAGACTTTGTCTTAAGTATTTTGGACATGTTACTGGAACATCAAGCATGGTAGAGGGTCAGCGAAAGTTAAGAGGATTTGAAATATTTACTGATAAAGATCAAAGAACAGAACTTTTGGTATGAGTTGCACCTTAATGTAAAGGAAACAAAAATCCTCACCACTGGAAAAATAAACAACATCCATATAAATAGAGAAAAGATTGAAGTTGTCAAAGACCTCATTTTTCCAGTCAACCATCAACACTCTTGGAAGCAGCAGTCAAGAAATTAAACGACAACCCCCTCACCAAGACTGAAACTCAAAGAGAACACATGAGTAGGCATGTAAGCTTGCTGGTGACCACATTGGTCTGCTGGTGAGTGGAAGAGATGGAAAGGCAGCAATGAAGAAATGGCTGAGTTTGACCACGTTCCATAGACTCCCATTGACCTCTAGATTAGAGAAAAGAGAGGAAGGGCTGGTTGGTCTGAAGTGTGGTGATAATTGCCGACTCCTGAGCCCATGGACAAGGATATAGTCATGGAGAGCTAGAGCTAAAAGTGAAGCATCCAGCTGATATGAAGTGAGGGTGGATGCACAAGAACACCCAAACTTGTAGATAATACCCATTTGACCTAGCTTCGATGGCTTGATGATCAGAACTCAAATAGAGGAACATAAAAAAAATGTTTTTGATAAAGGAAATAAGTGTAAATTGCTACAATTTGATGAACTTGACCTATACTCATGGATATTGTTGTTGTTCGGTGCCATCGAGTCGGCACCAACTCATAGTGGCCCTATGCACAGCAGAACAAAACACTGCCCGATCCTGGGCCAGCCTCACTACTGTTGCCACACTAGAGTCCATCGATGCTGCCACTTGGCCAACCCATCTCAATGGGGTCTTCCTCTTTTTCTCTGACCCTCCACCTTACCAAACATGATATCCTTCTCCAGTGACTGCTCCCTCCTGACAATATGTCCGAAGTAGGAGAGATGAAATTTGGTCATCTTGGCCTCCAAGGAGCACTCTGGCTGCACTTCTTCTAAAACAGATCTATTGGTTCTTTTGGCAGCCCATGGCACTTTCAATATTCTCCTGTATATATATATATAGTAGCTCAAAATACAACTTAGAAGGAAGGAGTCTTCACATCAAGTATCAATCCTATCATTTCTGTATACAGGGTTGATAGGGTCAGGCAATGTATACATTAGCTATCTAAAATGGGGAAGGGGGGGAGCATAAAGGCACCAAGTGACTGGCTTACAAGTTTTGAAGAGGCAATTTAGTTTCAGGGTGTGTGGGAGAAGATAGAATCCCTAATGAATAGTTCTCATCTTGTCTAGACAGGTCTGGTGAAAAGATGTGGGAATAAGATTCTTATGATTCAAGAGTTAGTAATTGCTATCATGACTAATTGCAACTGTCACAATAGTAAAGGTAGAAGTTCTGTAACAAAAAGGGGGGAGTAGTTAATCTTACGGTCCAGGAATAGAGTACCCTAGGACCATCAAGAGAGAAGAGCACAAGTGGAACGCGGGACACTATCCAGAGAAGCAGTGACACCAGAGATGGAGACAGAGATGAGGACATGGAGAAATAGAGCAGCTCAGGACTCTAGAGTCATGGAAAGAGAAAGGCTGAGTGCTTGCAGCCAGGAAGCAATCTTGCAGAACGTGCCCTTTGGTTGTTTAAATGATTGTATATTCCTGAGTGCTTTTGTATACATCAAAAAAAAAAGGGGGGGGGCGGGGAATAGAAGCAAATACTGTTGAATGATGATGCACAGAGGAGATTGTAATCATTGCAATGAAACAATGAGTGTAAAACCAATGTCCTCCCATGTAAACTATCACTCAATTCACAATAAAAACTTAAAAAAATAAAATAAAAAATTAAATGACAGATTCTATTATGCAAATCACCTATACAAGATCACGTTAAAATGTTCAAGAGCAAAGATGTCAGTTTGAGGGCTAAGATGCACCTGACTCAAGTCATGGTGTTTTCAATAACCTCATATGCATGTGAAAGTTGAACAAACAGTAAATAAGGAAGACCACAGAAGAATGATGCATTTGAGTTAAGGTGTTAGAGGAGAATATTAAATATACTATGGACTGTCATAACAACCAACAGATCTGTGCTGGCAGAAGTACAGTAAGAATGCTCCTTGGAGGCCAGCATGGCCAGACTTTTTTTCTCTTACTTTAGACATTTTGTCAGGAGGGAGCAGTTCCTGGAGATGAATATCATATTTGGTAAAGTGGAGAGTCAGAGAAAAAGAGGAAGACTCCCAATGAGACGGATTGGCACTGTGTCACCAGCAATGGGCTAAGACATAGCAATGATTATGAGGTTGGCCCAGGACCGAGCAGTGTTTCATTCTGTTGTGCATAGCGTCTCTATGAGTCAGTACTGACTCGATGGCATTGCACCTAATAACAACAGCAACATATGTACATATTTCTTAAATTATATAGGAATCCTAGTGTGGCACTGTAGGATGACGTTTTGGGCCACAAGATCAATTTGAACCTCAAGGTCAGTGGTTCAAACTCACTTGGAAATCCTATAAAGTGTCATTATGAGTTGGAACAAACTTGATGACACTTAATAACAACATAGATAGATGATAGATAGATAGATAGATAGATAGATAGATAGATAGATAGATAGATAGATAGATAGATAGATAGATATTTAGAGAGAAATTATTTCAATTATTGTAATTGTTGGGGCTGCAAGTTCAAAATTTATAGGTGATGTCTTAGTCTGGAGATTCCTGTAGGCTTACATCTTTTGATTCATAGGTCAGGTGACTAAAGAATGCAAAGTGAAGAGAAAGAGAACGTTCTTCCAAAATATCTTTATAAAGATTGATGGCAGAAGATACCCTAAGGAAACATCCTTTTCAACTGAATTGATAGCATTACGCTAGATTAGAGTGCAGTATGGAAGATGATCATATGACATCACATCACATCATAAAACTGAAACTAGATTAGTGTTTGGCCAAAACACTGGGAGCCATATCCTAGCCAATATGACATATAAAACCAACCATCAAAAACTATTTGAAGAAAACATATAGGTTATGCTTTCCGACTTAGTTTTGACAATGAATTCCTGAACATGACACTAAAATTACAAGCAACAAAAGACAGAATAGATAAATTGGATTTAATCAAAAATTTTTTTAAATTTCCACCAAAAGACTTTACTAACATTATAAAGATATAGCCTATAGATTGAGCTAAAATTTGGGGGAACCATATACAAGTATCAGATAAAAGTTTAATATCCAGGATATACTAAAAATTCCTACAATATAGAAACAAAAATGCAAACAAGTTAATCAAAACATAGGCAAATGATGTATTTTTAGAAAAATACGCTTTTCACACACACAAAAATAGATATACAAATGACCAACAAAGACATGAAAACATGCTCAAAATCATTTGCCCTTAGTAAAATATAAGTCAAAACTACAATTAGCTATCACTTCAGACCCACTAGTGTTGGCAGGGATATGGAGAAAATTGGAACTGTTGTCCATTGTTGGTGGGATTGGAAAATGGTACAGCCACTGTGGAAAACAGTTTTGTTGCTTCTTAAAAAGTTAAATAAAGAATCACGCTGTTGTTACATACCACAGAGTTGGTTTTGACTCATAATTACCCAATGCGACAAAAATTTCTCTCAGAAACTTTTATAGGCTTCCATGTTCATAAGAGCTGATCACCAGTTCTTTTAATCGTGGTACAGCCGGTGGATTCAAATCTCCAACTTTTGGTTAGCAACTGACTGTCTCATCATTGCACTGTCAAGACTACCCAGAATTACCATTTTTTTTAAGTTCCACATTTACAGCTCATAGTGAGCCTATGTACTAGAACAAAACACTGCCCAATCTGGCACCATCCTCATCATCCTTGTCATGTTTGAGCTCATTCTTGTTGTCACTGTGTTCTTTTCATGGAGGTCTTTCCTGTTTGTAGCCGACCCTTTACCTTACCAACCAGGGATTTGTCCCTCTGATAACATGTCCATGAAATTACATGAAACAAAGACTTCCCATCCTGATTTTTAGGAGTCATTCTAACTGTACGTGTTCCAAGACAGATTTGCTCATTCTTATGAAAGTCCAAGGTATATTTAATATTCTTCTCCAACTTCATAATTCAAAGGCATCAATTTGTCTTTATTCATTATCCAGCTTTCATATATGTATGAAGTGATTGAAAATAACATGGCTTGGGTAAGGTGCATCTTAGTCCTCAAAGTGACAGCTATGCTTTTAAACACTTTAGAGAGTTCTTTTACAGCAGATTTTCCAGCACAAGACACCATCTGATTTCTTAACTGCTGCTTCCATGAATGTTGATTTTGATTCAAATAAAAAGAAATCATTGATAACTTTAGTCTTTTCTCTTTTTGTTAGATGATGCTTATTGGTCCAGTTTTAAAACTTATTTTCTTTAGGTTGGAGGTAATCCATACTGAAGGCTATAAACTTTGATCTACATCAGAAAATGGATTAAGTCCTCTTCATTTCAGTAAGCAAGGTTTTGCCATCTACATATCTCAGGTTGTTAATGAGTCTTCCTTCAAACCTGATGCCTTGCTCTTCTTATAATCAAGTCTGTCCTATTATTTGCTCAGCATATCGATTGAATAAATACTATGAGAGGATACTAACCTAATACATAACTTTACTGATTTTATACTATCTGAATATTCTGGTGGCATAGGTTCTGTCATTACAGCAACCACAGCATGACAAACTGGCAGCTGAGAGCTAGAGAATTATCATATGACCAGCAATTCTACTCACAGGTACATTGCTATTGGTGGTGGTGGTGTTAACTGCCGTCCAGTCAGTTCTGACTCAAAATGACCATATGACATCAATAAGAGCAAACATTGCCCAGTCTTGTGTCATTCTTATTGTTGTTATTATGTTTCTTGAGCCCATTGTTGCTACCACTGCATGCCAATCCATCTCCTTGGGGGTTTTGTCTTTTTTGTTGAACCTCTGCTTTACTGTCCTTTTCCAGGGTCCCTCCGGAAAATATGCCCAAAGAACAATAGACCAAGTTTCACTCACCCTCACTTTGAAAAACATTTTGGCTGTACTTCTTCCAAAACATATTTATTTGTTCTCTGGCAGTCCATGCTACTTTCAATATCCCCCTCAAACACCATAATTCAAGTGCATCAATTCTTCTACAGTCTTCCTTATTCACTGTCCAATTTTTACTTATGAAGTAATTGAAAATACCATAGTTTGGGTCAGACATACTTTAGTCGTCAAACTGACATCTTTGCTCGCAAGCACTTTAAAGTGATTTTTTGCAGCAGATAGGCCTATTCAATACATCATTTGATTTCTTGACTGCTGCTTCCAGGAGTGTTGATTGCGGATTCAAGCAAAATGATGTATCTGCCAACTTCAATATTTTTTTGGTTTACAATGATGTTATTTATTGGTCTTTTGTGAAGATTTTTGTTCGTTTCTTTTTTACATTGAGGTGCCATCCATACTGAAGGCTGAGGCCTTTGATCTTCATTGGTATTTTAAATCCTCTACACTTCCAACAAGCAAGGTATATCATCTGCATATCATTGTTAATGAAGCTTTCTCCAATCCTAATGCCATATAATCCAGTTTTTCAGATTATTTACTCAGAATACAAATTGAATAAGTATAGTGAGGGAATACAACTCTGACAAACACCTTTCCTGATTTTAAGTATTCAATATCCCTTTGGAACAATTGCCTTTTGTACTATGTACAGGTTCCCATGAGCACAATTAAATATTCTATTATAGCTGTTCTTCACAATGTTATCCATAGTTTGTTATGATCCACATAGCCTTTGCATATTCAATAAAGCACAAGTAAACATTTTTCTGGTATTCTCTGCTTTGGGCCAAGACCCATTAGACATCAGCAACAATATTCCTAGTTGCATACCCTTTTCTGAATCTAGCTTGAATTTCTGGCAGCTCCTTGTGGTAGCGTAGTGGTTACAAATTGGGCTGCAAACCTTGAGGTCAGCAGTTCGAAACTACCAGCTGTTCCGCGGAAGAAAGATGAGGCATTCTGCTCCTGTAAAGATTAACAGCCTCGGAAACCCTGTGCAGGGTCGCTATGAGTCAGTTCCAACTCCACGACACACAACCACCACCACCACCACCACCACCACCACCTTGTAAATGTACTGCTGCAACAGTTTTTAAGCATCTTCATTAAAATTTTACTCACATGTGATATTAATGATATAGCTTGATGATTTATATGTTCTGTCAGGCCATCTTTATTTGGAATGGGTACCAATATGGATCTCTCCATCAGTGGGACAGGTAGTTGTTTTCCGAATTTCTTGGCATATATGAGTGAGCACCTCCAATACCACATCAGTTTTGGTTTTGTTTTTAATATTTCAATTTTGTTCTGCAAACTCCTGGAGGCTTCTTCTTCACCAATGCCTTTATGCTAATCCTTCAATATCATAGTTCTTGATCATATGCTAACTCTTGAAATATTTATCAACAGTTAATTCTTTTTGGTACAGTGACTCTGTGTATTCCTTCCCTTTTATTTTGATGCTTCTTACATCATTCAATAGTCTAGTGATGTTGTTGTTGTTGGTAAGTGCCTTTGAGTTGGTTCCAACTCATAGAATCCTTCAATATTTCAATTTGAGGCTTCAATTTTTTCTTCAATTCTTTCAGCTTGGGAAATGTTGATCATTCTTCTTCCAGGTCTTTGCACATTTCATTACAATACTGGACTTTGTCTTCTCCAGCAGCCCTTTGAGATTTTCTATACAACTCTTTTGCTTCATCATTTCTTCCAGTTGCTTTAGTTTCTTGCTTTAGTTTATCTACATGCAAGAGCAAGTTCCAGAGTCTCTTCTATAATCCACGTTGGTCCTTTCTTTCTTTCCTGTCTTTTTAATGATCTTTTGCTTTATACCTGTATGATGTTCTTGATGTCATTGCACAACTCTTCAGATCTTTGGTTGTTAGTGCTAATGCATCAAATCTGTTCTTGAGATAGTCGCTAACTCCAGGTGTGCTATATTCAAGGTCATCATTGGCTCTCATGAACTTGTTTTAATTTTTTTTAGCTTCAGCCTGAGCTTGCATATGAGCAAATGCTGGTCTCATCCACATTCTTGCCCTGACCTGGTTTAGGCTGATTGTATTGACTTTATCCATCATGTCTTTCCACAGATGTAGTCAACTTGATTCCTGTGTATTCCATCTGGTGAGGTTCACATGCACAGTCACCAATTTTGTTGTTGAAAAACAGTATTTACAATATGTAATAATTGGTCTCACAAATTTCTATCATGTGATCGATCTCTAGCATCATATCTATCATCAAGGCTATGTCACCTAGGTACATACCTCCCGGGGGGGGGGAGGGGACACTGAAGAATGAATATAAAGATTTATTTCTACACCAATATTTCTTGTAGATTTAGTCACAATATTTAAAATGGAAACTCTCTAAATGCTCATCAATAGAAGAATGGATACATAGAATATGATATATATACAAAATGAAATATTACTCAGCCATAAAGAGAAATCAAATTCTGATGCATTGTAACACATGGATGAACTTGAAAACACTATGCTAAAAGTAATTTCTATCACAAAAGGACAATTTCAGTATGGACCTACATATATGAAATATTGACAATAGGCAAATGTGTAGAATCCAAAGATTGCTAGTGATTACCAGGAGCAGGAGGGATAAAGGAAAAGGGGATTATTATTGCTCAGGAGGCACTGAGTTTCTGTTAAGAGTGATGGAAACATTTTAGAAAAATTTAGTAACCATGTTGCACAATGTAATGTGTATAATTAATTCACTGAAAATTGTAAATGAAACTAATTTTAATGGCAAATATTTTGTTAATTATGCTTTCATAATTTTATCACAATTTTTTTAAAAGTATGAGGACTGAGACTTTATACCCTGCATTGACCAGTCATTACAAGAAATATACCATAATTGGGGGTGGGGGAGGGTAGTAATACCATTAAGACAGGGAAATTCCAAAAAAAGGGACTCAGCTATGAGAAGTCAGCAGCCAATATTGTTTGGAGGTAGGGACATATGTGACCTGTTCACTAAGGAGGATCTCAGCAGCTCATACAGCATCCACTGCCACCTTCTTGCCTTTGTATTCATTGTTCAAACTTATACCATATCTCTTTATTTTTCTTTTGTATAAGTTTTGACTCTTGTACTCTGTACAATACAGCTTTGGACTCATACTGTGTATTTTCCTTCTTTTTTATCTGTTAGATTTCAAAATGAACTTCCCATATGAAAGAATAGCTTAGAAAAAAAAAAAAAAGCACAAGCATTAAAGCAGAGTTTTCAGACCTACCACAAATTAATTCCCATATATCCCATATATCCTCCTCCAAGGAGACACAAATGGTCAATACAGGTATGTACAAAATTTCTGTGTCTTCCTTTTATTTCCCTACCAGACCTCTGTACAGTAATAAAACCATGATTTCTGCTTCTGTGTCGTGCTGATGGCCTCCTAGATATAGATACAATGTTGTTATTGTTGTTGTTCTGTGCTATCATCGATTCCACTCATAGTGACTCTATATGACCATAGCATTTCCTAGGCTGTAAACATGTTTCCTTTTTAAAATAATATTTTAATGTGTTTTCAGTGAAAGTGTAGACAGCATTTGAGATTCTCACTTGACAACTTCTACAAAATTAGTTCATTGACATTACATTTTCCACAATGTGTTAGCATTGTCTTTCATTTCATCCTGTTTTGTTTTATACTGTGGACTCTTGTTTCATCCTGTAGCATAGAATAAAACCGCTCTATAGGATTTCTGAGACTATAAATCTTTACAGGAGCAGACAGTCACATCGTTCCCCTGGGGAGTGATTTGTGTGTTTGAACCACCAGCATTTCAATGAACAGTTCAATGTTTAGCCCACAACACCACCAGGGCTCCTATACACAGCAATACATGCACCAATTCAACAGTTTCTACATTCATTACATTCTCACCCTAGTTCTCTAACTTGCACCTCTGTCATTAATACTCACAAGGGTGTGAAGACATTGAAATACTCATACACTATCAATGAGTCTATAAAGTTGGGCAACCACTATGGAAAATGGTATGACACTTCCTTAAAAATTTAAAAACAGAAATGCCGTATGATCCAGCAATCCCACTTCTGGAATCCAGGTGGCATTTGATTAATGAAGTTCCTGTGAAACTCTTGGAACACAAAGGTAGAGACTGGATTTTGAGTTTGTGTGTTGCAGAAAAGAGGGCTTGGAACAAAAAACAGCTAAGACAACTGGAATAACTGAGCAATATAGTAATATAGCTTGATTTGCTTTCCCCCCTTACCCCCAAACACATAGGAATACAGTATTTGCAACATGCCAAATAGCCGATAAAGGGAAGAATTGAACAGCTTACATAATTTCCAAGTTAATTTTATATTTGTAGTCTCATAATTTAGGTCCCTATTTATAATCCTGAAACAGTCTGTTAATATTTTTTTTCTGACCAGAAAAAAAGTTACTTCTTTCCTTAAATACCAGAATTTCTCTTTTCAGATTATTTCAAAGTGAGATCATCAGCTAATTATGATTCTGTGAAAAGAATAATAACCTCATCTCAAAATCATTGTTATAGACAGTATCCGATTTTCAAGTCAGCTAATAAAGATCATATTCCTACTGTATAACAATTTAAGTAAGGGTCCCTATGTTACATATATTTTGCTAAATAACTGTTATTTGGGGCAGTTCATTGTGACAAGAGGTTTTATTCTTCCTTTAATCCTCTTTGCCAGTTATTAAGCTAATGTCTCTCCACTCTAATCATACCCATTTATACTCTGTTTGGGGATGTTGGAACTGGGGTTCAGCAGACTACAATTTTCCTTTTCAGCTGTTAAATTCTGCCAATGACATGAAGACTGGAAATCAGGAGGAGGGAAGGAACCTGTCTCCTGTTTGCTTCTTGTCATGCTTCCTATCTTTATCAGCATTGCTCAGAAGCAGTGGTTTATTCTAGTAGCAGTTTATTCCCATTTCCCCACTTTTCTCTTACTCCCTGAACCCACCTTGTTGTGAGCCCTTTGAGTGACCAGAACCAGCGGAACAGTGCACACTCCTCAGAGTTCTGAGTTCCCAGTTCTAGCAAACACTTCCAAAATTTTGAGGTTCACTTTGCTTCCAATCCTGGAGATGGTACCTGCCACTGCAAATATTATTTTGATATTACCTTACTGTCTCCTTTTCATTTTTTCCACTCTCTCAAATGTGTTTAAACAATTTTAAGTATTTGATTCTTGGTTAAAACAACTGAGGTGATTTGTTATTTTGTGACTGGACCTAAGCAGATGTACTCCTCTCACACTGGGCCCTTGCTTCCTTCCCCTAACTCAATGCAATCTATTTTTCATCAAAGGAGCAGTCATTCCCATTAGCATAAATGCTCCTTATACAGCTTGGAGAAGAACCTTTTAATTGTTCTTATGGACTGATTAAATTGAGTACCTTTTGGTGTCAGGTACTGTACTAACTATCTTAGGAAGGTATGTCTATTTTCATCAAATGTCTATAGTCTAATTGTTGTTTTTAAGTGCCTTTGAGTGGATTCCAACTCACAGGGCCTTGTATAGGTTTTCCAAGAAGAAGCTGGTGAGTTTGAACCACCGAAACTGCATCTCAAACTGACTTGCAATCCAATGCTTATCTTACATCACCCACTCAAATTTTACAGATGTAGGATGGGGGAGGAATCCTGGTATGGCACTGGAGGATAATACACTAGAGCACAAGGTCAATTTGAACCACAAGGTTGGTGATTCAAACTCATCAGCCGATCCTTAGTAACCCTATACAGGGTCATGATGAGTCAGAACAAACTCATTAGCTCTTAACAACAACAACAAAGGGTGGAGGAAACACAATAATGTGCAAAGTTCTGTATATCTGATGATGTGTGACATTTGAAGAAAGAAGGAATAGTTAGAATTAAAGAAAAAGGGCTTCCTGGAGGAGTATGAGTAGATATGAGTCTCAAAGGATAGGAAGAAGGTAATCAAAGGTTGGAAAACCAGAAGGCATTATAACCACAAGAACAATTTGAGACAAATATGGATGTAATAATCGTGGGGTTGTTTGTTTGTTTTCATTTATCCAGACCTATTCTAAAATATCTTCTCTATGCCAGACCCTCTGAAATGCAATGAACCTTGAGATATATTTAGTGACCGATAAAAAAAAAGGAAAAACAAAAACATCTATGACCACAATGAGGCTCATCTTCGAACAGGAGAACCAGGGTTAATCACATACTTTCTTACACGAATGTATAATGGTCATTGTACTGTGTCCTATGAAGAGAGGTTCAAGGGGTTATGCAGAATGATAATGGCGGTACCTAAGCACACAATCACCACACGTCTGTCAGTTTGTCATACTGTGGTGGTTTGTGTGTTGCTGTGATTCTGGAAGCTATGCTGGGGGTATTTATAATATGAGCAGAGTCACCCATAGTGATACCAGATGAAGATAGACTAGGAAGAAAGAGGGACAAACTATATCCAAAGATTTAGTCACCAAAACCCTTTTGAATATCAGTGGAACACTGTCAGTACCAGACTATTGAAACACGATGGAAAGCACCAGCATATTGTTAAATATAATGCCAGAAGATGAGCCCCTCAGGTTGGAAGGCACTCAAAATATGATCAAAGAACTGCCTCCTCAAAGTAGAGTTGACTGTGATGAAACAAATGGAGTGAAGCCTTCAGAACCTTCATTTGCTGAAGGATCACAACTCAATATGAAGAGAACGAGCTATACACACCCATTAATAATCAGAACATGGAATGTATGAAGTATGACTCTAAGAAAATTGGAAATTGTCAAAAATGAAATGGAAGGCATAAACATCAATATCCTAGGCACTAGTAAGCTGAAATGGACTGTTATTGACCATTTTTAATCTGACAATCAAATTGTTTACTATGCCAGGGATGACAGATTGAAGAGGAATGGCATTGTATTCATCATCAAAAAGAAAATATCAAGATCTGTCTTGAAGTACAATACTGTCTGTGATAGGATAATAGCCATATGTCTACAAGGAAGACCAGTTAACACCACTATTATTTAAATTTATGCACTAACCACTAAAGCCAATGATGATAAAATAGAAGAATTTTACCAACTTCTTCAGTCTGAAATTTATCAAGAATGCAATCAAGAAGTATTGACAATTATGGGTGATTGGAAAGCAAAAGTTACAAACAAAGGAGAAGAATAAATAGTTGAAAATTATGGCCTTGGTGATAGAAACCATGCTGGAGATTACATGATGGAATTTTGCAAGACCAATGACTTCTTCAGTACAAATACCTTTTTTAAACAACATAAAATATGACTATAAATGTGGACCTAACCAGATGGAATACACAGAAATCAAATTAATCATATCTGTGGAAAGAGACCAAAGGAAAGCTCCATATCATCAGCCAAAACAAGGTCAGGGGTAGACTTTGGAAGAGACCATCAATTACTCATATGCCAGTTCAGGCTGAAGATGAAGAAAGTTAAAACAAGTCCACCAAAGCCAAAATATGACCTTGAACATATGCCACATGAATTCATTACAAGAACAGATTTGATGCATTAGACACTAAAGACAGAAGACTGGAAGAGTTGTGGAATGACATCAAGAACATCATACAGGGAGAAAACAACAGGTCATCAAGAAGAAGAAAAAAGAAAAAACAAAGTAGATATCAGAGAGATTCTGAAACTTGCTCTGCAGCACAGAGATGCTAACGCAAATGGAAGAAATAAGGAGGTAAAAGAGCTGAATAGCTCAAGAAGACAAAGTCAAATATAACAAAATGTGCAAAGACTTGGGGTTCGAAAACAAAAAGGGAAAACACACTTAGGGAACTAAAGAAAAAATTCAGTCTTTGACTTGCAATATTGAAGGATTCTATGGCAAAATATTGAATGAAACAGAAAGCATCAAAAGAAGATGGAAGAAATACACAGTCACTGTTCCAAAAAGGAATGGTTGATGTTCAGTCACTTCAAGAGGTAGCATATAATAAAGAGCCAAAGATACTGAAGGAAGAAGTCCAAGGTACATTGAAAGCAATGGCAAAGAACAAGGCTCTGGGAATTGATGGAATAAAATTGAAATCTCTCAACAAACTGATGCAACACTGCAGGCACTCATTCATCTATGCCAAGATTTTGGAAGACAATTACCTGGCCAAACTGACAGGAAGAGTTCCATTTTTGTTAGCATTCCAAAGAGAGGTGACCCAACAGAATGCAAAAGTCATTGGACAATATTACTTATATCACATGCAAGCAACATTTTGATAAAGAAAATACAAAATGTCTGCAACCATACATTGACAGAGAACTTCAAGAAGGTCAAACTCCAGAAGGTCAAGCCAGATTCAGAAGAGAACGTGGAAAGAGGGATATCATTGCTGACATCAGATGGATCTTGGCTGAAAGCAGAGAATACCAGAAAGATGTTTACCTGTGCTTTATGTAATACTAAAAGGCTTTCAACTGTGTGGATCATGACAAGCTATCAAGCACACTGTGGAGGATGAATATTCCAAAACACTTAATTGTGCTCATGAGAAACCTGTACATAGATCAAGAGGCAGTTGTTCAAAGAGAACAAGGAAACACCGAATGGTTTAAAATAAGGAAAGATGTATTCTTTCACCATACTTATTCAATCTATATGCTGAGTACATAATTTGAGAAATTGGATTATGTAAAGAAAAATGTGGTGTCAGGATTGGAGGAAGACTCATCAAAAACTTACAATATGCAGCTGACACAACCTTGCTTGCTAAAAGTGAAGAGGACTTAAAATATTTATTGAAGAAACTCAAAGAACACAGTCTTCAGTCTGGTTGTACCTCAGTGTAAAGAAAAAAAAGAAATCCTCACCACTGAACCAATAAACAACATCCATCTATATGGAGAAAAGCTTGAAGTTGTCAAAGACTTCATTTGGTCAGATCATCCACCAACACTCATGGAAGCAGCAGTAAAGAAATCAAAGGATGTATTGCATTAGGCAAATCTTCTACACAAGATCTCTTTAAAGTGTTGAAGAGCAAAAATGTCATTTGAGGACTAAGGTGTGCCTGACCCAAGCCATGGTATTTTCAATAACCTCATATTCATCATTGGACAGTGAAAGTTGGACAGTGAAAAAGGAAGATCACAGAAGAATTGATGCATTTGAGTTACGGTATTGGAGAAGAATATTAAAAGTACCATTGACCTCCAAAAGAACAAACAGATCTGTATTGGAAGAAGTATAGCCAAAATGCTCCTTGGAAGTCAAGATGGCCAGACTTCACCTCTCATGCTTTGGACATATCAGGAGGGACCAGTTCCTAGAGAAGGGTAACATGATTGGTAAAGTGGAGGATCAGAGAAAAAGAGAAAGACCCCCCAAAAAATGGATTGGCACAGTGGCAGCTGCAATGGGCTCAAACATAGCAACAATTGTGAGGCTGGCGGAGGACTGGGTAGTATTTCATTCTGTTGTGCATACAGTCACTATGATTTGGTGCTGACACAATGGCACCTAACAACAACAAGCAACTGAGGAGGAAATAGTCTTTCAGTTCAAGCAGTTGGCACGTGCAAAGTCCTGGGGAGAAGCAAGGCAGTGATACAGGTGCTGGATGGGGGGTCTTTGATACTGGATGGAAACCCTAGAGGAGAAGCACAGAATCACTAAAGTCACATCCAATGCCAGAATCACTAAAGTGACATCCATTGTCATCTTACCATGCTGATAATTAGAGGCACTGACAATCAATATAAAGGGACTTAAAGTTTGTGGGAAAATTACATCATCTTTTCATTCAATTTTTCCATGAACTTTGTGCAAACCCCTGGTTGTTGTTGTTGTTATGTACCATCAAGTTGATTCCAACCCATAACAACCCTGTAGAATGTTTCCAAGGAGCAGCTGGTGAGCTTGAACTGCCGACCTTGTCGCTCAAACTGACATTGTAGTGAATTAACGCACAGTGCCACACCAAGACTCCCTGGTATGAATAGGAGACCAATAAGAATTAGGAGGGAAATTACTAGAGCCATCTTCTATTTACATAAACCAGCAGCCATTGGTCAGCTTCAGGAAATAAGGTTCATTTCATAAGCTGAGAGAAATGAAAAGATGTCTCCCTACCCCAGTGTACTATTGTGGAGTCTTGCTCAGTAATGATTCCCTGGGGAGAAAGAATAGGAGCAGCAACTGATGTAGAAATCAAGGACTAGCTCTCCAAAGCAGGGCATTTAAATTTTTCATGCACAGGGCAGACTCTTTTGATAACATATCTTATTTGTCTCCAAAAGGTATGATTTTATGAAGAGTACAGATGACTCAACAGCACTTCACAACAACAACAAAAACAGATGATTTGGTTATAGAAAACAGATTCAGCTTTTGGTATAATTAATGTAAATATTGCATGCAATAGAAAAAATAATGATAACATCTTCTTTATTTAAAACTGGTTTAATTAATGTCAAGTGCTGTAACAAGTGGTAATCTCCTCCTGCTAGCCTCCCACCTCACACTGTAGGGAAATGCTCCCTGCTGTCATGTTTACCTGCAGAAGTTAGAGTCTAAATGCACAGGAGAGTGTTTATGCTTTATTTCTAAAGCTCTTTGTTTTCTTTCCTTCAGAGATCGCTTCTTTCAGTCAGAGAAACTATTCCCCAAACCTCTTGAAAATTCTTTTCTTGTAGACATGTTCTGTGCCTTGCACTCCTTGCAACCACCTACACAGACCCACTCCAGGTATACAGACCTAACAATCTGGAGCAGGAATGTAGGTCATCTTTATTGGCCACTGCCTAACAACTGGATGTCTTTCTCCTCTCATTCTGTCTTTGGATCGACTCCACAGGGAGACTAAACAAGACAAGAAGCTGGTTAGGGTGTCAAAAGCTAATGTCAAAAAATACAGAGAAATGTTTTAGGCTTACAAAATGGCCAGGAGGGATTCTTCTAGGGAACTAACTTCCTGTTTGTGAAATGGCATGCCTCTTTAGCATTCATTAGCAGTTAGGGAGGGGCCTGGAGTTACTGTGATATGTTTCCCTGGGTCTGTTAAGTGTTTACAACACATTTTATCATGTATAAAGCAAGGCACATTAATTTTCTTAGTTGTCTCCTATAAGAGGGGTCCATTACAGTAGTCTTAGAAAACAGAGGAGGCTGTTAAGATAGAGCTTTAAATAAAATGTCTTGTCTCTTGTTCAGTGGTTGAATTCTACTATAGAAGAAGTGTTCTTTGTTACTCTCCAGTTTCTTGTATGGCAGTTCAAACCCACCAGTAGCTTCATGGGATAAAGAGGAGGCTGTATGCACCTGTAAAAATCTGTAGTATCAATAACCCTAAGGAGCAGTTCAACTTTTTCCTTTAGAGTTGCTATGAGGTGGAATTGACTGAATGACAATTGGCTATCTGTCTGAAAGCAGCCCTGATGACATTGTGGTTAAAGCGCTTGGCTGCTAATTCAAAGAGCTCATGCCATGCTATAAACAATCGACCTTAAGGTAGGTTTGAACTGCGAGATCGGTGATTTAAACTCACCAACCACTCCTTGGGCTGCACCGGGTCACTATGAGTTGAAACTGACTCAACGGCACACAACAACAACTCTGATGTAAAAAGAAGAGGCAGTCAGCTTCCATAAAGATTTACAGTCCTGGAAATCCTATGAGGTCCATTCTACCTTGTCATATGGGGATGTTATGAGTCGAAATCAACTCCACAGTAGTGGTCTTGGTTTGTATGATTATCTGCCTGAGATTTACAAATTGCAGATACTCTATCTTGTTTAAAATACTTTTGTTTCAAATGGTGACTGGTGGGTTTGAACTGCCAACCTTGTGAGTGGAAGTCTAGTACTTATCCTACAGCACCAAACCAGGGCCCCTACAACACCAACACAGGTCCATTGACCCCAAACCAAAACTAAACTGGTTGTGGTGGCTCTGTGCCATGGAGTCGATTCCGACTCATAGCGACCCTGCACAGGGTTTCCAAAGCTGTAAATCTTTACAGGAGCAGCTAAACTGTTGTTGTTGTGAAGTGCCATCAAGTCGGTTCCGACACATAGCGACTCTGTATAAGGTTTCCGAGGAGCAGCTGGTGAGCTTGAACTGCCGACCTTGCAGTTCAAACAGCTTTGCAGTCTGGCACATCAACCCACAGCGCCACACCAAACTAAACTAGTTACCATCAAATGTAATTCAATGGCCCTAGAACTGGCCTATGCAACTCCCAAGGCTACAATCTCTACAGAAGCAGACTGCCACAGATTTCTCCCAGAGCAGCTGGTGGGTTCAAACTACCAACCTTTCAGATAGCATTTGAGCACTTAACCACTGCACCACCAGGAGTTGTTCTTTGTATGCAGAGACCTTCAGATGAATCTATTGTTAAGCAATGCAAACTGAGTGATGGAGTGTCTTCTTAAGCATATAGTTTTAGTATTTTAATGGTAACCTACTGTTTCAAAGATCTAGTTTTCATTCATATTTAAACATTAAAGAAAACATTGGCACTGAAAAGTACTTTCCATATAGTGAAGACTTGTGTTGATATAAAAATACTTTGATTTGCTTAAAAGTTGTTTAATAATTCTAAATCAGAATATATCCATAATTTATAAGTTAGTGTTTTTTTCAACTTACAAATTGAAGCTAATCTTGATTTAGCATACATATAATTGGAGAACATTTAGACTTTAAAATGTATATTTGTGGTTGTGAAATCTGCTTGCTATTTTTAAAGAGGACTGGAGTGTCTGATTTAAAACCAAAATATTGCAAAGGAGGGAATCAAAGTAAATAAAGATGCTTTTAATTGCTTCTGTGAAAAGCTCTCTGGGCTCTGTTTTCTTTTTTGTTGTTGTTGTTGTCGTTGTTGTTTTAAATACATTCGTATATTTTCTGTAATGTAAAAGCTGTCACAAATGAAGCTGGAATCCAGGAATGCCTGCCTTGTCAGAAGTACTAGGAACCACAACAGGACAAGAAAATTGTCATTGTTATAGGCAACCCAATTCTTTCACCAAAGATCAGCCTTAAGAAATTGTCAAAATGTGTTCTCTTATATCTTCTTATTGTGCATTTAGACTTTTAACATCTTCCTAGTTCTTGCTCCCTTGAGGCCTTTAAACTGCTTCTTTTCATTCTAATGTCTCCTCCTGGAACACCAGTTACTGTGGAGTCAATTCTGACCTCTGGCAACCTCTTCTGTGTCCAAACAGAACTGTGTTCTATAAGGTTTTCAAAGAATTTTTGCAAGTAAATAGCCAGATGTTTCTTCCAAGGTGCCATTTGAGAAGCTTGAACCATCATGTTAATAATTTATACCACCTGGAAACTCTGTCACCAGCCGCTCCTCAGAAACCTATAGGTTGGAACAGAATCAACAGCACCTAACAACAAGAGACTCTCACTAGAACAAAGGAGGATTCTTTCACTAGATTCTACTTCTTCTCCATGAACTGAAAACTCTCTCCCCTAGCTACCATTACCTCTGCGCTCTTGCTTTCCTATTGGAGCAGTTGGTTAGCATGTTTCCTGTGCTAGTCTTCCAGTGTGTTGTAGTTGAGTGCCACTGATACAGTTCAAGCTTATAAACCACCTGAGATGACAGAGTGGAACTGCTCCATAGGTTTACTTGGCTACAATCTTTATGGAAGCAGATTATTAGGTCTTTCTTCCCTGGAGAGGCTTGCAGGAGTAAGGGAGTTCATACTGACAACCTGTCAGTTAGCAATCCAGTGCTTAACAACTGCACCACCATAGCTCTCTCCTAACGTGTTAGATTTACCATTTACCAGTTTGAAATTCACTATCACTTCCATTCCAACTAGATGAGACAATATTTGGAACGCAGTGGTAGCTGTCGTTCCAGCTCTAGATAATGCTTTTCCCGCCTTTTATTCACTGCCGCCCCACACAAGCACACTTCCAATAAACCTCCAAAGAGTTTCCTCTGTGGCTTTATGGACACAAATTCTGTGATTAAAAGGTCAAGAATCAGTTAATCAGCAAATTAACAGAACCAATATAGTTCTTAAAATGTGCTTTGGCAGCTTGGGGATATAAAAAGAAGTGCAAACTTAACTTTCAACAGCATGGTTGTAAGACAAGAATCCTAATCCTCAGTGACAACTAGAGAACAAGATAGGACAGCAGGCTCTTCTGGAGGTACTCATAGTAAATGCTAATGAATTAGAGAAGGAAAGAAATCTTTGAAGACTGTAGCGCTTGAGGGAATGTAAGAGAAGGTGGAACTTGCTCAACGACTCAAAAGATAAAATTATTTGGGGTAGATTGTTATCAGGTCATCTTATAAGAAGTATATCCAGACATTCATTTCTTTCTTTTTTTTTTTTTTAACCAAGAAAGTAGCCATAAAGTAGCACAAACAGCAGTTATAGTTGTGAAAAACATTAGATCCTAGTATTCAAGCTCACCAGGTGCTCCTTAGAAACCCTATACAGGGTCACTATGGGTCAGAACCATCTTGACAGCACTTACCAACACCAACAACATCATGCCCAGAACAGTTCTTCTAGAGCTATCCCAGTCCAGGGAAGTGACTATGTATGGAACTTGAAAAATGCCATAACATATATATATCTATATCTATATATCTATATAGATAGTTATATAGATATAGATATAGATATATATAAAGATTCATCATAAGAAAATGGCTCACACAGTTACAGAGGGTGGCAAGTTGAAGAGGCTAAGTAAGATGTTAGGCAGGAGGGTTCTCTGGAGTCATGCAGCTGCAAGGGCTGATGAGTCCAAGATTGACAGATCAAGTGGCTCATGAACTTCAGAAGCTAATGAATCCCATGATTGGAAGTCAATATGACAGATCACTGACTGACTCAAGCCCCAAGAACTGGAATTCAGGTGATGAGAGCCAGATACAGGATTCAGAGCAAGTAAAAAGCCACAACCCCAAGAAAGCTGCCTTTCAACCGATTGGCTGCTCATAGCAGATCTTATCATGAGTGTGATTACATTATATCAGATCCAATCATGGAGGAAGACTGCATAATAACTTCCAAACCAGAGAATCATGGCCCAGCCAAGTTGGCACCCAACCCTAACCATCGCATCCATCGTCACCAGGAAAAAGTTAGGTACAATCAGTGAATCTGTGATTGGACCCACCAGATCATCATCTGCTTAATAAGAATCAGTCCAATCTTTAATGTTTCCTTCATTTAAGGTTGTTAATTTTGTTAAGTGCTGTCAAGTCTATTCCAACCCATAGCGACTTTGTGTAGAGTTCTGAGGAGCAGCTGGTGAGCTTGACCTTGTGGTTCAAACCACTGACCTTGTGGTTCAAACTGACTTCGCAGTCTAGTGCATTAACCCACAGCAACACACCAGGACTCCATTTAAGGTAGCAATTGAAAAAAACTTCAGTACATCAGTTCTTCACATTTTGGTGGTACACAGCTCCCAAGGATTAGCTAAATTAGTGTGGTGGATTGTCAGTGATCCAAATTTTTCATGTCTCTGTGTATGTATTCCCTTTAACAGCATCTGTGACTCTGAGATTGGTCAAGTCCCTGCTTTGGCAATTGTGACAGTAGGTTTCAATGGACACTTTCTCATGCTTTTTCAATTTTACTCGTCCTCGTTTGCCTTGAGAACATGCAAGCATAACTAGCCTATCTTGCTAGAGGATGAGACACATTAAACAAAGTCTAATCAGTTTTAACAAATAGATCTGTGTTGGAAGAAGTACAGCTAGAGAGCTGCTTGGAAGGCAGGATGGCCAGACTTCATCTCTCATACTTTGGACATGTTATCAGGAGGGACGAGTCCCTGGAGAAGGGCATCATGTTTGGTAAAGTGGAGGGTCAGAGAAAAAGAGGAAGACCTCCAACAAGATGAATTGGCACAGTGGCAGCAGCAAAAGGTTCAGGAATAGCAGCAATTGTGAGGTTCGCCCAGGATCAGACAGTCTTTTGTTCTGTTGTCCATGTGCTGACGTTTTTTCAATTGCTACCTTCCCACTGTGGTGCTGGTGGGTTAATGCACTGGACTACAAAGTCAATTGGAACCACAAGGTTGGTGGTTCAAACTTATGCACAATAAGTCTATGCACAACAAAGACACCTAGCCAAATGTTATTCATATAATAGTGCATCCAACACAAATTATGTTGGCATCTTAACCCATATACCAGTGGATACAACCCTATTTAGAAATAAGGTTTTCTCTGTTATGTAATATCAGTGTAGGGTGTGTCCCATACATAAGCTATTTAAAAGAGCAGATTAGACAAAAAACAAGCACCAACAGTAAGGGTGGGAGTTTCATAGATTCCACATGAAGATCACCAAGGATGTTTTGGGAATGCTAGAAAATAATAATAGATTATTATATTCTACTGGAATCAACACAGAGCTAGCCTTCCCCTATAGCAGGTGCTCTGGATTTAGAGTGGATAATGTATGGCATAAAATCAATAAAGTTGTGCATCAGGCTTGTATTTTTCACCATATTTATTCAATCTGCATACTTGACAACAACAAAAAAAAAAAAAAAAAAAAAAAAAAAAAACCCGGGACGTTGTATAAAAAAAAAAAAAAAAAAAAATGTGGCATCAGGACTGGAGTAACTCATTACCAACCTGTGATATGCAGATGACACAATCTTGCTTGCTATAACAAAGAAGACTTGAAGAACTGATGAATATCAAAGACTACAGCCTTCACTGTGGATAACACATGAATACAAAGGAATAAAAACTCTTCACAACAATAAGCAACATCACAGTAAACAGAGAAATGATTAAAATTATCCAGATCCATTTTATTTGGATCCACAATAAATTCCCATGGAAGCAGCAGTCAGGAAGTAAAACAACTTACTGCACTTTACAAATTGAACTTAAAATATCTCTTCAAAGTATTTAAAAGCTAAGATGTCGCTTTAAAGACTAAAGTGTACTTGGTCCAAGCAATAATCTTTTTGATTGCCCCATATGCATGCAAAAGTTGGTGAATAAATACGGAAGATTAAAGAAGAATTCATGCCTTGGAATTATGGTATTGGTCAAGAAAATTGAATATACTAAGGACTACAAGAAAAACAAATAAATCTGTCTTGGAAGAAGTACAGCCAAAATGCTCCTTAAAAGTGATGATGATAAGACTTCATCTCACATACTTTGGATTTTTCACAGGAGGGGCAAGTCCTTGGAGTAAGACATCATGCTTGGTAAACTAGAGGGTTATCAAAAAAGAAAAACACTTTCTTTCAGTGAGCTGGACTGATATAGTGACCGCAACAGTGAACTGAAACTTAAGAATGATTGTGAGGATGGTGCAGAATGGGGTCACTATGAGTTGGAACTAGCAACAACAATAACAAACTGAAAAAATAGATTTTGATCTTTAAATCCATCCTTTTTTTTTTTAATGTTTTATTGTGAATTATGATAGTTTACATGGGAGAACATTAGTTTCACATTCATCCTATTGT
>NW_006408529.1:28171389-28175181 GCF_000296735.1 Chrysochloris asiatica | reverse complement strand
ACTCTCCACTCTAGTCCCCTGTGGCTATGGCAATGGCTCTGGGCCTAAAAGTCCCCAAGTCTTGCCACACTGTTAGCCTAAATCCATCCATTTTATATATATAGTACAGCAGCACTAAGAAACCAAGATACCAACCAACAACTGACTATAAACATCTGAATCAAACTTACAAAGCCCAGCTCATCAAAACCAACTGACCCATAAACTTAGAAAAACAATAAATAGTTATTGCTGTAGGCTGCTGTCTTGTGGTATATTTTATGTAGCATTAATGTTGAAGTTAATGGGGATTGTGGTGGCTCCATAGGATAAGCATTGGACTGTGAACCACAGGGTTGGCATTTCAAGTCCACCAGCTGCTCCTCAGTAGAAAGATGAGGCTTCCTGCTCCCAGAAAGATTAAAGACTTGGAAACCCTATACAGGGTTGCTATGAGAACAGACTCAACAACCCTTAGCAACAACATAGAAATAAAAAGTTGATACGTGTACGCACCCATGACATCTACTGCAATCACAGAACATGCTCAGCATCTGTGCTTCAAACAAAACTCATGATATTTTGGCAGAAGTGTTCATAATAGGAAGGGTAGAATTCAGGTAGCAATAGACTGTAATTCTGAATTTCTTCCAAAACTCAATTCTTCTTCCTATAAATTCAACCCTTTGCCCAGTCTCTGGAACAAATCAGATCCACAGTAAATATTTTTTGAATAAATAACTGCATGATGTGTTCATGAATCACATAAAAAAGAAATGGAAATTGCAAAAGGACAATTGTGATGTCTTACACTTTCTATGTTTCCCAATTTTGTAATTACAGTGCTGACTATAATAAACTCAATAAACTCAATAAACAGTACTTGCTGCATTGTTAATTGATTGATGAGATGTAACCACTACCAATTACCCCTGAGGAATGAACCAAGAAGCAGAATTAAACTTCATTAGGAAATATTTCATTTGGCCTGTAGGAAGACTTTTGTGACTTTCAAGTTTCCCAATATGAAAAAAGGATATAGCAAAGAGTACAGAAGAGGATACTGTATAAAGCATAATCTATATGCTTCAAAGATAATACTCTTCTATGTGGGATGTATGATACCTTCCACAGTCATGTAATAGACTAAATTGTTCTTCATCATTCTCTTCCTTTTTTTTTTTTTTTTCATTTTATGCTCCTTTGCCAACTTTAAGACAAAAAGGACACTGCAGAATAATGTATTATTTGATTTAACAAACTCTTTTTAAAAAAGTAACCCAGATATAAGGAAGTGTGCATTATAAATTTTCATTCCACAGCAACCATATTAGGAAGACTCATTCATTCTTTAAATACAATATGCAAGACCTGTGGTTGGCTCTGGACAAACAGAGTGTAACTCTAATTTCCATCCTTGAGGAAGAGAAAACAGGCAAAAATATAATAAAATAATTGTGATGTGATATATAAGGGGCATATATATGATGAGCTCTGGTAGCATAGTGGTTACGAATCTGGCTATGAACCGCAAGGTCAGCAGTTCGAAACTACCAGCTGCTCCATGGGAGAAAGATGAGGCTTTCTGCTCCTGTAAAGATTGACAGCCTCGGAAACCCTGTTCAGAGTCGCCATGGGTCAGAACTGACTCGACGGCACTTAACAACAACAACATATGATGACAGAAGAGGGAGTTCAGAAACCCCTTATGAACAAAAAGGAAATGATTCAGAGTGTTGTTGACATTTGAGTTGAAGATTTGCAGGAATTCACCAGGTAGAGAAGCAAAGGGATTAGACTGCAAAGTCACAATAAACAGTCAAGTTTGAAGATACATTAATAAAGGAAGTGATGTGTCAGAAGATGAGATTAGAAATAGATGTAGGTCCTGACCTGCTAAATCATGGTAGTCTAGCTAAGAGGTCATGTAATGGCAAGCTGTCAAAGGATTTTTGTTTCATTTAACTTTAAAATGCTTATTCCAGGGGACAATATAAAGGATGACTTTTAGTAAATTCATAGAAGAGAGAAAACTTCCACATTCACATGTGAAAATTCTGAGCACCATCATCTGAGGACTATGCTACAGGTCTTGAAAGAGAAGTTGGGCCCAGTTGGTGAGCTATTCTGCAGGGAAGCTAGCTGTAATGTGTTACAGTTAATGCTCCTGATTAGTGTTGGCTTATGGTTAAGTTGTGCTATTAAATAAGACTGTGGTCTTTCCCTTCCACTCTCAGTGTGGAGCTATCTTAATTAGGAGAAAGTGAGGAAGGTATAGGAGGCTGCCAGTATTAATGAGCTATGGGAAAGTTACTAGCATCAATACAAAAACAATTATCAAGATAGTATAAGCGTGGAAAGCTGTGGTACTTGATATTACTTGAAACAAAAGCTTTCCAGGTGTCTGCTCCATTACATAAACCGTTAAGAGCATTTTATAATCAGTAAAAAAAAAAAAAAGGAGGGTAGAAAGATAAAACAATGTATATTTTCACACTGAAAAATTGAAATCAACAATCAGTAACAAATAAGTACAGTCAATGACAGTCATTGAGCACCTACAAGGAAACTCATCATTAAATGTGTTCTGCAGCTCCATTTTAGCTCCTATAGTACCCTCTCAGTAATATGCACACAGCTTGTCTGTCTGTTTTAAAGGTAGGTGGTATCCATAACTGAGCAGGCTGAGGTATATAAACAAAGAGTATCTTTGAGTCTACCTCTTTCAACATAGGGAAGGTAGCTTTCCAGACAAAATCATTTTCATCTGCCAGAAGTGCTAAAACTTTCAGTTCTTTACTAGCATTTACTTAGAGTGGTAGTTCTCAACTACTGCTGCAGGTGAATCATATATTTTACAAAGCTGTCATTAATCCCACAGGGCTGTCAAGAAACACTATTAATAGATAAGAAAAGAAAAAAGTTAGGATCCTGAAGATTTTATATCAGAAAATGTTTAAGAATAATAAATTTGGCAGCAAAAGGTAATGAAGGATGAAGATGAAAACAGGAAACGTAACTGGTAGGATGAGAGGCATGTCAATAAGGTTAATATTAAGAGTTCAATGGTGTTTATACTAATATCTAAGAATTAAATTTAAGAAAAAAACTTAAAATGTATCTTGCAGTTAACTTTCATCTGGGCATAAAGCAAAATGATCATCTATTTCTCTTCTTCCAAAAAATCACTTCAAGTTCATCATAAAAAATTTAGTTTGTCTAATCATACTTAATAAAGAAACTAAAGATAATTGAGGAATAAGAAAAGGCTTTCTGACCCATAATAAAGATTTGACATGAAGAGATTGAAAATGCTGTCATTGGTTGTAAAGTGTCACAGTGTTTTTAATAAAAATAGAGTTAAACAGACAACAGTGATAATTGAGTTGTTGCAGTAACTTGTTGTTGTTACGTGCCATCAAGTCATTACTGACTCATAGAAACCCTATGCACAACAGAACAAAATATTGCCCGGTCCTGTGCCAACCTCACAATCTGGAAGCAAAAGAGGAGTGCATTACTGCTGACTCTGTGCCAATCCATCTCTTTGGAGGTCTTCCTCTTCTTCTCTGTCCCTCCACTTTACCAAGCATGATATTCTTCTACAGGGACTAGTCCCTCCAGACAATGTGTCCGAAATATGAGAGATGATGTCTGACCATCCTGGCTTCCAAGGAGCATTCTGGCTGTACTTCTTCAAACAGATCTGTTTTTCTTTTGACAGTCCATGGTACTTAAAATCTTCTCCTCCAACACCATAGCACAAATGCCTCAATTCTTCTACAGTCTTCCTTATTCACTGTCCAGTTTTCA
>NW_006408529.1:28163917-28165579 GCF_000296735.1 Chrysochloris asiatica | reverse complement strand
AGTCCATTGACTCCTGTTGACCTGGAAATGAAAGAGAGAAGAGGAAGGGCTGGTTGGTCCAAAGTGTGGTGAGACCTGGGGACACTTAAGCCCATGGACAAGGACATAGCCACAGAGTGAACCATCCAGCTGATATGAAGTGATGGGAGATGCACAAGAACACCCAAACTTGCAGACAGTACCCTTTTGACCTAGCTTCGATGGCTTCATAATCAGAATTCGAGTAGAGGAAGATTATTTTAAAAAAAAAAATTTTTTTGGATAAAGGAAATAAAGGTAAATTACTACAATTTGATGAACCTTACCAGATCTAACTCTAAATACCAACAGAGAGGGAAGGAGTCTTCACAAGTATCAATGCCATCTCCTCTGTACACAGGGTAGATAGGGATGGGCAACTTAGACATGATATCAAGAACATCATACACGAAGAAAGCAAAAAGTCATTAAGAATACCAGACAGAAGGAAAAGGTCAAAATGGATGTCAACAGAAACTTGCTCTCCAGCGTAGAGATGCTAAAGCAAACGGAAGAAATGAGGAGGTCCAAGAGCTGAACAAATCATTTCAAAGATCAGCCCGAGTAGATACAGCCAAATATTACCACAAAATGTGCAAAGATCTTGAGTCAGAAAACCAAAAAGGAAGAACACGCTCAGCATTTCTCAAACTGGGGTAACCGAAGAAAATATTCAAGCCTCAACTTACGTTATTGAAAGATTCTCTGGACAAATTATTGAATGATGCAGAAAGCATCAAGATAAGATGGAAGGAATACACAGAGCCACTGTACCAAATACAGAGCCACTGTACCAAAAGGAAATAGCTGATATTCAACCATTTCAAGAGGTAGCATATGATCAAGAGCCAATGATACTGAAGGAAGAAATCCAAGGTGCATTGTACGAATTGACAAAGAACAAGTCACCAGGAATTGATGGAATAAAAATTGAAATCTTTCAAGAAAGTTATGCAGCACAGTAGACACTAACTAATCTCTGCTAAGAAATTTGGAAGACTACTCTCTGGCTGACTGATTGGAAGAGACCCATATTTGTGCCCATTCCCAAGAGAGGTGACAAAAATCCATATTTGTGTCCATTCCAAAAACTGAATGCAGAAATCATCTGGCAATCTCTTCGATATTCCATGCGAGTAAAGATTTACTAAAGGTAATAAAGAAATGGCAGCAAGCATACATTAACAGAGAACTTCTAGAAGTTCAAGCTGGATTCAGAAGAGGCCGTGGAATGAAGGATATCATTACTGATGTCCAATGGATCTTGGCTGAAAGCAGAATATCAGAAAGTGTTTACCTGTGCTTTATTGACTACGCAAAGGCTTTTGATTGTGTGGATCATGACAAACTATGGACAATATTGCGAAGTATGAGTATTCCTAAACACTTAATTATGAAAATGAGGAATCTGTATATGGACCAAAAGGCAGTTGTTGGAACAGAATATGGGAACACTGAATGTTTTAAAGTTAAAAGAGGTGTAAAACAGGGTTGTATTCTTTCACCATACTTATTCAACATGGATGCTGAGCAAATAATCCGAGAAGCTGGGTTCTATGAAGAAAAATGTGGCATCGGGATTGGAGGAAGACTCATTAACAACCTGGGATATGCAGATGATACAACCTTGCTTGCTGAAAGTGA
>NW_006408529.1:28161023-28162677 GCF_000296735.1 Chrysochloris asiatica | reverse complement strand
GGGGGGGACATTCCAATCAAGGTGTATAAATTAATGAGAAAATACAAAACAGTGACTGATCAATTAAAAGGCAATATGCTAATGTACACACCACAAATGCCAAAGGAGTGTGTGCCTTACATTTTAAATTGACTTCAAGTGTTAGAAAGAAGATCAGAGCATCTGTGCAACCTGGGGCAAATTATATGTTAATCGTCAATTTCCTCATTATGTTAAATGAATATTAAATATTTCTCAAGTCATTTTGTATAAAGTACAATGGGAAAAAAATCATTTAGCACAATGCATTATAAATAAAATGAGAACATTTATATTTTCCAGAGAGAGTATTTGTATAATCTTTTATAAATCCACATCCTTGAATTTCCTGGAGTATTCCACATATTTAATTAAAACCAGCAGGTAAAGGTCAATAAATTTCAAGGAATTCATTCAAAATATGCACTTAATTTTTCAAATATTAAAAAGCAACTATGGGTAGCATACATTAATATATTAATTATAAAATATGCACAAGAAAACCTTTTAACTAAACATACGCACACAATAGAGTATTGTACTGGCTTTTGAAGATTTATCTTTGGAAAGTTATATTTTATTAAAATGTTCTTAACTTTCTAAAGGTCATTTTAAGTCAAAGTGAAATCTGTTTCTCCATCAAGCAAAATTTCCTTTGACCTCACCCTTCACCAACACCCAGCTACCACACCATTTTTCTGCTCTCCTTTCCTGCAACACTCCTCAAAATAATATAACTTCCCTATTTACTTCATCTCTTCCCTTTTCTTTTTCATAATGTTCCATCATGTTTTTCTTATCCATGACCCAGAAATGTCTCCATCAAGATTACCAATGAACTCATGTGTCAGTAGATTTTAGCAAAGGTGTTTACTCGGTCTTCACTGATACACTTTCTTCATGTGGCAATATACCACATTCTTTTTTCATACTTCATTAGTCACTAATTTGCAATCTCTTGGACCAATTACATTTCCCCCCCTAGTCTTTTTGAAATGACCTAAGACCCACTCTTTTATCTCCTACTCTTCTTTAACAACATACTATCTCTTGGTGATTTCATCTAGGCCCTTTGCTTTGAATATCACCTATATTAAAATGACTCTTTATCTCCTGCAAAGACCTTTCTTCTGAACTCTACATTTGTATAGTTAACATATGATCAACATTTCTGATAGAATGTGGGAAGAAAAATAAAATGGAAATGTTGGATATAGATGTTCAAATAAATATATCCAAAACTAAACTACTGGTTCTAGCTAGCCCCCTTCCTTAATGTATTCCATTTGTAATAGTCTCTAAGTTGATGGCAATAGCATCAGAAGGAATTTTTTTATAGGAAAAGTTAGATCTTCTGACTTTTTTACTGTTAATTGGATGAAGGTTTACAGAGCAAATCAGTTTTCCATTCAACAATTCATACACTTTTTGTTTCATGTCATTGATTACAATCCCCACAAAGTGGTATCCTTCCTGTGTTTCCCATCCCCATCCTCTTTCTTTCCTACCTCTTTATGTCTTCTGAACTTTGTCCTTGAACAAATGTTTCACTTTGGACTTCAAATGGTTGATTATTTTCAGTAGTACATACCTCCTTAGCATTATTGTGTTATTGTTATGTGCCATGGAGTCTATT
>NW_006408529.1:28158481-28159283 GCF_000296735.1 Chrysochloris asiatica | reverse complement strand
GATTGCAAGGTCAGTAGTTCAAACTCACCAGCCTCTCCTTGGGAACCTGATAAGGGTCTCTATGAGTCAGAACTGACTCAATAACACTTAACAATGACATTAGTTAAATATGCATTAATTATTTGCTGAATGGATTTTAATTCAATTTTTTTCTTTTTTTGGAATAATTTTCCCCTCTTTGCAAAGAGCATCTTATTGCTTCTTACTTGACCATTGTTTCAAAACACATTGCATTTTTGTTTCTGTATTATTTTCTTATATATGTTTCTATGTCTCAACCTTTTATGCTCCCTCTGCAGAAAACAACTGTTCTCTAAATTTTGTAAATAAGAAATCAAACTATAAAAAAATTTTAAATCTGCTTCACATTTTGCAAGCAGGGTTGTACCATCTGCATATCACAAGTTGTTAATGAGTCTTCCTCCAATCTTGATGCTACGTTTTCTTCATATAACCCAGCTTCTTGGATTATTTGCTCAGCATACAGGTTGAATAAGTATGGTGAAAGAATACAACCCTGTGGCATACCTTTCCTAATTTTAAACTATTCAGTGTTCCCATAGTCTGCTTGAACAACTGCCTCTTGGTCCATGTACAGATTCCTCAGGAGCAGAATTAAGTGTTCAGGAATACTCATACTTCGCAGTGTTGTCCATTGCTTGTCATGATCGACACAATCAAAAGACTTTGTCTTTTTAGTCAATAAAGCACAGGTAAACATCTTTCTGATATTCTCTGCTTTCAGCCAAGATCCATTGGATATCAGCAATGGTATCCCTCATTCAACAGCCTCTTCTGAATG
>NW_006408529.1:28146171-28155841 GCF_000296735.1 Chrysochloris asiatica | reverse complement strand
AATTCCAGACCTGAAGGGACACTGAGGGCCATATTCTCAGGTTCCTCCAGTCTGTTTCTGACCAGTAAAGTCAAATTAACATGTGTCTACTCTCTACCCCTGATAATTATCAAATAATTCTTAATATATAACTTTGAATTTTGTTCCACATTTTCCCCTACTTTATCTGGGACCTTCTAATGTGATCCCTTCCAGAGCAATTTGTACTGCTAACTGGTCACAGTCTAGTTCTTCTGGTCTCAAAGTTTTGGAAACTGATGTTCTCATGAGCTTTTAGCCCATTAGACTAACTGATTGCAAGTATCTTCAATTTTCATCACTCTTCCTTCTTCCGCACAAGGAGAGACCAATAGTTGCATCTTATGAGCTTTTAACATGCCAGTTGATTCTCATGAAAGTACAATATAGAATATTATCTTTGTGGACCATGTTATGCCAACTGACTATAGTGTCCCCTGAGACTATGGTCCTGAAATCTCAGGCCCAGAAACTTATTGTCTTCATATGCTTAATAATAGCTAAGAAGTTTTCATCATTTTTTCCCTTGTATGCTCCTCCCCATTCACAGGTATGTTTGCAGCAAAGGTTAATATGCATGCACAAATATCCTCTGTCAAACCGTTATATATTTGAGTTCATCCTGTGAATTTTTCCCTCTCTCTACCCACAAAACATTACCATTCCAGTGTTTACCTCTAAAGGGTTAACCTTTGCATTTTGTCCTGTCTTCACCTGTCTTCATTATTCTTCTGCCAATCTCCCTTGTGTTGTATGTTGTCCTTCCCAACACTCGAGTTAACCTCAAGGTCAATGGTTCAAACTCACCAGCCATTCCACAGAAACCCTGTACAAGGTGGTTATGAGTCAGAACCAACTCAACTGCAGTTAACAAAAACAACTACTCGCCAGTTAATTGCTCTCCCTTCTTGCCCATTCCTAGTAACCACAAAAGGATGTTTCCTTTACCATGATAATTTTGTTGTTGTTGTTGTGAATTATGTGTTAGTTTACATGGGTGAACATTATCTTTACATTCATCCTATCTTACTTTGTTTCATTGCAATGATCACAATCCACAGCAGGCATCATCAATCAACCAAAGGGTACACTCCACACTCCTGCCCCCTGGCCACCAGCACACAACTCCTCTTCCTCCCTGAATCCAGAGTCCCCAGCCACTCCTTCTGTCCCTGTCATTGTCTCTGCCTCCATCCCTAGTGCCACTGCCTTTCCAGACACAGTCTCACACTTCACTTTTCTCCCTTGATGGTTCCAGGGATCTCCTCTCCTGGACTTCAAAATCCACTGCTCCCCTCCTTTTCTTACCAAACATTTACATTTACCTTTCCAACACTCACTGTTAGACCTGATTCATATTCCAGATGAATTCTGGTGTTAAGATTTGTGAGGGGAGGCCTGTTTCTTCAGATCCACACATTCATACAGATCCCTGCCAGGTTATAACATGTATTACAACTGGCATAGCAGCTTCACAAGGAAATTGAGACGTCAAAAATGTTGGTGGGTAACATGTGTAATACAGGCTACAAAAAGAATTAAGAAGACTAGGCATATATATACTGCAGAGAAGTAACTAATTCATAAATTGCCTGTAAGTTTGATCTTCAGTTTATAAATTTTACAAGTTACGTTAAGCATGTCCTGATGAAAGGTGTTTGCACTTGAAAATTCTACATGAAATTAACTCCTTGATGTTAAAAATAAGCCCTTTATAAATCAATATTAACAGCATTAAATGCAGTTTTATGTATGAAATTTCTATCATAGTCTATTGAACATAAAGCATGTTTTATTAAATGTTTTAACATCTCTTAAATGATTTTACATTTTACAATCTGGTAGCGTAGTGGTTACGAATAGGGCTGCAAACCTTAAGGTCAGCGGTTTGAAACTACCAGCTGCTCCGTGGGAGAAAGATCAGGCTTTCTAGTCCCGTAAAGTTTTACACCCTCGGAAACCTTGTACGGGGTCGCTATGGGTCGAAACTGACTCGACGACACTTAACAACAACAACAACATAACAGTATATCTTTCAGACAAGTCTCAAATCATTGGGTCAGACGGAAGACTGAAGGTTTCTCTTGACTCATGTCGTTCCAGAGCTGATGAAACCAAAATTGAAAGGTCAGGCAGAAGGCTGATGGCTCACGGGGCTGTTGTTGTTGCTGTTGTTTTTGTTAAGTGCCATGGAGTAGATTCCAACCCATAGCAACCCTGTATAGGCTTTCCAAGGAGCAGCTGGTGAGGACTATAGGAGCTGACAAATACCAAATTTACAGGTCAGATGGCAGGGTGCTTCTTCGTTTCCCAGGAACTGGAGGTCAGAGGATTACTAGTTGGAGGAAGGATTGAGAAAGGGAGAGGTTTGGCAGAAAATCCATTTATATTGAATGAAGGCCACAACCCCCAAGGAAATGTCCCTTTCAAATGATTGGCTGCTCACATCAGATCACAAAATGGAAAATGATTACATAATATCTGCCAAACCACAGGAAATCTTGGCCTAGTTAAGTTGACGTCACAGGTATACTGAGACTTGTTTTTATTGTTGTTAAGTACTATTGAGTCAGTTCCAACTCAGAGACGCTGTATAGTGTTTCCAAGAAGTGGCTGGTTCAAACCAACCTTGTAGTCCAGCACCATACCAGGACTGAGACTACTTTGGTTAAAATCTGTTAATGACTCTTTGGACCATCTTGATTGAAATTCAGAAAATCAGCCTTCTTGTGGTACAAATTCTCAGAGGAGACATTGTTTTTCCTCTCTATCTTTAACACCAAGATTTAGACATTCAAGTTCCCTTACAGTCTCTTTTCTCATCTTAGTAGTACTTAATTTTTGGTCTTATGCTAATAGAATAGCCATTTGGGGCCTTGGCTTTATGAAAGAGTCTCTCCACCTTGGGCAGTTTTCCTTTTGTAATACTACACAAAATAATGATGAAAATGTAAGATTTCTTAGATTCATTGTCAAGCAGAAATTTGTCTTAGATCTCTTCAAGGATTCTTGGAAGCTATCAATCATGACTAAGTTTTGGATATGTGCATTAAGAAACTTACTCTCTGGGGGATGGCAAACTCACTATGGTGATTATAAATCCATTTCCATTATAAGCAATTAGAAGAAATGAAGACAGTATAAAGGGAATTTAATATTAGTATGTCACATCTAAAACAATGATGCATCCCAAATTATTATGCAGAGGATTAAAAAGCCTAGAAAATACCATCTAAATAATAATATTTATAAATATATCTACTTTTCACCTGCCAAAGTGGAAAGCCAAAAAGTCGTTTTGGGTAAAGCACTTTCAAAAACAGTTTTATGGTGGTTTCTTTCCAAATGATTGTTGTGCACTTTTTATTAACTGGTGAAAGAACACTAAGCCTCCTTACTCCTACACACATATAACTTTCACATCTGTTTTTTCAAGATTTTGCATAGAATGTCCTTTCCTAAATATTGTAAAATAAAAAAATTACTAGGTGCAACAAATGTTCAGATCATTGCTATAATTATACATATAACATTGTTCACATTTAATACAATTCAAAACTCTATTATACACTTGCTTTGGTTAAACAGCAAGGTTACATATCTTCAACTGGAAAAATAAAACTGATAAATTGAGGTAAATTAAAATCTATTATCTAAAAAATACATTAATACACTAATATATAGTGATATTTTAAAATATTGAATAATTTTATTTACTATATAGTGATATGTTTAAATATTGAATAATTTTATTTAATAAGTATATTTGCTGCAAATAGGTCATTAAAAGAAAGTAACATGACTCTATAAATCCTTCAAGTTGTTTTTCATCTCATACTGACTTTATATGACAGAGCAGAAATGCCCCATATGGCTTTCTCAGCTGATCTCTAGGGCTTTCTACCACAGAAAGACTGAATAAATTTGAACCGCCAACCTTTTCATTAGCTGTTGTGCCACTAGGGCACTCAAAAATATTTATTGAATTAGTGAATAAGTCAAAACACAAGTAGTGATGCATAGCTATTTTTCTATATATCATATGGTCCCTCCTGATTTATCAGGTGTGTGATATTAGATGAGGGAATTTATTTTGAAGAATTTAATAATGAAATACAATCCAGTAAGCAAAACTATCAACTTGGCTGATACTCACTCCATCTCTCTATTATAAGAGATATTGTTGTTGTGTGCCGTGGAGTTGGTTCCGACTCATAGCGACCCTGTACAGGGTTTCCTAGGCTGTAAATCTTTACAGGAGCAGAAAGCCTCATCTTTCTCACACGGAACAGCTGGTAGTTTCGAACTTCTGACCTTGAGGTTCGCAGCCTGATTCGTAACCACTATGCTACCAGAGCTCCTTATAAGAGATATATAATAGTTAAAATATCTGGAGGAATCACCAATCATGATAACACTGAAAAACTTGTCATGCTCCAGCTGTCTGGATTAGCTCTTTTAAGACTTTTAGAATGAAGTTTCATAGATTTTTTTTTTAACTAAATAACATCTTACAGAAAATTTAAGAAATTTTTTCACAATTCCAACAGTTCTTCCATCTGTAAAACTGAAGTCAAGGAATGCTGCAAAGACACGCACAATTGCACTAATGATCACAAAGGAAGGTAAAGAATTTGCTGAATAGGAAATCGAACTTTATATGTGTGGTTTTGAAAGCATAGTATGACATAGTAAACTCGGGCTTTGGGATATGATTATAAATCACTTCACTATAACAACATAATCATGCTTTTAGAGAAGCTACAAACTGGTACCATTTCTGATACCAAAATGTAAGCAAAGCTATGTGATTGTTCCCTTTATATTCTTTTTAATGCAGATGAATGAAAAAGATAACAACTGAATGGTGCTTTGCAGCACTAATTATTTGGTAATAAACAAAAGGCTTCTTGATCTGAAAAAGTTGTTTCAGTACAGCCCATTAAACAATATAAAGAGCTATTATTCCATCCTACTACCTTTCTGCCACTCAGGTGTTCATTTGCCAGACGCTCCTAATTAAGATCCTATAAAATGAAAATAGCTTAAATTGCCCAATCCAGTCAGCATATCCAGTACAATTTTGGTACCAATAATATATACATATGTTATCTTTTCTTATAATTTTGACCAAGAGATAATTATTCTCTTAACTCCCATATTAAGTCTTTTCTATGCCACTGTGGAAGTATGTTTGACTCTAGTTTATGATTTGAATCATATAGATGAATGAATGACCTCTCTAACTTTATGCTAGCTAAAAAATAGAAGATATATTTCTCCTTCTAAATCTGTGTAACATTATTTAAGATTCACTCTACATAGCTTGTAGTAAATCAGTCTCTTGATGAAGAATTTTATTTCATAATTACTCAATATTTAAACTTATGTTTTGATGGATCAAAACCAAAGTTTAGAATATATCTGTAAACAGAAAAAAAAGATAGGAAAGAGAAACAGGGAAAGAAATAATTGAAGCCAGCACCCAAACACATTTTTTTAAATTGTCTCCCTTTACTATCTTTTACAATTGAGAAATTTGTCTGAACTTGTTCCACACTTGGTAGAAAAAAGTAAATTCTCTTTTCCTTGCCTTCTCTGACCCAGGGAATTGGTGACTCAGAACTATTGTTAAGAGAACTGCATCCCTTCTACTCATTGTTGGATTATATTTCTGAAGCCAAAGCTTTACCAGCTTTGTACAGGTGCAAAGGTAAGTTGTCAGGAAAGAAACATATATCAGTACCGCCACATGCCAGTAAAATAAATTGAATGGCCACAAAGCAGTTTTTGCAATGTCTATAAAGATAAACTGATGATTCTTCTCTGCTGAAAATTAGTTCTTTTATTCAGAAATTAGAAGACTCCTGGTGTGGCACTGTAGGATCAGCAGTGGACTGTGAACCACAAGGTCAATAGTTCAAATCCACTAGCTGCTACTCGGAAGCAGGGTTGCTGTGAGTTGGAACCAATTCAATGGCACTTAACAACATATATGCTAAATTTTTTATTGAATGACAGATGCAAGAATTTGATTACGACCATTGGTACATAACACATTCATCCTTGGCCTATGCATGGTCTGCTTTTATTTAATTAGTTATTTTAAATTATGAAATAAGGATCTATAATAGGTATTTACCTGTGCTTTATTGACTATGCAAAGACTTTAGATTGTGTGAATCATGACAAGTTATGGACAGCATTACAGAGAATCAGTTTTCTGGAACTCATGTGGAACCTGTATATAGTCTAAGAGGCAATGGTTTGAACACAACAAGGAAGCAATGAATTGTTTAAAATTAGGAAAGGTGTCCTCCAGGGTTGTATTCTTTCACCATACTTACTCAAGTTGTATGCTGAACAACTAATTCAAGAAACTGGACTATATGAATAAGAATGTGGGATCAGGATTGGAGAAAGACTCATTAACAACTTGTGATATGCATATGATACAACCTTGCTTACTGGAAACAAAGAGGACTTAAAATACTTACTGATGAAGATCAAAGGCCATAGTATTCAGTATGGGTTGCATCTCAGTATAAAGAAAACAAAAATCCTCACCAGTGGACCAATAATAGCATCATGATAAATGGAGAAAAGATTGAAGTTGTAAAAGTCTTCAATTTGCTGAAGTTGATGGTCAGCCATCAACACTCAAACAACGAACTGCATTGGGAAAATCTGCTGCACAAGACCTCTTGCAAGTGTTCAAGAACAAAGGTGTCAGACTGAGGACTAAGGTTCACCTGACCCAAGTCATAACCCAAGCCAATAACCTCATGTATACGAAAGTTGGACAGTGAATAAGGAAGACCATAAAAAAACTGATGCACTTGAGTTATGGTGTTGGAGGAGAATATTGAAAGTAACATGGACAGCTAAAATAACAAATCAGTGTTGGAAGAAGTGTGTCCAGAACTCTCCTTACAAACCAGGATGTCCAGACTACATCTCTCATACTTTTGGATATGTTATCAGAAAAGACTAGTTCCTGGAGAAAGACATCATGCTTGTGAAAATGGAAGATCAGCAAAAAAGAGGGAGGCACCCCCCCCCCCAACAATATTAACTGACACTGTGGCAACAGCAGTGGGCTTAAATGTAACAACAATTGTAAGGCTGGCTCAGGACCAAGCAGTGTTTCATTCTGTTTTACATAGGGTCACTATGAGTTAGAACCAACTCAACAGTACATAACAACATCAACAATATTTAAGCATACACTGTTTCCATCTATCTATTTATAACAGAGATCATGTGTGAGTGGTCCACGAAGCCAAAATTATTTGCTATCTGGCCTTTTACAGAAAAAGTTTGCCAATTCCTTGATTTCCTCAATCTAGATTTTCAATGAATTTATTTATCCTTCCAACTTTATGTTATTAAATATTCAACACATACATTTTGCCATTTCTTTTCCAAAATGCATGTCTAATGTTTGTAATTGCTTCTTTTCTCATGTTACCTTGTTTATAGCTATAATAGTAATCTCTTCCTAGAAGATTTTAGAATATTTCACCAGGATAATTTCATATTCTTGGTCTACCTTTTCTAATATATTTGCTTCTGAGGGAAATATGTAATCTATTATGTCTATTTTTCTTTTAAAATAAGCATGTTTTTCAAGTGTCTTATCATTTTTCCCCTGGGTGTATTTTTAACACTACCAGGCAAATTTTAGGGGAAGGTCAGATGCAGTATTTATCAATCCCAAAGACAGAGATTGGAGTTGATGGAGAACCCCAGGACCAGGAAACTACTCACTACCTAGTCTACATACAAAACGGAACTGCAGATAGGACTTTACTCTTTATCTACTCTGGTGTTGTTATGTGCCAAGTGAGTTCCAACTCATAGCAAACCTATATAAGGTTTCCAAGGAGAAGCTGGTGAGTCTGAACTGCCAACCTTGTGCTTGGCAGTCCAGTGCTTTTCCTATGCCACCATATCAAAACTCCTTATCTACTATGTTGTTGTTAAATGCTGTCAAGCAGGTTGTGATTCATAGCCACCATTACAGGATTTCCAAGTGGCTGGTAGGCCTGAACCTTGTGGTTAGCAGTCCAGTGCTTATCCTACAGTGCCACACCAGAACTCCTTACCTACTGCAGAAAAATCAACTCTATGGAGTATGTAAATCAAATTAACCTGCTATGTTGTTGTTGTTAAGTGCCATTGAGTTGGTTCCAACTCATAGTGGCCCTGTACAAGGTTTCCAAGGAACTGCTAGTGGGTTTGAACTGCTGACTTTGTGGTTAGAAGTCCAGTGCTTAGCTTACAGTGCTACACCAATATAATTCAAATTAGATTCACATACTCCACAGATTATGACTCCTCACACTGGGGTCTGCAAATGGTAGGAAGACAAATTCCAGGTATCATCAGTTGGTATGCACTATTTTTGTCTGATCTTTACATGTAAGTGAACAGTGTATCCCAAGGCAATGCTGGGGAAAAGCAAGAGCAGAACTGGATCAAACAGTCTATTTCCTACTTCCTAGCCATAGCCATTCAAGGCTGTATCTGAGCCTTGGTAAAAAAAAAAAAAAAAAATCAAAACCTTATCTAATATCTGCTCAAAATGCCCCACCCTCTCACATCCTCTCACATCATCCTAAAGGATTTCTGACAGTTTGAGAGAGATGTTTTTCCTCCAAGATTTATCTTGATGGATGGAGCCAGTAGTAGCTGCTATTATAAATATTACAAAATGTTAAACTGATGTACTTCACAACTTCACATTCCACAGTTGTTATGGACAAAAAGTACATTTAATATGAAAAACAGACATAAAGCAATTGGCATGGTTATTGAATTCATTGATTGAATTGTATCCTGACATGTTCAGGATATAAACTTCCAACCCAACTCAACCTATTTGTCTTTCAGAATTGGGCAAATAAGTTTAATTGCTCCTTATAAAAATTGTATTTGGTTGCATAATACTTATTTAGCTCAGACTATATCTAAATTAGACTAATATCCAATTGATTTTTTAAAATTAAAGTAACTCTTAAAAAAAAAAAAATAGCAGTTAGCCAAAAGGAAGCTCAGGATAAAAGCAGACAACTGGTTGGAAGTTAGTTGGAAAGTCAATATCTTACAGAAATCCTGACAAGACAAAGGAGATTCTTTTGTTTAGATATAATCTATACATAAACTATAATTCCCAAACTGGGAAAGACAGTCAATCTCTTCCTGAGAACTAGTCCGCTGTATAATTTCATAAAGTCCCAAGTGATTACACTTCAGTAGAATGTTCTATGAATATATTTAAGTCTAATTTATCTACTTTTTGGATATTCAGGATATCCATGAATTTATGCAGGTGTTGAGAATACACTACTACTGGCTGGCAAAAGAAAGCAGCTTGTTAAAAGCTTCATAGATGTTGCATTAAGGTAATTTGAATAAGCTGGCAAGAATCAAAAGTGTGATAGAAAATATTTTACTTAAAAGATACTGATTGAGAAGGCAATAAGTATCTACTTTCTATTTCAATGGTGCCAGAAAAGTAAGCAGACTGTTTCATTTAGATGAAAAGTAACACAGAATATATATATTCTATACACAGTCAAAGATCAGACGACATATTGCATTGGGCAAATCTGCTGCACAGGAACTTTTTAAAGTGTTGAAGAGCAGA
>NW_006408529.1:28143820-28145661 GCF_000296735.1 Chrysochloris asiatica | reverse complement strand
GACTGCAAATCAGTTTGAACCACAAGGTCAGCAGTTCAAATTCACCAGTTGTTCCTCAGAAACCCTGGACAAGTTCACTAAGAGTTGGAAGTAACTCAATGGCACTTACAATATATGTATATATTCCATGTCTTCAATTTTTTAATCAATCATATAAGGATGATAAATTGAAGTCATAAGGTCAATGCAAACATTTTTTATTAAAGCAGTTCTTGGAAAATATGACCTTGATAACAGAAATAACACTGAAGAGTACATCATAGAACTTTGCAAGATCAATAATGTAATCATTCAAATACCTTTTTTTCAACATCATAATAGGTGACTATACCTATATAAGCAACATCTGGGGAAAAGAATCTGGAGAAGCTTAGTATCATCAGTAAGGAAAAGGCCAGGGGTCAACTGTAGAACAGATCATTAGTTGCTTAAATATCAACTCAAATTGAAGCTGAAGAAAATTAAAACATGGAGTATATAACTGTATCCCACCTGAATTTAGAGATGATCTCAAGAATAGATTTGTCACATTGAACAGATGAATTCTGTGGTGGCATCAAAGAAATCTTATATAAAGAAAGTAAAACGTAATTTAAAAGACAGGGAAGACCAAAATGAATGTCAGAAGACTCTCTGAAACCTCATCTTGTGTGAACAGTAGTAAAGCAAATAGAAAGAGATGATGATGTAAAGAGCTCAAGTGTCTATTTCAAAGGGTGACTTGAGAAGACGAAAGTACAACGAAATGTGCAAAATTCTAAAGCCAGGAAACCAAAAGTGAAGGGAATGCTCAAAACGTCTCAAACTAGGTGGGGGGGGGGGGGGGGGGGGGAATTCAAACGTCGAGTTGCAGTATTGAGGATTCTATGGGGAGGGGAAAGGAAGAAAAGCTGAACAATGCATAAAACATCAAAAGAAAATAGCAGGAATACACAGTCACTGTGCCAAAATAAACTGGTAGACAGTCAACGGTTTCAAGAGGTAGCATATGACAAAGAACACATGGTACTGAAGGAAGAAGTCCAAGAAGAAATATGGAAAACAAGACTCCAGGAATTAATGAAACACCAACTGAGGTGTTTCAGACATCTCAAACAAATGGATGTGACACTGGAGGTGCTCACTGGTGTATGCCAAGAAATTTAGGAATCAACTATCCTGCCAACAGCCTGGAAGTGATCTATATTAGTGCCCATTGCAAAGAAAGGTGATGCAACAACATGCAGAAATTAATGGACAATATAATTAATATCAGACACAAGTAAAGTTTTGCTGATAATTCAAAACTGGTTGCAGCAGTATATCCACAGTGAACTGCAAGAAATTCAAGCCAAACTCAGAATGACATGGAATGAGGGATACTAGTGCTAATGTCAGATGGATCTTGAATGGAGACATAGAATACCAGAAAGATGTTTATCTTTTTTTATTGAGTATAAAAAAGTATTCATCTGTGTTAATTATAGCAAGTTATGAATTACAACACAAAGAATGTGAAATTCAGAACATTTAAGTGTGCTCATGCAGAACATATACAAACACCAAGAGTCAGTTGTTTGAATAAAACAAGATGATATGAAGTGGTTTAAAATCAGGAAAGATGTGAATCCAGATTACATCTTTTCACTATAACTGTTCAATCTGTATGTTGAGCAATAATCCAATAATCTAAATTAAATGAAAAGAACATGAAAACAGGACAGGAAGAAGACTCATTAACAACTTGTGATATACTGATGACACAATTTTGCTTGCTGAAAGGACAGAAGACTTGAAGGACTTACTGATGAAGATCAAAGATTCCAGCCTTCAGTATGAGTTATACCTACACACAGAGAAAA
>NW_006408529.1:28141265-28142755 GCF_000296735.1 Chrysochloris asiatica | reverse complement strand
CAATTGGTAGTTTTGAGAGATCATATTACAAACTGTCATTAGCCTTTAAAAAGCAAATAGAGAAACTTGGTCAATCATATCTATGTACAAATAACATCTGCCTATCTGTGTGTTACATGTGATCCTAGACATTAACTTAAACTACATAGTTCATTAGTATATTACACTACTCTAATTTTAAAAGAAGGAATTTTAATATAGTTTACCTCTTCTTTAGGTTTGGGAAAGGTGGCAGAAGTTAGATAGGTATCACCTACAACTGGTAGACTGGGGGGTGGAGGAATGACAATTTCTACATGCACTTATTAAAGTTATTATTACTCACTTGTCCATTGCTTTCATTAATGGAATTTTTGATATTTAATTTATGAACTTACCCAGGTTTCTTTTTCACTTTGAGAAATGCCATATTTAAATCAATAACTCAAAGCATTAAACAAGGAAGGAGATCAGCAAAGGAAGTGTTCCATTGTCATAAATGCTTTTTCTATTGGAAACAAAGCTGACACTGCCCTGCCATCACTGTGAGTAAGCATAGGCCCACATTCAAGAAACAAAGCGGAATATTGCACTGAAGATAAACCAAAACAAACAAACACATCCCCAAGTTCACCCTGAGTAATGTAGGACAGAGCAACTAACTGCAGAAAAAAATGACAGATTTTTTTCCCCACCTTTTTTCTTACTGGCATGGAAAGATATTCTAAGCTATCTGACACACACACATGGTTTACCCTCACAAAAACGTTATTAAAATATATGGGAGAAAGCTTAGCTTCAGTTTAGCGTGTCAACTCTGACACAGATTTTTCTGGATTAAAATCTTTGTCATACTGCTCATTAGTTCTTTGACTGTGGTCAATTTCCTTAACTTTTCTATGGCTTAATATCTTACACTGTTTAAAAGGGATCATAATACTAATAATAATTTCTTATTAATATTTGTAAATCTTCTCAATCATTTCTATATGTGTGTGTGCATGGATATGTCTATGTATACAAACACCATTACAGATACAATCTGGAGTTCTGGTGTGGCACTGGACCACAAGGTCAGTTTGAACTCTATCGAGTCGCTATGAGTCGGAACCAACTGGACAGCATTTAACAACAACAGTTGCAACATTAACAATCTACATATACGTATAGTAACAATAACAATTTAGTGCTACTTTTCTTAACATTTTTACATCATAAATATCTTCTCATTTCATTTTTTAAATTATTGCCTAAAAGTCTCTGTATGTGTGGACTACATTATTTATTTAAGTAATCCTGTAATCGTATTAGGCAATACAATGACTCTAATGTTTCAACATTGTAACTAATAAACATTCCTCTGCCTATTTTTTATCCATCCCTTATCTGTCAGTTTGTCATACTGTGATGACTTGTGTGTTACTATAATACTAGAAGCTATGCCACTGGTATTTTAAGTACCAGCAAGGTCACACATGGTGGGTAGGTATCAGCAGAGCTTCCAGAGTTAA
>NW_006408529.1:28138971-28140206 GCF_000296735.1 Chrysochloris asiatica | reverse complement strand
ACATCCCACCTGAATTTAGAGACTATTTCAATAACAGATTTGATGCATTAGACATTACTGATTGAAAACCAGAATAGTTTTTGGATGACATCAAAAACATCATATAGAAAAATGCAAAAGGTAATTTAAAAGACAGGAATGAAAGAAAGGACCAAAATAAATGTCAGAAGAGCCTTTGAAATTGCTCTCTAACAAAGGAAGCTAAAGTGGATGGATGAAATAAGGAGGTGTTGTTGTGCAGTGCCATCAAGTCAATTTTGACCCATAGCGACCCTGTATAGGGTTTCCAAGGAGCATCTGGTGAGCTCGAACCACCAACCTTGCAGTTCAAACAACTTTGCAGTCTGACGCATTAGCCCACATTGCCATACCAGGACTCCCTGGTAAAAGACCTGAATTGAAAATGGCAAAGGGCAACTCGAGAAGACAAAGCATAGCATAATATTGAAATGTCCAAAGACCCAACAGAAAAGAATACACTCAGCATTTTTCAAGCTGAAAGAACTGAAGAAAAAATTCAAGCCTTAACTTGCAATATTGAAGGATGGTGTGGCACTGTAGGATAAGCACTGGACTGCTAACCACATGTTTGGTGGTTCAAACCCACAAGCCACTCCTTGGAAATCCTATACAGTGTCGCTCAGAGTTGGAACTAAGTAGACAGCACTTAGCAAAAACAATAGTAATGGACAAAATATTGAATGATGCAGAAAGCATCAAAAGAAGATGAAAGGAGTGCACAGGGTCATTGTACCAAAAAGAAATGGTCAATGTTCAACCATTTCAAGTAGAATATGATCAAGAGCCAATGGAACTGAAGGAAGAAGTACAAGCTGCACTGAATGCATTAGTGAAAAACAAGAGTTTAGAAATTGACAGAAAACAAATGGAAATCTTTCAACAAACTGATGCAGCACTGCAAGCTCTTGTGTAACAATACCAAGATATGCAGAAGACAGGTACCTGACCAACCTATTGGAAGAGATCCATATTTTTTGCAAGAATGGAGACCCAACAGAATGCAGAAATCATCACATGAAATTAAAATTTTGCTGAAGATAATTCAAAAATAATTGCAACAATACATGAACAAGGAGCTGCCAGAAATTCCAGCCAGATTCAGGAGAGGACATGAATCTTGGGATACTATTGCCAATGTCACATGGATCTTGGCTAAAAGCAGAAAATATCAGAAAGATGTTTACTTGTGCTTTATTGGCTATGCAAAGGTTTTC
>NW_006408529.1:28136082-28137821 GCF_000296735.1 Chrysochloris asiatica | reverse complement strand
TTCGCAAAAAAGGGGAATACCTTTAACATTCATGGTTCATTGTTGTTGTTTTTAAATGCTGTCGAGTCAGTTCTGACCCATAGCAACTCTGTACAGGGTTTCCTAGGAGCACCTGGTGAGCTTGAACTGCCGACCTTGCAGTTCAAATGACTTTGCAGTCTGGCTCATTAACCCACAGCACCACACATGGTTCATTATTCAGCCCCCAAATAGGAAGGTAAGCCTATGGAAAAAGTTCAGAAGGCAGGAAGGGTTATGAAATAAGGAGGAATTTAAATGGAGAACACAGGAGTGAGGTAGGAAAAGTAACATTATATTCTGGGATTGCAATCAATGACACCTGTGAACTTCCACCCAATTCACACACAAAAAAAGTATTTAAAAAAATTTTAATGTAATACCACAATGGTTGTAACTATGGGCAACATATTTCGAGACAAGAACTGTGAGGGTAGCAAAGAACTGGACAACGTTTTGTTCTGTTACATATAGAGTCAGTATGAGTCAGTACCAACTTGATGGTACCTAACAACAACAGACATGCCTGCTAAAGAAAAAGAGATGTTTCTAATACTGATAAAAGATTCTGCCTGATAGTTGGGTGTCTTAGCAAAAATTATTTATATGCATTGCAATGATTTTTATGTCTTGTTGTTAAGTGCTGTTGAGTTGATTCCAACCCATAGCGACCCTGTGTAGGGTTTCCGAGTAACAGCTGGTGAACTTGAACCACCGACCTTGCTGTTCAAATGACTTTGCAGTCTGATGCATGTCTATGAGAAAATAAGTTATTTTATTTCCACTCAAATATCTTTGTTGTAAAAACAGAGCTAATACTGTTTGTGAGTAAATAATTATTTGAAATCTAGTTAATATTCCATTTTTAATAAAACATAATAGATGTTGCTTGTTTGATTTGAATTTCTTATTTTTATATTTAGGTACTTTTAGTTGCAAATGGCAAGAACCAAATTCAAACTGGATTAGGCAACCAGGAATTTATTAAACCATGTAATTCCAGAAATAGTCTTTGCCTCAAGCACATGTAGATCCAGAAACTCAAACAAAATTATTAGGAATTGTTCACTCAACATCTCTTGGCACTGATTTCTACTTTGTTGAATGCTATCCTCCAGCAATGTCTCCACTTGTTCTATCAGTTGCCAGTATCTCCAGCTTACAGCTGGTATTTAGCAACACCCCTGCCAAAAGTTGTCTGTCCTCAATATTTCTGTAAAGTCCTCACAGTTAGGAATCACCACTCTGTTTCACCAGATTAAGGTAAAATGAGCAGCCCCAGAGCTAACTAAGCTGAATGTGGCTCCACCCAAATCACCCAGCTTTAGAGTTGTTGTTTTTGTTGTCAGGTGCCATCGAGTCGGAACCGACTCATAGCGACCCCATGCACAGCAGAACAAAACAATGTCTGATCCTGGACCAACCTCACTACCGCTGCCACACTTGACGCCAGCAATGATGCCACCTGGCCGATCCATCTCATTGGGGATCGTCCTCTTTTTCTCTGACCGTCCATCTTACCCAGCATGACATCCTTCTCCAGAGACTGTTCCCTCCTGACAACATGTCCAAAGTATAAGAGACAAAGTTTAGCCATCTTGGCCTCCAAGGAGCAATCTGGCTGCATTTCTTCCAAAACAGATCTATTGGTTCTTTTGGCAGTCTATGGCACTTTTAGCATTCTCCTCCAACACTACAACTCAAAGGCATCAATTCTTTTG
>NW_006408529.1:28122172-28135527 GCF_000296735.1 Chrysochloris asiatica | reverse complement strand
GTCCAGGTACAGATTCCTCAGAAGTACAATTAAGTGTTCTGGAATACTCATACTTCTCAATGTTGTCCATAGCTTGTCATGATCCACACAATTGAAAACCTTTGTGTAGTCAATAAAGCATAGGTAAACATCCTTTTGGTATTCTCTGCTTTTAGTCAAGATCCATCAGACATCAGCAATTATATCTCTCGTTCCACGGCTTCTTCTGAATCCAGCTTGAACCTCTGGAAGTTCTCTGTCAGTGTATGATTGTAGTCGTTTCTGTATTACCTTGAGCAAAACTTTACTCGCTTAAGATATCAAAGAGATTGTCTGATGATTTCAGCATAGGGAAAACAAAAATCTCCTAAGGAAAATACACGGTGTCTCTGTAGGATAAGCACTGTGACTGCGAACTCCAAGCTTGGTGATGTGAGCCACCAGCTGCTCCTCAGGAGAAAGATGAGACTTTCTGCTACGGCAAAGACTCAAAGCCTAGGAAGCCCTACACATGGTCACTATGAGTTGGAATCAACTTAATGGCACTTAATAATAATAAGCTAGAGAAATGCACAGTCAAAGCCACAAACTAGAAGACAAATGAAAATATATTACATGTTTGCAGCATTTGTAAAATCTTAATTTAAAAATGTCTGATCTTGTCAAAAACACAGTGTTCTATATAACTTCCATTTTTCTCTTTAGGTCTTTTGGTCCTTCACTGTTCTGTTCTAGAACTTTCTAGTTTGATTATTATGAACTGCATTAGTAGGCTGCCTTGACCCCTGGCTTCCAACTGCATTTGGCCTATGGCAGCAATGGCAGAAAATCAAAGGGAGATAAACAAGGGTCAGATATTTATTCCCCTGGATTCTTTTCTGGTAAATCCCTATGGACTTACTAGATTCTTTAACTCATTTTTACAGTCCACTCAGGCATCCCTGTCTTTCTGAGGTAACCCCTCCTACCATTCTTTGCCCCTTTAGGCCAGAAAGTACCTATGATTCCTGATGTTATTAGTTCTACAGTATTAAACGATCCCTAGTAGTTTTCTCACATACTGATACAAAATAGTATCTTTACTAAACTCTCTTCAATTTACCAAATTTGGTGTGTGCTATGTATTTCCTGCCATATTCAATTTTATCGTCTTTGAAACAGTAACACCTGCCCTATGTCACTGCTGGGATTGTTGGGGGTTGGGGAGGTGGGGGAATACACAAAATAATGCCTTTTAATGCAATTTGGTAACTATGAATCCCTGCACTCAAGAACTGTTATTACATAGAATATCATGCCTGGAACATAGTCATGAGTCAATTTTCTGAGTGCTTTATTAATGGAAAGCAACTTCATACGTCAACGTGGTTTTTTGAATACTGCTGGTAGACTGAGCTTCAAGTGTTTCTTAAAGAGTATCAAAAATACTTCACCCACTGGCCTACTTCAAGTTCCAGAAATCCTCCACAAGAATTGTTGCTAAGAGCCGTCGAGTCGGTTGTGACATATAGTGACCCTGTATAGGGTTTCTAAGGAGCAGCTGGTACTTTTGAACTGCTGAACTTGTGATTCACAGTCCAGTGCTGATCCTACAGTCTGCAGGAATAACAATCTTTAATTTAGTTCCTAAGACTATGCTAAACTCCACACAACCCCATCTCACAGATGAGAAAATTAATACTCAGAAAAAACGAAACAATTTTCAGGTAAGGTATAGAAACCACAACCAAATATAGAAACTGAAACTAAGCTACTTGTCATCCATTGTTGCTGTTAAGTACCATGGAGTCAATTCCAAATCCTAGCAACCCTGTCTAGGGTTTTCAAGAAGCGGCTGTGTGTTTGAACTGCTGACCTTGCACTTACAACCGACCTTTCAGTCCAGTGCATTATCCTGCAGCGCAACACCAGGATTCCAGTTGTCTCCTAGTTGCCATCTATTTGAAGCCAAATCACAGTAATCCCATGTGTTGCAAAGTAGAGTTGTGCTTCAGAGAGATTTCAAGGCTATGACCTTTTAGAAGTAGATTGCATAGGCTTCTATGGGTGAGCTTAAACCACTAAACTTTCAGTTAGTAGTTGAAAGGTTAACCATTTGTACCATGCATGAACTCCTGTTAAGAGACTGAAAAGAGTTTAAAGCAAAATTCTGTATTCTACCAAAGCCATTGTTAAAAATATTTTTATTATTACATATAAATATTATTTTTAACCTTGTGTGAGAAAAGAACATAATTTCATGCTGTTGAATGAGTTTATCTAAAAAATTTTTAAAGACAAGTGTCAAAATATCATCTGTTTAATCAAAATTTTCTAAATTATAGTTTGGTATTTGGCTTTATTAAAAATCCCCATATTGTACTTTAGAACAAAATGTACATGCATAAGCATATCACACTATTTTGAGAAACAACAGTTTTACATTATGAGATATTAGTTTAATGAAGTTTTCTTTCTTTTTTTAGCAATTAAAAATACTTACCACACATATATTTCCTGTTTTATTTCAGAAGCATAATAAAGGAAAAACTAAAGAGGAAAATACATATGTTTTGTTCTGTTTCTTTCCTCTCAATAGGAGAAAGAAAAACTATCCAAAGTCTAGAGGAATAATTTTTTCTTGACCATGGAAATCAGACCAATGTGCTATCATAATTTTAGTATAACAGAAATATTTACTGACATGAGTCGATTCTGATTCATAATGATCCTGTAGGATAGAGTAGAACTGCCCCAGAATGTTTCTTACAGATATTGATCGCCACATCTGACTTCCACAGAGCAGCTGATGAGTTCAAGAAAGTAACCTTCCAGTTAGCAGCCAATTGCTTAATCACTGTGTCACCAGGGTTCCTCCAAAGTAAGTACAAGTGTGAAATGACATCCTCCAAATTCTCCAAAGTTCTTTTAGAAGTTTCAGGACATCATTCATCCAAGAAGTACCTATGATGGTGCATGTAATTCCTTGGTCTCCCAAAATATGAAGGTAATATATGAGGTAAAAGATTGAAGTTGTCAAGGACTTCATTCTTCTTGGATCAACTATCAACACTCATGGAAGCAGCAGTCAAGAAATCAAACAACATATTGCATTAAGCAAATCTGCTTGCACAAGACCTTTTTAATGTGTTGAAGAGCAAAGATGTCAGCTTGAGGACTAAGGTGTGCCTGACCCAAGCCATGGTATTTTCAATAACCTCATATGTATGCAAAAGCTGGACAGTGAATAAGGAAGATCATAGAAGAATTGATGCTTTTGAGTTCTGGTGTTGGAGAATAGCGAAAGTGCCATGGGCTGCCAAAAGAACCAATAGATTTATTTTGGAAGAAGTACAGCCAGAGTGCTCCTTGGAGGCCAACATGGCCAAACTTCATCTCTCATACTTTGAACATATTGTCAGGAGGGAGCAGTCGCTGGAGAAGGATAACATGTTTCATAAGGTAGAGGGTCAGAGAAAAAGAGGAAGACCTGCAACGAGATGGATTGGCCAAGTGGCAGCATCGATGAACTCAACCATGGCAACAATAGTGAGGTTGGCCCAGGATCAGGCAGTGTTTCATTCTGCTGTGCCTAAGGTTGCTATGGGTCAGTACTGAATGGATGGCACCTAACAACAATAACAATATAAGGTAAAGTTGAGAGATTTTTAATAATATCACCAATATAAATCAAGAACATTAACCATCTTCCTAGGTGATAGTTGGCCTATACCCCCAGATCAGTATGGACACATATAGAGGATGATTACCTAAACAACCACAAAAATTTAAACAGTTGTCATCGAACAGACTCTGATTCATTGCAACTCCAAGTATGTAAGAGTAGAACTGTGCCCCATAGGATTTTACTTTATTTTTTATTGTAGTTTGCATGAAAGTTTACAGAAAAAAAATTAGTTTTCCATTCAACAATCAAAATACACTTTATTTTATGACATTGATGGCATGGTCTTAATGTTACAACAATCTTCCCACTTCCTGCATGGGTTATCTCTTTTCATTCCTCCGTATCTACCCCTTCCTGCTTTCTAAGCCTTGCATTTTTGAATAGATGCTGCCCTTTTGGTCTCGTGTGGTTGATTTGTGCTGAGAAGTATGTCCACCCCTGGTTTTATTATTCATTTTCTTAGGCCAGTCTATTGTTTAGTCCGGAGTCCTGGTGTGGCACTGTGGGTTAATGCACTAGACTGCAAAATCAGTTTGAACTGCAAGGTTGGTGATTCAAGGTCACCAGTCACTCCTTGGAAACCCTCTATGGAGTCATTATGGGTTGGACCTGATTCGATGGTACTTAACAACAACAACATTGTTGAGTCCAAAGTCATTATGCTGTCTAGTACTCATACTACCATTTTGACATGACTGATTAAAGGTAGAATTACCATGTTATCTAAATATAATGAATTTATTTTATACATGAGCAGAAGTGAGTTTAAAGGATTAACATTCAGAATAAGTGTTATATCTTCAGTTGTGAGGGCATAACTCTAAGATAAAATATGATGTTGTTTTTACCATTTGTTATTAAGGAGATATGAGTATTGGCTTCCTTAATGAAACAAGGTTTCTGGTTTCTGGGGCTGTCCAAAAGGCATGACTGTAGGACCAGAACATTAAGCTTTGCCTCCTTCTGTTTTCTCATATCCAAGCCTGCTTTTAGCTCTACCCTAACCTTTTAACACCTAGGTAGAAATTTAAATCTAAATATAAAATAATGGGCCTAAGGAATTTCATCTGTACTACATTGACTTAATGAGTTCAGATTTCAAAAATGATACGAGAAAATTTTAAATTGCTTATCTTCACTGTACCCTTTAAACTTAAACCAAATTGCTCAGCTGGCACTATAGGATAAGCACTGCAAGGTCATCAGTTCAAACCCATATGATTATGCAATTCAAAATGTCCAATATCTGACCATTTCAGCTCACTAATGCCAAAGATATTTAACTTTATGCATTCCATTTATTTTTTACTGGCATCGAAGATTCATACTTCATGTATTCCACATTAATGGCATTATTAATAGATGTTTACAGCTGTTTCTTCTCATTTTGAGTTGTGTCACATCAGCAAGTGAAGGTCCAGAAAGCTTTACTTCACCCATATTAAGGTCAATTCTACATTGAGAGACAAGTCTTCCCCAGTCATATTTTCAGTACCTTCCAACTTGAGAGCCTCATCTTCGGCACGATACAAGGTTTACTGCTATTCATGATGTTTCCAGTGGCTAGCTAGTCAGAGTAGCCTGCCTCTAATTCTTATTAGTTTGAAAGCTCCAAAGAAATTTGTCCACCATGCATAACCCTACTGGTATTTAAAATACTGGTGGCATAGCTTTCAGCATAGCAGCAACAGACAAGCTACCACAGTACGACAAACTGACACAAGAGTGGTGGTTGGCACAATTACAACCTGAAGTTGACATCATTCCACCTACCAGAGTAGAGGGAACAGCATTCTATGTTCCCTCTCCTTTTGTAACTGTCTCAATCAACAGCGTGTGACAGAAGTGACTTCATGATTTCTGAAATTGGATCATAAACACAATGTGGCTTCTCTCCATCTCTTAGAGCTCTCACCTTGTAGAAGCCAGCCTCCTTTCTATGAGGACATACAAGTAACCCTGTGAGAAGATCTGAGTCTCCCAGCCCACAGTCTGCAATTAATTTAAACCATGTGAGTGAGTCATCTCAAGTTTCAGTCAAGACAACAAGGACTACTACAGCCACCTTCAACATATGACAGCAATCACCTTACAGATCCCAAGTCAGAAAGAACTACACAACCAAACCCACTCAAATAGAAACTGCCTATTCCAACCAACCACCACTCAATTATCAGGTTGTCATAATGTGGTGGCTTTTTTTTTTTTTTTTCTCTCTCCATATAAATGAAGAAAATATTGAAGTTGCCAAAGACTTCATTTTGCTCATATCAACCTAAACACTCATGGAAGCAACAATGAAGAAATCAAATGACATATTGCATTAGGTAAATCTGCTGTGCAAGACCTCTTTAAAGTTTTGAAGAGCAAAGATGATGTTAGTTTAAGGACTAAGGTGCACCTGACCCAAACCATGGCATTTCCAATAACCACATATGCATGTGAAAGTTGGACAGTGAGTAAGGAAGACCATAGAAGAATTGAGGCATTTGAGTTGTGGTACTGGAGAAGAATATTGAAAGTACCATGGGCTTCCAAGGGAACAAACAAATATGTTTGGGAAGAAGTATAACCAGAATGCTCCTTGGAAACCAGGATGGCTACACTTCATCTCTCGTGCTTCAGACATATTGTCAGGAGGGACCAGGAAATAAACTGACTATCCCATTGAAAAATATTAAATATTTGAAAACATCATTAAGAAAAGTAAAACAAAGTCATAATGTTTTCTTCCAATTATAAAAAAGTCTAATTTATAATTGGAAGAAAACATTCACAATACATACATCTGACAGAGGACTCAAATAATGAAATAACCATTAGAATAACCATTAGAAATGGTCAAAAGGTTTTAAGATACTTCACAAAAAAAGGCATACAAATAGCTATTAAGCACACAAAAAAATGCTCATAAACCATTAGTAATTAGGGAAATACAGGAAGACACACAGAGGTGCATATGGGTTCAGATAACAAAAGTAAACACTAGTATATACTCAATTCTGCATTATCAGTAATAACAAACATTAACCTACAAGTGAATACATAAGTAGACAGTCAAAATAGGCAGCTATGGATGGGTGAATGGGACTACAACCAAGATAATATATAGAATTGGGAGGTGATGTTTCTGCACATCATTTGTTGTTATTGTTGTTAAGTGATACTAAGTTGTTTTATACTCATGTCAACCCTGTTAGCAGTTCATTGCTTATCCTACATCAGAGCAAAGAGGTAGCAAAGTTAGGAAAACTTCTTAGCCATAATCAAACACCTTGAACGAATGAGTCGCTGGGTTTTAGGGTTCAAGACCGTGTTCATGGGGAACATCAAGGTCAATATCTGTAACATAGTCCACAAAGTCAATGTTCTACATCCCACTTTGGTGTGTAATGGCAGCAGTCTTAAAAGCTTGCAAGAGGTCATTCAAGATGTAACTATTGTTCTCTCCCATTTGGAGCAAAGAGTAAAGGAAATCAAAGACATATGAAAACAATTAGTCCAAAGGACTGATGGATAACACAGATGTCAGCATACATGACCCTTAGTCCTGAATAACTACATGATGACTGGCTACTTCTGTTAACCATTCTGGAAGTGGTCACTATAGAAAAGCCTGCATATAGAGAGGGGGGAAATGTGGCAAACCATTAAAACCATGAAAAAGACCAGGCTTATTGGTCTGATAAAGTACTGGTGTGGTGCTGAAGGATAAGTAATGGTCTACTAACCACAAGGTCAGCAGTTCAAACCAACCAGCCACTCCTCAGAAACACTATTCAGGGTGGCTATGAGTTGGAATCAACCTGACGGCAAACAACAACAACAAAACATAGAAGGCAGGAAGGAATAGACAAGAAGGACAAATGGAAATGGTGAACACAAAGAGGAAGAGAGAAAAATATTGTTTTATTGTGGTGATTTTAGTTAATGTCATGAAAAAACTTGGTATGAATGATTAAATGAAAAAATAATTTGCTTTGTAAACTTTCATCCAAATGACAATAAAAACGGTAAATTTGAAAAATAAAGTAATGCAATTGAAAAACACAATGAGATCACTGTTGGCCTTAGGTGCCATCAAGTCAGTACCTACTCATGGCAGCCCTATGCACAACAGAATTAAACACTGCCTGGTCCTGTGCCAGCCTCACTATAATGGCTACATTTAAGACCACTGCTGCTGCCACTGTGCCAATCCAACTCATTGGGGGTCTTCACCTTTTTCTCCAACACTCTACTTTACCAAGCATGATGTTCTTCTCCAAGTATTGGTACCTCCTGATAAAATATCCTAAGATGTTAGGATGTTGTGAGACAAAGTATGGCCATCCTGGTTTCCAAGGAACATTCTGGTTGTCCTTCTTTCAGCACAGATCTGTTTGTTCTTTTGGTAGTCCATGATACTTCCAATATTCTCCTCCAACACCATAGCGCAAATGCATCAAATTATTGTATGGTCTTCCTTACTCACTGTCCAACTTTCACATGCATATGAGGCTATTGAAAATACCATGGTTTGGGTCAGGTGTCCCTTAGTCCTCAGACTGACATCTTTATTCTTCAAAACTTTAAAGAGGTCTTGCACAGCAGATTTACCTAATGCAATATGTCATTTGATTTCTTGACTGCTGCTTCCATGAGTGCTTAGGTTGACCTGAGCACAATGAAGTCTTAGAAAACCTCAATCTTTTCTCCATTTATATGGATGTTGTATATTGGTCCAACAGTAAGGATTTTTGTTTTCTTTACACTGAGGTACAGAACCCATACCAAAGTTTGTATTCTTTGATGTCCATCAGTAAGTACTTTAAATCCTTTCAGCAAGCAAGATTGTATCATCTGAATATCACAGATTATTACTGAGTTTTCCTCAGATCCTGAGACCATGTTTTTCTTCATATAATTCAACTTCTTGGATTATGTGTTCAGCATAGAGGTTGAATAAATATGGTGAAAAAATACAACCCTGGAGGACACCTTTCCTAATTTTAAACTATTCAGTGTTACCTTGTTCTGTTTGAATATCTGCCTCTTGGTCTATGTACAGGTTCCTCATGAGCACAATTAAGTGTTCCAGAATCCACATTTTCCAAAATAGTTTCTCATGGTCCACATAATTGCAATCTTTGCATGTTCAATAAAGCACAGGTAATCTCTTGTAGTCTCTGCTTTCAGCCAAGATCCATCTGACCTCAGCAATGATATCCCTCATTCCATGTCCTAGTCTGAATTCCTCTTGAACCTGTGGAAGTTCACTGCTAGAGTATGTTTGCAGCCTTTTTAAAACTATCTGTAGCAAAATTTCACTTGCATGAGATATTGATGATATTGTCCACTGTTTACCTATGCCCTTTGTAAGGTTCATATATATTTATGTCAAAATTTGGGGTCATTTAAGTAGTACCATCTTCAGATTCAATTAATTAATACCAATAGTTTTCTTCCCATATGTCTGTTTTATGTTTATCCCTCAGCCTCTAAGCCAAACCCTCAAACCTATTTTTTAATTACTTTAAATAAACTGTGAGACCATAATCTGTTAATCCTATATGGGACGTTTGAATTTTGATAGACTTGAAGGAAATAGTAAAAAAAGTAAACTGCAAAGTTGAAGCTTTAGAGTATTGGAATGTATACAATATTATAATATAGATCAGCACTGCAAACCACAGGTGTGCAGTTCAAACCAACCAACTCACCAGCTGCTCCTCAGAAACCCTGTACAAGGGTCACTATCAGTCAGAACCAACTCAATGGTGCTCAACAACAACAACAAATATTACAATAGCCAATGATTTTTTAAAATAAAATAATCATCTTATTTTTGTTTGATAATTATCACTTTGAGTGTGTTTTTGCCTTAACTGAAATTGTGCACATTATCATAAATAAATGGGTTAAAGGAAAATAAGTAATTTGCATTTTATAAATGTAATTAGCATTAATAGGATGTATGTACTCTAAAAGTCTAGATGATATACTTTCGTTAATTCTCTTCCCCTGATAGAGTTAAGTGATTCCAGAATTTATTCCTTTATAATTAAATAGTGCTAACAAGGATAACTCAGTTTGATGAACATTTAGGGCTCAATAGAATAGGACTTTAGGAACTTTAACAACATAATAGAATTTCTTTTTCATTTTTATTTTTCCTTTTTTTTTTTTTTTTTTTGCTCTCTGTACATCAAGCTTTCAAAGATACCTTTAAAAGTATTCCTACAATAGTTGTTTGCTCCCACATAGAAATTTCATTCTGAATAAAGTGAGTTTTTTAACACACCAAAGTGCAGAATGTACCCAAAGATTGACTAAATAATTGTGTGATTTTTCAAATAGGTTAGATGCTGTTTTGTAAGAACAGAATTCATTTATAGGATCAACAATAAAAAAGTCATTCAGTAACATCTAATTCAACATGAATACTGAGCAAAATACAATTTTTAAAAAGTGCTACATTAATTCCCAGGAAACACACTTAATCAACAAAAGAGTATTGCTTCTCTTTGTGTTCTATTATATGTTTTCCATTTGTATAGCTCATCCATTTAACAGGTGTTCTGACTTAAATGCATATGGTGTTTTTATTTATTAGTACTTTTTTACTAAGAAATATTTGTTATATCATGAAAGCTAATAAATCAATCAGAGATTAAGAGTAAGTGTGGCTCACTTTCATTTTTTTAATGTTATTTATGAAATAATTGGTTTTATACTTTGCTCAAAAATCAGAATCTTTTTAATCCATTGACCAGAGGTTAAATATGCCACCACCATTTAGGTGTCTATGAGGTTATACCTTTTTACTTAATTTTTTTTTACTGTCTTCTTGGCTAGAGATAAATATTAGGCAAATGTGCTGCACAAGAACACTTTAAAGTGCTCTAAAACAAAGATGTCAGCCTGACCCATGGATGGTATTTTCAATAGCATCATATGTGTGCAAATGTTGGACCATGAGTAAGGAAGATCATAGAAGAATTGTTACTTTTGAGTTATGGTGTTGGAGGAGAATATTGAAAGTACCAAGGACTGCCAAAAGAACAAACAAATCAGTGTTGGAAGCAGTACAGCCAAAGTGCTCCTTAGAAGCCAGGATGGTCATACTTTTTCTCTTGCACTTTGCACATGTTATCAGAAGGGACCAGTTGCTAGGGAAGGATATCATTTTTGGTAGAGTAGAGGGATGGAGAAAAATAGGAAGAACCCCGGTGAGGTGGACTGAAACAGTGGGAACAGCAATGCGGTCAGGCATAGCAGTGATTGTGAGGCTGGCGCAGGACCGGGCAGTGTTTTGTTCTGTTGTGCATAGGGTCGCTATGAGTCAGCACCAACTCAATGACACCTAAGAACAACAATCTGTGATCAATGTATAAGTTATGGAATAGGAAGAAAGTTGAAAAAGTAGAAAAAGTCATTTATTCAATCATACAGGTGGTGGTGGTGGTGGTTGGTTTTGTTCCATAGATTTGATTCCAACTCACAGTAACCCTATTATAGGGTTTTTGAGGCTAAAAATCTTTACAGGAGCAGAAAGCCTCATCTTTCTACTGCAGAGCACCTGGTAGATTTTAACTACTGCCCTGGTGTTTAGCAGACCAACTTGTAACCCACTATGCTACCAGGGCTCCTTAATCATACAGGTACACTGTAATTAATATTGTGCTATGTTCCTTGGATATTTCCAATTCGTTTTATCTATTCATAAAACATCAATATGTTTTTATACATACAGTTTTGCTATTATTTGTATATAATTTTTATCATACTTTCCCATGATAGCATTTATTTTATATGACATAATAAACTTGCCTTTAAGCATCCTTTTAATGATTGTATAATATTTCATAGAGTGTATGCATTATTTGTTGTTGTGGTTGTTGTTGTTAAGTGCCATCAAATCGGTACCAACACAGAGTGACCCTATGCACCACAGAACGAAACACTGCCTGGTCCTGGGCCAACCTCACAATTGTTGCCACACTTGAGCCCATTAAGGCTGCCACTTTGCCAATCCATCTCGCTGGGGTCTTCCTCATTTTTTCTGACCCTCTACCTTATTAAACATGATATCCTTCTCCAGTGACTGGTCCTTCTTGACAATATGTCCGAAGTATGAGAGATGAAGTTTGACCAGCTCTAGCTTCTAAGGAGCGCTCTGGCTACACTTCTTCCAACACAGATCTGATTGTTCTTTTGGCAGCCCATGGTATTTTTAACATACTCCTCCAACACCATAATTCAAATGCATCAATTATTTTACAGTTTTCCTTATTCACTGTCCAACTTTTGCATGCACATGAGGTTATTGAAAATATCAGGGCTTGGGTCAGGCATCATAATATAAATTAAGTCCACCTCATATCATTTAATGAGTAATTATACAAATAATATTAAATTTTCTCTAGTAGTTCAAACACATGCCTAAAGAAGCAGTGAGTGACAAGCTCATGTTCAACTTAAAAAGACTATATTAATTTTTAATCATAAAATTGACAGTAGAAATGATAACTGCTTTTCCTTAAATGTTTTTGACAATGAGGTCTTTGAGACCAAAGATGCAGGCATAAAATTCACAGATTTAATGTGAAATAGCCAGCTCATAATATTTTTATATTTTATTAGTCAATAAAATTATTTAACTTCTCATTTTTAAGACCATGCGAACAAACTGGAGGTCTAGGTAGTTACTTTAAATTTTAGTGTATGTAGAACTAGGAAGAATTGAATAGCATATCTATGTACAACTACATTAGCATACTTAGTATGTTGCAGCAAGAAATAACCCAAAAATCTCAATGGCTTACACCAACAAAAACATATTTTTTGTTTACCATAGATATCCACTGATGGTAGACTGCAGGTCAACAAACTGTATGTTGTCTTTACTCTGGGACACAGGTTTATAAAGTAGCTTTTATCTATAAAAGTTTTTATCTATAATAGAGATCTTGTAAGATTATTTTTAAAATCTGCTTATATTTCATTGACCAAAACATGAACTACGGCCATCATAAAGACCATTGTATAAGGATGTCTATGAAGTCCTGGTGTGGCGCTGTGGGTTAATGCACAGACTGCAAAGCCATTTGAACCACAAGGTCAGCGGTTCAAGCTCACCAGCTGCTCCTTGGAAACCCTATACAGGGTCGCTATGGGTCGGAATCAACTCGACAGCACTTAACAACAACAACAATGGTTCTATGGTATAATTTCCCTATAGTTAGGAGTTCTGAACTGAAGGAAAATAGATTATTTGATAGAATAGTAATTACATTCAAGTATAAGGATATGTCAAAAAGATTTTCTACAGATGCACAAGAACACCCAATCTTGCAGATAATACCCATTTGACTTAGTCTCAATGGCTTGATAATCAGAACTCGACTAGAGGAAGGTTAAAAGAAAAAAGAAAAACAATTTTTGATAAAGAAAATGCGAGTAAATTGCTACAATTTGATGAACTTGACCTATACTCATGGAAGGAGTAGCTCTAAATACCAATAGAGGGGGAAGGAATTTTCACATCAGGTATCAATGCTATCCCCTCCGTATACAGAATAGATAGGGACAGGCAACTAAGACATTAGCTACCTAAAATGAAGGGGCTATAAAGGCATGAAATGACTGGCTTACAAGTTTTCAAGTGGGAGTTTAGTTTAAGAGTGTGCAAGAAAAGGTCGAGTTCCTACTGAATAGTTTTCATCTT
>NW_006408529.1:28120408-28121652 GCF_000296735.1 Chrysochloris asiatica | reverse complement strand
GATCTGCCCTATAAATTTTCACTTGACTCACAATAAAAACTTAAAAAAAAAAAAAAAAGAAATGCTACTAGGGGTTCAACTCTTACATGTATGGGTTTATTCCAAACAAAACATGTTTAAGTAACTCTCTATGATCAGTAGATTCCTGAAGACAGGTTCTTCCAATAATTCATTTTTCTTAGACTTGTTGTTGTTAGGTACCATCAAGTCAGTACCGACCCATAATGACCCTACGCACAGCAGAACGAAACACTGCCCGATCCTGGGCCAACCTCACTACTGTTTCCACGCTTAAGCCCATCCATGCTGCCACTTGGCCAATCCATCTCATTGGGAGTCTTCCTCTTTTTCTCTGACCTTCCACCTTACCAAACATGATATCCTTCTCCAGTGACTTGTTCCTCCTGACAATATGTTCAAAGTATGTTCAAATTCATATGAAGTTACTAAAAACATCATGGATTGGGTCAAGTGCAACTTAGTTCTCAAACTGATATCTTTGCTCTTGAATACTTTAAAGAGGTCCTGTGCTGAAGATTTGCCCAATGCAATATGTCATTTGATTTCTTGACTGCTATTTTCATGAGTATTGATTGTGGATCCAAGCAAAATGAGGTCTTTAACAACTTCAATCTTTTCTCCATTTATTATGATGTTATTTATTGGTCAAGTGGTGAGGATTTTTGTTTTCTTCAAACTGAAGTGCAACCCATAATGCAGGATGTGGTCTTTGATCTTCATCAGCAAATATTTTAAATCCTCTTCACTTTCAGCAAGAAAGTTCACATTATCTGCATATTACAGGTTGCTACTGCATATTACAGGAGCTCTGGTAGCGTAGGGGTTATGAATCAGGCTGCTAACCTCAAGGTTAGCAGTTCGAAACTACCAGCTGTTCTGCAGGAGAAATTAGACTTTCTGCTCCCGTAAAGATTTTCAGCCTTGGATACCCTGTGCAGGTTCACTATGAGTCAGAACTGACTCCACAGTACTTAACAACAACCGTATCTTCTGCTAATCCTTATGCCATATGCTTCTTCATATAATCCAGTTTCTCAGATTATTTATTCAGCATATAGACTGACTAAGTATGTTGAAAGAATACAACCCTGGAAGGAACAAACAAGATGGCAGATCGGGTGGACGTATAGCAGAGAGCTCCAACAACAACAACACAGAATACCTGAACAAGGAGGCTCAGGAGATGGTCCCAGAACTCTGAACCACATATAAAGGAATACTTA
>NW_006408529.1:28114530-28116299 GCF_000296735.1 Chrysochloris asiatica | reverse complement strand
TATATAAACTTCAATGGTTTCCCTTCCCTAGAGAACACAAATTAAGACAGATAATTTAGCTATTATCTTCACACTTATGATCTAGAATCATTTTACAATTTACATGAAAACAGCATATGTGCATACACAAATATATTTTTCACTTTTCAGCAACATAAACAATGGCTATATATATGGTTCTCACCAGATGGAATACACAGGAGTCAAATTCACTACATCCATGGGGCATGACAATGGAGAATCTCAATATCATCAATCAAAATAATGCTAGGGGAAAACTGGGCAACTGTCCACCAATTTCTCATAAGCAAGTTCAGACTTAAGCTGAAGATATTTCAAAGAAGAGCCAAAATATGACCATAAACATATCCCATCTGAATTTAGAGACCAGATTAAGAATATATACTAATGACTGAGGCCATTGAAAATACCATAGCTTGGGCCAGGCACACCTTAGTCCTCAAACTGACATTTTAGTTCTTGAACACTTTAAAGAGGTTTTGTGAAGCATATTTTTTTTGTTTTGTTTTGTTTTGTTTACAGTTTTTATTGTGAATTGAGAGAAAGTTTACAGGGCAGATCATCAGTTTTACATTAAAAAAATCATATACCTTGTTTCATTACAATGGTTATAACACCCTCCATGTACCATCAGTTAACACTATTTCTCTCTATTCATTTTACTCCCTCCCCTTTTTTTTAAACACTCAGGTGTATATAATAATTTAAACCACCAAAGGGCACATTCTGCAAGTCGGCTTTCTGGCCTCCAGCTCTCAGTCCCTCTCTTCCCATGAATCTAGAGTCCTCAGCTGTTCCCTCTCTTGTTCAGCAGATTAGCCCAATGCAATAAACACATTGCTTGATTTCTTGCCATAGGCTTCCATGCGTATTGATAGTGGATTCAAGCAAAATGAAGTCTTTGACAAATCCTCTTCTCTTTCAGCAAGAGGTTTGTGTTGTCTGCATGTCACAGGTTGTTAATTAGTCTTCCTCCAATCCTTATGCCACATTCTTCTTCATATAATCCATCTTTTCAGATTATTTGCTCAGTATACAATGATACTGAAGGAGGAAGTTCAAGGTGCATTGAAAGAATTGGCAAAGAACAAGGCACCAGGAATTGATGGAATGAAAATTGAAATCTTTCAAAAAAGTGAGGCGGCACAGGAGGCACTCACTAATCTCTGCCAAGAAATTTGTAAGACAACTATCTGGCCAGCTGGTTGGAAGAGATCCATATTTGTGCCCATTCCAAAGAGAGGTGACCCATCGGAATGTGGAAATCATGGGAAAATATCTTTGATATCCCATGCCAAAAAAGTTTTACTAAAGGTAATACAGAAATGGCTGCAAGCATACATTAACAGAGAACTTCCAGAGGTTCAAGCCAGTTTCAGAAGAGGACATGGAAAAAGGTATATCACTGCTAATGTCCGATGGATCTTGGCTAAAGCAGAGAATATCAGAAAGATGTTTATCTGTGCTTTATTGACTACTCAAAGGTTTTCGATTGTGTGGATAATGACAAGCTATGGACAACATTGCAAAGTATAAGTATTCCAGATCACTTGATTGTGTTCATGAGGAATCTGTATCTGAACCAAGAGGCAGTTGTTCAAACAGAATATGGGAACATTGAATAGTTTAAAATTAAGAAATGTGTGCAACAATGTTATATTCTTTCACCATACTTATTTAACCTGTATGCTGAGCAAATAATACGAGAAGCTGGGTTCTATGAAGAAACAAGTGGCATCAGGATTGGA
>NW_006408529.1:28113375-28113881 GCF_000296735.1 Chrysochloris asiatica | reverse complement strand
TGACCCAGGATCAGGCAGTGTTTCGTTCTGCTGTACATAGGGTCACTATGAGTCAGTACCGACTTGATGACACCTAACAACAACAGCAATACCAATTGGATAGGTATGGTGAAATAATATAGCAATGGCATATACGTTTCCTGATTTTAATCCATTCAGTGGCCCCTTGTTCTGTTCAACTGACTGCCTCTTGGTCTACGTACAGCTTACTCATGAGCACAATTAAGTGTTCTAGAATACCCATTTTGGGCAGTATCTTCCATAGCTTGTCATGATTCATACAGTCAAAAGCTTTTCATAGTCAATAAAGCACAGGTAAACATCTTTTTGGTATTCTCTGCTCTAAGCTATGATCCACCTGATATCAGCAATGATATGCCTCATTCCACATCTGCATCTTAATCCAGTTTGAACCTCTGGCAGTTCCCTGTCAATGTAATATTGAACTTCTTCCTTTAGGATCATTGGCTCTTGATCATATGCTACCTCTTGAAATGGTTGAACAT
>NW_006408529.1:28111638-28112795 GCF_000296735.1 Chrysochloris asiatica | reverse complement strand
ATGACCTTTTGCTTTCTTCCTGTATAATGTTCTTGATGTCATCCACAATTCTTTTGGTCTTTGGTTTTTAATGTCTAATGTATCAAATCTGTTCTTCAGATGATCCCTAAATTTAGTTGGGATATATTCAAGGTCATATTTTAGCTCTCATGGACTTGTTTTCATTTTCTTAAGCTTCAATCTGAATTTGCATATGAGCAATTGATGGTCTGTTCCACAATCTGCCCCTCGCCTTGTTTTGGCTGATGATGTGGAGCTTTTCCAACTTCTCTTTCCATAGATGTAATCAGTTTAATTTCTGTGTCTTCTATCTGGTGATGTCCATGTGTATAGTCATCTTTTATGCAGACTAAAACAGGTATTTGAAATGAACAAACCATTTGTGTCACAGAACTGTATCACGCGATCTCCAGCATCATTTCTATCACCAAGGTCATATTTTCCAACTACTCATCCTTTCTCTTTATTTCCAACTTTTGCATTCCAATCTCCAGTGATTATCAATACATCTTGATTGCATTTTTTTATCAATTTCAGACTGAAGAAATTGGTAGAATTCTTCTATTTCATCTTCACTGGCTGTAGTGTTTAATGTGTAAATTTGAATAATGGTGGTATTAACTGGTCTTCCCTTTAGATGCATGGATATTATCCCATCACAAACAGCCTTGTTCCTCATGACAGGTCTTGATATGTTCTTTCTGACAATTAATGCAGGGCCATTTCTCTTAGTTTGTCATTTCCAGCATAGTAAACCATGTGGTTGTAAGATTCAAAATGGCCATTTCAGCTCACTAATGCCTAGGATATCAATGTTTATGTGTTCCATTCATTTTTCACAATTTCCAGTTTTCCTTGATTCATATTTTATATATTCCATGTTATGATTTTTAATGGATGCTTACAGCTGTTTCTCTTCATTTTGAGTTGTGCCCCATCAACAAATAAAGATCCCAAGGGCATTACTTTATTTGTGAGGCGGCTCTTCCCTAGTTGCATTTTGAGTGCCTTCTAACCAAAAGGATCGTTTTCAGCACTATATCCTCAAGTGTTTTACTGCTATTCATAAGATTTCCAGCGACTAAAAATTTGGAAGTAGTTCATCTCTCCTTCTTCCTAGTCTTCGTCTAGAAGCTCATCTGAAACCTATCCAACAT
>NW_006408529.1:28089112-28111148 GCF_000296735.1 Chrysochloris asiatica | reverse complement strand
TTTCATGTTGCTGTGATGCTAGAAGTGTTGCCACAATTATTGGGTATATCATCAGCATCACCCATAGTGGGCAGGTTTCTGTGGAAGTTTCAGACTAAGACAGACTAGGAGGAAGGAGCGGCAGACTACTTCTGAATGTTTAGCTGCAGAAATCCTTACAAAGAGTTGTGGGATGTTGTAAGATATAGTGCCAGAAATAAAAACATGATTAACAGCTTCAAAGATTTTCAGATATAGTGCCTGAAGTTGAGTCCATCAAGTTGGAAGGCACTCAAAATATGACTGGGTAAGAGCTGCCTTCTCAAAGCAGAATTATCCATACCAGAGTAAATTGAATAAAGCTTTCAAGACCTTCATTTGCTAATGGGGCCCAACTAAAATGAGGAGGAATGGCTGCAAATATCCATTAATAATCAGACCATATAATGTACAAAGTATAAATCTAGAAAAAATGGAATTTATAAAAAACTGAAATGGAAAGCATAGAGATCAATACCCTAGGCCTTAATGAGTTATGTGAATTGGTATTAGTCACTCATATCTGACAATCATATGGTTTATTATGTTGGGAAGGACAAACACAAGAGTAATGATGTAGCATTCATGATGAAAAAGAACATTTCAAGATCTATGTTGAAATACAATGCTGTTTGTGATCGGATGATTCCATATGCCTACAGGGACTCCTGGTGTGGTGCTGTAGGATAAGCACTGGACTGCTAACTACAAGGTCAGTGGTTCAAACCCACCAGCTGTTCCTTGGAAACCCTATACAGGGTCGCTATGAGTCGGAATTGATTCCAGAGCACTTAACAACAACAACACAAAGAAACAAGTTAATACCACTATTAATCAAATTTGTGCACAAACCACTTAGTCAGTGAAAATGAAATTGAACCATTCTATCAACGTCTTCATGGAGCTCTGGTAACAGAGTAGTTATGAATCAGGCTGCAAACTTCAAGGTCAGTAGTTCAAGACTACAAGCCAGTCCGTGGGAGAAAGATGAAGCTTTTGCTCCTGTAAAAATTTACAGCCTTGGAAATCCTATGCAGGGTTGCTATGAATAGAATCTGCTCCATGGCACACCACCACCACCACCATCAACTTTTTCAGCCTGAAATTGATCAAACATGCACTCAAGATGTATTCATAATTACTGGTGATTGGAAGGCAAAGGTTGGAAACAAAAAAGAAGGATGGACAGTTGGAAATATGGCTTTGGTAATAGAAACAATGCTGGAAATTACATGACAAAATTTTGCAACACCAATGACTTATTTATTACAAATACCTTTTTAAAACAACATAAAATGCAACTTTAAACTTGAATCTCACCAGATGGAATATGCAGGCATCAAACTGACTACATCTGTGAAAAGTTGTTGTTGTTAAGTGCCGTCGAGTCGGTTCCGACCCATAGCAACCCTGTTCAGGGTTTCCAAGGCTGTAAATCTTTATGGGAGTAGAAAGCCTCATCTTTCTCCCATGGAGCAGCAGCTGGTAGTTTTGAATTGCTGACCTTAAGGCTCACAGCCCGATTCGTAACCACTACACTACCAGAGCTCCTCACATCTGTGAGAAGAAATGGTGGGAAAGTTTAATATTATTAGCTAAAACAAAGCCAGGGACAGACTGTGGAACAGACCATCAATTGTGCACATACTGAATGAAGTTCAAGAAATTTAAAACAAGTCCATGAGAACCAAAATATGACCTTGACCTGAATTTAGAGACCATCTCAAGAACATAATGGATGCATTTGACACCAATGACTGAAGTTCAAAATAATTGTGGGAAGCCATCAAAAAAGCAAGAGAAAATTAAAAAGACAGGAAAGAAGGAAAAGACCAAAAATGAATGTCAGAAGAGACTCTAAAACTTCCTCTTGAGCTTAGAGATGCTAAAGCAAATTGAGAAATGATGAAGTAAGTCAAAGAGCTGAATAGATCATTTCAAAGGGTAGCTCAAGAAGACAAAGTAAAGTAGTATTATAATGAAGTGTGCAAAGATCTGGGGTTAGAAAACCAAAAGGGAAGAGTATGCTCAGCATTTACCAAGCTGAAAGAACTGAAGAGAAACATTCGAGCCTTGACTTGTAATATTTAAAGATTGTATGGGAAAAATAATGAATTATACAGAAAGCATCAAAAGAAGATAGAGGGTATACACAGGATCACTGTACCAGAAATATATGGCCAATGTTCAACCATTGTAAGAGGTAGCATATCATCAAGAATTATGATACTGAAGAACGAAGTCCAAGCTGCACTGAAGGTATTGGCAAAAGAAAAAAGTTTCAGGAATTGACAGGATACAAATTGAAATCTTTCAACAAACTGATGAGCACTGAAGGCACTCACTCATTTATGCCAAGAAATTTAGAAGACAGCTATTTGGCCAACCAATTGGAAGAGAAGCATATTTGTACCCAATACAAATAAAATTTTGCTGAAGATAATGCAAAAACGGCTGCAACAGTACATTGAGAGGAAACTGCCAGAAATTCAAGCAGATTTAGAAGATATGGAACTAGGGATACCATTTCTGACATCATATGGCTCTTGGCTAAAAGCAGAGAAAACCAGAAAGATGTTTCCTTGTGTTTTTTGGACTATACAAAGGTTTCCAACTGTGTGGATTGTGACAAGCTTACAGATAGTATTGCAAAGAATAGGTATTCCAGAACACTTAATTGTTCTCATAAGTAAACTGTACATAGACCAAAAGGCACTTGTTTGAACACAAAAGGTGGACACTGAGTGATTTTAAATCAGGAAAGATGTGTGCCAGGGCCGTATTCTTTCACCATATTTATTGACTCTGTATACTGAGCAAATCATATGAAAACAGCATTATATGAAGAAGAATGTGGCATCAGTATTGGAGGAAATCTCATTAAAAACCTGTTGATATGCAATTGATATATCCTTGCTGAATATAAAGAGGGCTTAAAATAATTACTGATAAAGATCCAAGACCACAGACTTTAGTAAGCATTGTACCTCAATTAAAAAAAAAAAATAAGCATAGTATATGTAATCAAAGGAAAATTCAGTTGTTATGGAAAAGCTCTGTACTCTATAACTCTATTAGATAGTCAGTCATTGCTTGGTCAGCTAAGCCTCTGCAATTCTTGGAGACTCATTGTGATTTGTTACAAATTCAATTTATGAAATTATGAGCATTATAACTTTGATGACTTTCTTTCATTCTACTAATTTAAAAAAATGTTTTGTTTTTGTATGAAAACAGCCTTTATTGCAGTAGGTACTAATTTGTTTATTATGCATAAAACAAATAATCACCTGCATTAAGGCGCAAAACAACAATAGTAACAGGACTGCCCTGTAGCATTTCTGAGGCTATAAACCTTTCCAGAAGCAAACTACTTCATATTTCTCCTGAGGAAAGGCTGATAGATTCAAACCCTTAACTTTCAATATGAATTTCACCTCAACATCAAGAAAACAAAAATCCTCACAAATGGATCAATAAGCAACATCGGAAAAAGTAGAAAAAAGATTGAAGTTGTCAAGGATTTCATTTTACTTGGATCCACAATCAATTCCCATAAAAGTTGTTGTTGTTAAGTGCCTTCAAGTCAATCCCAAATCATAATGTCCCTATATGGGGTCTCCAAGGAGCAGCTGGTGGCTTTTAACCTTTCAGTTAGCAGTACAGTATTTATCTTACAACACCTCTCTAAAGTGTTAAAAAGAAAAAATGTCTCTTTGAGGGCTAAGATTACCTCATGTACTAAGCCAGTGTTTGTATGCACAATCAATCACCTCATGTACATAAAACACTGAAGAAGAATTGATGCATTTCAATTGTGGTGTTGCTGCCAGAACACACAATTCTGTCTTGTAAATACTGGTTAATTGTTCCTTAGACGTGAGAATGGCAAGATTTTTGTCTTATGTACTTTGGACTTGTTATCAGGAGGGAAGAGTCCCAGAAGAAGGATATCATGTATGGTAATGTAGAGGATTATCAAAAAGAAGCCCCTGTTATAGGGGAGCACAGAGACCCTACCTTCAAATATATAAGTATTATAAATACTTTTCATAAATATTATAGAGACTTTATTAACTTTTAAACAGGAGTAAATACAAAACAAAGACAAGCATAGGTCACCCAGTGGAAGAAATCACAGACACCATGATGAGCTTCCAATGTTCCATCTCCCTTTTATAGGGCACAGAAAGAAGGAATCTCTTCCCACAACCATGCCTGGTGGCAGCAATGCATATCCATGCCGGGCCTATGGAAAGCAAGGAGGGAACTCCTGCAGCTTACAAACTACCTCTGAGGCTCTCAGGGTGACGTCACAACCAGGCAACGATTAGAAGTGTGTCCAGGAATGTTTTTGTGAGGGTTGGCTCCAGGAAATGGCCAAAAACCCACATTAAAATATACTCTGCTTCTAACTCTGGCAGTTTACCTGTCAGAGGTGCAAGAGGCACTCAAGAAAAATTGGCATCTGAACAATTAAATCTAGGCACAAAATGGAATTATGCTCTGCCTAGTTGGAGTCTTTCAAAGGCAAAAAGCTTTCATATTTCATGCTCTACAACTCCTCTCAATGGGATCAATTGACATAGTCTCTGCAACAATGGACTTGAGCATAGCAGCAATTGTGAGGATGGCAGGAGGTTGGGCAGTTTTCATTGCATTCAGAATCAACTCAGGAGTACCTAACAACAACCACCATAGCTCTTGTTTTAGTGCAGGAAGTATTTTTTAAATGTCTCTATTCTTTGAACCGGAGTCCTGGTGTGGCGCTGTGGGTTAATACGCCAGACTGCAAAGTCTGTGTATATATATACTGCGTGTATAGTGTCTCTGTGTATATATACTGAGTGTATAATATTTGTGTGTGTGTCTCTGTGTGTATATACTGCATGTATAGTGTCTCTGTGTGTATAGTGTCTCTGTGTCTATGTATAAACTGTTTGTATAGTATAGTGTCTCTGTGTGTGTATACTACTTGTATAGTGACTCTGTGTGTGTCTGTGTGTGTATATACTGCATGTATAGTGTCTGTGTGTATATATACTGCATGTATAGTGTCTCTGTGTGTATATACTGCATGTATAGTGTCTCTGTGTGTATATTCTGTGTGTATTGTGTCTCTGTGTCTATGTATATACTGTTTGTATAGTGTCTCTGTGTGTATATACTATGTGTATAGTGTCTCTGTGTGTGTCTGTGTGTGTATATACTACGTGTATAGTGTCTGTGTGTATATATACTGCATGTATAGTGTCTCTGTGTGTATATTCTGTGTGTATAGTGTCTCTGTGTCTATGTATATACTGTTGTATAGTATAGTGTCTCTGTGTGTGTATACTACATGTATAGTGCCTCTGTGTGTGTCTATGTGTATATATACTGAGTGTATAGTGTCTGTGTGTATGTGTCTGTGTGTGTATATACTGAGTGTATAGTGTCTGTGTGTGTATATACTGCATGTATAGTGTCTCTGTGTGTATATACTGCATATATAGTGTCTCTGTGTGTATACTCTGTGTGTATTGTGTCTCTGTGTCTATGTATATACTGTTTGTATAGTATAGTGTCTCTGTGTGTATATTCTGTGTGTATAGTGTCTCTGTGTCTATGTATATACTGTTTGTGTAGTATAGTATCTCTGTGTGTGTATACTATGTGTATAGTGTCTCTGTGTGTGTCTGTTTGTGTACATACTGCGTGTATAGTGTCTGTGTGTGTATATACTGCTTGTATAGTGTCTCTCTGTGTGTGTCTGTGTGTGTGTATATTGTGTGTATAGTGTCTCTATGTGCATGTCTCTGTATATACTGTGTGTACAGTGTCTGTGTGTGTGTCTGTGTGTGTATATAGTGCATGTATAGTGTCTGTGTGTGTATATACTGTATGCAGAGTGTCTCTGTGTATGTGTCTCTATGTGTGTATATACTGCATGTATAGTGTCTCTGTGTACATCTGGCATTCCCCTTTTCCTTTAAACATGAAGAATACTGAGGCTAACATTACTGAGTTTGCAAAACAGTGCTTGCCCCTCTCCCCACACAATATGATGGGGTCCACATTCTTATCTATGGGTTCCCATATTCCACTCCCTGAAAGTGATTCCTTCTCTTTGTGGTGTCTGCCCTCCCCACAGATAAAGAAATAATCTCCCTTAAAAAAAAAAAAAGGTCAACAGTTCAGGTTCACCAGCTGCTCCTTGGAAACCCTATACAGGGTCACTATGGATCAGAATCAACTTGAGGGCACTTAACAACAATTCTTTGAACCTATCTTTTTGCAACATGGTCTTTTTTTTCTTTTTCCCTTTTCATTGTAGTAGCATGTTTGTGTAATTACCTTGGTGTTTTATATATTTTATTCATGGCTAAATAAAGCAGTTTAATGCATACCTGCTTTTTACTCCCACATACTGGATAAAGTATCTTTCATATTCTCCCCACTCTTATTGGAAAATTGTATGTCATTCCATAAAAGCTACTGTTTGAAATCTAGGTGTTCAGACTACACACTGCCCTAAACAAGCACGTTCTCCCATTATAACTTTGCTAATGCAAGGTCAGTGGTTCAAGCTCACTAGCTGCTCCTTGAAAACCCTGTACAGGGTCGCTATGGGTCAGAATTGACTCAACGGCACTTAACAACAAATATTATATTAATAGTTTTGTTGCCTTAATCTTCACTTCCATATAAGTACACCAATGCCATGCAGCTAACTTCAGGGTCATCCATTCTTTAAAAACAAATATATGGGCACACCCTCTTTTCCAGAAGCATCTGGATCTCACCTTCTGTCCACACTGAGCCAGCCTAGCATTTTCTTTACAGTGTGTCAGTCTCTTCCTCAGCATGTCGGCCATGAAGACCCTGAACCCCAAGGCTGAGGTGAGCCTAGGATACTCTAGCAGTCAACATTAGTGCGGCCCAAGGACTACAGAACATGCTGAGGACCAATCTGGGCCCCAAGGGCACCATGAAGATGCTTGTTTTTGGTGCTGGAGACATCAAGCTTACGAAAGATGGAAATGCAAATTCATGAAATGCAAATTCAACACCCAACAGCCTCCTTAATAGCAAAAGCAGCAAAAACCCAGGATGACATAACCGGTACGACTTCCAACATTCTGATCATCGCAGAGCTGCTGAAACAGGCAGACCTCTACATATCTGAAGGTCTGCATCCCACAATCATAACTGAAAGATCTGAAGCTACAAAGGAAAACGCACTTGAACAAATCAAAGTAAGCAAAGAGATGAACAGAGAAACCTTGATAAATGTTGGCAGAACATGTCTCTTTGCATACTAAAGTTCATGCTCAGCTTGCTGACAACTTAACAGAGGCTGTAGCTGATTCCATTTTGGCCATTAAAAAACAAGATATTCAAGACTTTTTCATGATTGAAATTATGGAAATAAAACAAATTTGAAACTGATACAAGCCTAATCAGAGGACTCGTTCTGGACCATGGGACAAGGCATCCTGATATGAAGAAAAGAGTGGAAGATGTGTACATACTCACATGCAATGTGTCTTTACAATATGAAAAAACAGAAGTGAACTCTGGCTTATTTTACAAGAGTGCCGAAGAGAGAGAGAAACTTTTAAAAGCAAACATAAAAATTCATCAAAGATCAAGTTAAAAAAATAATAGAACTGAAAAAGAAAGTCTGTGGTGATTCCAATAAAGGATGTGTTGTTATTAATCAAAAGGGAATTGACCTTTTTCCCTTAGACGCCCTTGCAAAGGAAGTGGCTCTGCGCAGAGTGAAATGGAGAAACATGGAGAGGCTGACACTTGCCTGTGGCGAGGTGGCTCTAAATTCTTTAGATGCCATAAATCCTGACTGTTTGGGACACACAGGACTGGTCTTTGAGTACACGTTGGAAGAAGAGGAGTTCACCTTTATTGAGAAGTGAAATAATCTGCTCTCTGTCACATTCTTTATCAAAGGACCAAATAAGCACACCCTCACTCAAATCAAAGATACAATCCTAGATGGTTGAGGTCTGTCAAAAATGCCAATACTGATGACTATGTGGTTCCCAGGGCTGGTGCAGTGGAAGTAGCAATGGCAGAGGCTCTGATGAAATACAAATCTAGCGTCAAGGGTAGGGCCCAACTGGGAGTCCAAGCATTTGCTGATGCATTGCTCATTATCCCCAAGGTTCTTGCTCAGAACTTGGGTTTTGACCTTCAGGAAACACTAGTCAAACTTCAAGCAGAATATTCTGAATCAGGTCAACTTGTGGGTGTCAACTTGAACACAGGTGAACCAATGTTGTCAGCAGAAGCAGGCATATGGAATAACTATTGTGGAAAGAAACAGCTTCTTCACTCCTGCATTGTAATTGCTACCAATATTCTCCTGGTTGATGAGATCATGCAAGCTGGGATGTCCTTTCTGAAAGGTTGAATTGAAGCATCCCTCGTATCATCTGAACTGTGAAGACTATAGAGGGATCCAAGGAACAGAGCAGTGGAAATTTTTGTGAAGTCTTGAATGATTCCCATCTTGAAAGAGATCACTGTTATCTATTCAAATTCTGAAGTTCTGAGATAATAATTACAGTATTTTTCAATTGCACTGAAGCAAGTCCTGTCACCCACTGAATAGGTGGGTTTTCTTTAGTTGCAATGACCTAACAGTCCATGTTAAATAATTATGTTATCTAGCTTGTTAATAAATAATCTGATTTTAATGGCATAATTTCTTATAGATATATTTAAGTTTATCTAACAGTTCTGTAATAAGGATTTCAGTTTTACCTTTTTCTAATATAAGCACCTAAGTAACAAGTTTTTGAAAGCATCTCTATTTCCTTAGTACAGCTTCCTATGAGTATGATTGGCACCATTGGTTTTTCTACACCTTTGAAATAAATAGTTTTGCTAAAATGTGGTCCTCATCTGTCTTTCCCCCACCCTCCAAAAAAATTGCCGCTTATGCTCTGTTAAGTGAAGTGGGGGGAAATTAAGATCAAGGAACAGCTAAAATGACAGGCATAGTGATCGGGATTTGAGGGTGTTTGAAGATTGGGGCTGACCATGTTTTTATGCCTCTGTATTAATGCTTATGCTGAAATGTTCATCCCAAACCCTACAATGTCAACATTTTCTGATCCAATTTACTGTTAGATCTCCTGTTTCTACAAAATTGTTGAAAAAGCACTCATTTGAAATTCAAGTAATCAGAATTCTATTCCTTGTTCTCATCTAAGTAGTTAGTTTCTAGAAAATCATTTTTTTCTTTTCTGAGTATCCAGTTACATTGTTGGAAAAATGATATTCATCAAGAAGGGAAAGGAAGACTTAAAGGATTTCAATGTTGTTGTTTTGGGTTTGTTTCTTTGTTTTCCTTTCTATTTGTTTCATAGTAATTGAAATTTTCCATTCCTGAGTCACCTAAATATATATTTATTAATAACACCATGAATATATACATTTATCTCTATAATTTTTCTGTTTGGGTCTCTTCCATTCAACTAGGACCGAGTAAGTATGTTGACTTGGAGATACCCTACCCCAATAATCTCAAGTAGCCTTTCTAAAAGCTTTCAACAATTTAAAATGCTGTGTCACAATAGATCCTATTTCCATTAAAATAAGACTTATAAAGCAGTAAACATTAATTTCATTATGCCTGTACAATCATGTTACAAACTTCTGCAATTATGCTGAAATAGTCAAAGGAAAAAACGTCTTTGGATTGTTTTACTAGGGCATTGTATCACTGAATGAATGTTGTTCAGAAAGACAGAATCCTCTATGAGTATTTATCTCTGAGGGAACTGAAATGCAGAGATTTTTCTGTGTGAGTGATGGAAGGCTAAAATTCCAACAAGTCAGATCACCACCTATTGTCATTCAGATATTAGGACCAACAGAAAGCTACCATTACACCTAAACAAGAGAGAGACAAAGAGAAGGAGAACTGGTACTAGAAGGCGGAGCCTGAGTCACACCTTATTAAACCTGAAATCATGGCCAGACTTCTACAGAGAAATGGAGTCCCAGAGAAGTCATGACTCCTACCAGATAACTGTTCAAGATGAGTTTGAAGGAGATGGACTCAAAGAAGAAATGCTCTAGAGTCATCCCACCCACACACACCTCCACCTCTACCAATCTGTACTTTCCCAGTAATGTCTCCCACTAACTGCAGCCAGCTGTAGGCCTCCTGACACGGTGGAAGTCTGGGGAAAGCAGCTTGCAGAGGGCATTCCTGCAGGGGAAGAGTAAGGAAAGAACCAGCATAGGCACTAGTATGGTAGGCTCACATAAAACATATACCATTGCCCTAGAACAGGTGCTGATTTGGTGTATGCATAATAAACAAATTAGTACCTACTGCAATAAAGACTGCTTTCATATGAGAACAAAACATTGTTTTATATTCATTAGCAAAATGAAAGAAAGTCATCAAAGTCATCATTCTCATAATTTCATTAGTTGAATTTGTATTGCAAATCAGAATGAGTCTCCAGGAAGCCCAGAGGCCTATCTGACTAAGCAATGACTAAATTTTTAGTAGAGTTATAGAGTGCAGACCTACTCTACAACTACTGAATTTTCATTTGATTACATACACTATGCCAAGTTCATTTAGTTATCCTTAGGAAGTGATACCCTACCTTCCTGTGTGTTACTCTCTTCAGCTGACTCAGAAGGCAGAGTCTGGGGAATTCAGGGCTAAGAACCTGAAACATCAACTTAGAGACATTAACTGAAGAACTGTACATTTATTTTTTAATTTATTTTTAAAAATATTTGAGTTCTGTTCCAATTTCCCCCGTCTATTCAGGGCCCTATTTGTGATCCCTTTCAGAGAAGTTGATGGTGGTAGCCAGGCACCATCTAGTTCTTCTGGTCACAGAGTCATGGAGATGTTCATGTGATGTTCACATGTTACATTAGTCCATTGGACAAATTGATTCCATGTGTCTTCAATTCTTATAACACTTCTTTATTCCACACATGTAGAGACCAATAGCTGCATATCAGGTGGCCACTTATGGTTTTTCAGGATCCCAGATGCTACTCACCAAAGTAGGATTAAGACATTGTTTTTGTGGACTATGTTATGCCAATTGACCATAGGGTCCCCTGAGACAATAGTCCTGAGACCCCAGTCACAGGAACTCACTGCCTCAAGATATTGGATAATATCTAGGAAGTTTTTATCATATTGCCCACTGTATGCGCCACCACATTCATACCTCTAATTGCAGGAAACTTAAATAAATACTCATGCACAAATATCCTCTCAAATTTTTGCATATTTGTGGGATATATAAATATGTATATATCTCACTCTTCCTTATTAATTGAACCTATGTCTCAATCCATGTATCTACACACAGAACACTGTTGTGTTTGGCACAAAGTAACTTTGGAACAAAGTATCACTACTTACCTCTATCCCCTTTAGCCCATGCAGATCTCCCTGTGTTTTCATCTATCATCATTATTCTTCTTGTATGTTTTCCTCCCCCTTCTTATACGTTGGCCTCTACTTCACCTGAGCTAACATGTGACTACCCTCTAGCTAATGAATTACTCTTCCTCCCTCCCACCCCTGGCAATCATCAAAAAATGTTTCTTTTAATGTGAAAACATTTTCATAAGTTTTGACAATAATGTTCTCATACAATATTTCTCCTTTTGTGATTGACTAATTTCATTCCGCATAATGTCTTCTAGATTCATCCATGTTATGAGGTGTTTTGCAGATTCATTGTTATTCTTCAATGTTGCATAGTATTTTCCACTGTGAGTTGACCATAGAAGAATTGATGCATTTGAGTTATGGTAGTGGAGAATATTAAAAGTACAATGAACTGCTAGAAGAACAAACAAATCTGTGTTTGAAGAAGTACAACCAGAATGTTCCTTAGAAGAAAAGATGGCCAGACTTTGTCTCTCCTACTTGGGACATATTATCAGGAGGGAGCAGTCCCTGGAGAAGGATATCACGCTTGGTTAAAGTAGAGGGACAGCAACAAACAGAGACCCCTAACAAGATGAATTAGCACAGTGGCAGCAGCAATGGACTCAAGTATGGCAGCAATTGTGAAAATGGCCTAGGACCTGGCGTTGTTTCGTTTTGGTGTACATAGGATTGCTATGAGTTGGAAATGATTTGACAACACTTAATAACAACAACATCATTAACTGAAAGTCAACTGCATTTCAATCCACTGTGCTAGGTGGTTGGCAAATATAATACTTAATCATCACAAATATTCTTGAAGATAGACATTATTAGAAGAATAAGAATTAGCATGGTTAGGTAACTTTTTAAAGTCATACAGTTAATAAAAGAGTGAAAAATCCTGTTTGACTTCAAATTCTAAACTATTTTATTAGATTGTATGAACTCCAATTTCTAACATCAATCATAAAAATGAATCACTAAATAATTACTGATCATTTGATACTGGAACAAAACAAGAATGGTATAATAAAACTTAAAATATGTATATGTGACATATTTTCTGCCTTTTGGTATTGAATTACTCAGTTATCAAAAAAAGACACAATGAAAGGCTGACTACCATTAAGAAGAAAAAAATGACTGCAACAGATATACCTTATATTAATATTAAATCTCAAATATGAAGAGTATTTTACTGGCTATTAATCAATTAGTCAAGTATTACCTTTAGCTTTTTAACTGAGTTTGGAAACAAACATAAAAGATTATTTAAGTATCTCTCCCTTTTCCAAGGCTGAAGGACTCCACTGACAGTTTTCCAATAAATATGCTATATGTGCTCCATTGGTGTGTACACATATAATTTGCCTTATGCTTTAAAACTTAAGCTACTAAAAAAAAAAAAAAAAAAAAAAACTTAAGCTACTATTTATACAACATGGTTTTATTTACAATCCTTTCTTCTAGACTCATGTTGTTATTGTTGATAGGTGCAGTTGAATCAGTTCCAACTCAGAGTGAGCCTGTGTACAACAAAAACAAACTTATGAATGCTGCACCATCGCACCATAATAGTTGATTTGTTTGAGGCCAGATTTGCAGCCAGTGAATAAATCAATCTCAGTGAGGGGCTTCCTGTTTTTTGCTTTCTAAATTTACCAAACATGAAGTCCTTTTCTGGGGCCTGGTCCCTTTTAATAACAACTTGTACAGGAATCCTTGTATGGCACTGTAGAATAAGCACTGGACCACGAGGTTATTTTAACTGCAAGGTCAACATTCAAAGCCACCAGCCACTCCTCTGAAACCCTATACAGGGTCACTATGAATCAGAATCTATTTGAAGGCACTTTAACAACAACAACGAAGTATATGAGTCTCATCTAACTGGCTTCTAAGGAGCATTCAGACTGTACTTCTTTCAAGATTGTTCTGTTCCTTCTTCTGGCACCCCAGGGTAAAATCAATATTCTTCAAGAACACCATAATTTAAGTGTGCCAATTCTCCGCCAGTCTTCCTTATTCATTGCCCTGCTTTCACTTGCATATGAGGCCATTGAAAACACCATGACTTAGGTGATATATTTTCTTTTCAACACTTTAAAGAGGTTGTCAGCAGTCCTGCCCAATGCAATATGTCATTTCTTGTTTTGATTGTTGGTTCCATGGGCATTGATTGTGGATCCAAGTGAAATGAAATTCTTCAATCTTTTTTCTGTTTATCATGATGTTACTTGTTGGTCCAGCACTAAGGAGTTTTGTTTTCTTTCTGTTGAAATATAATCCACATTGAGTACTGTTATCTTTGATCCTCATTAGTAAACCCATCAAGTTCTCTTTACTTTCATAAAGCAAGATTGTGATATCTGTGTATTGCAGGTTGTTAATGGGTTTTCTTCCAGTTTTCATTTTATTTTCTTCTTCATATAGTCCAGATTCTCTGATTATTTGCTCAACAGACCAATTGAATATGTATGGTACAAGTATACAACCCTGAAGCACACCTTTCCTGATTTTAAACATTCAGTATCCTTTGTTCTCTTCGAATGACTGTCTCTTCATCTATACATGTTCTGCATGAAACAATTAAGTGTTCTGGAATTCCTAGTCTTCACAATGGTATAAGTATTTTCTTATGATCCACATAGTCAAATGCCTCACATAGTCAAAAAACATAAGTAAACATCTTTCTGGTATTCTCTGCTTTGAGCCAAGATCCATCTGACATGAGCAATATTCCTCATTCCATGTTGTCTTCTGAATATAGCTTGGATTGTTGATGTTTAGCTGTAAACCATTTAAAAAAAAAAAAAAACTTCAGCAAAATATGACTTATTTGTGATATTGATATTGTTCAATAATTTCCACATTCTGTTGGATAACCTTTTTGTTGAAATGACATGTATAAAAATTTTTCCACTTAGTTGACCATATTGCTATCGTCCAAATTTCTTAGAAGAGACAAGTTAGCATATTGTTTATATCTGTTTGTTGAAACATCTCCATTGGTATTTTGTCAGTTTCTGGGGGCTTATTTTTCACCCATGCTTTCAGTGCAACATGGATATCTTCCTTCAATACTATCAGTTCTTGGTCATATGCCACCTCCAGAAATGGTTGAATAGTAACCAATTGGGTTTAATGCACTGACTCTGTGTATTGATTGTATCTTAGTTAGATGCTTCATTTCATCAATTTTTGTCCATAAAGTTCAATATTTCAATTTTTTTCTTAAGTTCTTTCATTTTGAGAAATACTGAGTCTGTTCTTTCCTTTTGGTTTTCTAAGTCCGGGTCTTTACTCACTTCATTTTAATACTTAGTATTTTCAAGTCATGCTTTGAAACCTACTTTTCAACTCTTGGACTTGATAATTGTTTCCTTTTGCTTTAGCTACTCTATGGTCAAGTACTATGAAATCTCTTCTGATATCCATTTTGGTCTCATTTTTCTTTCCTCTTTCTCATTTATTTTCATTTTAAATTTGTGTGAAGGGTGACAAAGCAAATAAGTTTTTCATTCAACAAGTCATACATATTTTGCTTTGTGGCCTTCATTGCAATCCCCACAATGCAATACTACATGTCCCATTTCCTTTTTGTTTCCCAGTTTCATTCTTCTTTCTTTCCTAACCTTTTATGTCTTCTGAACTTTGCCTTTGGGCAAATTCTGTCCTTTTGATCTCAAATGGTGGATTATTCTAAGGAGTGTGTATCTCCCTACTGTTATTGTTCCTCTTAAAGACCTGTTTATTGCATGACTGAAAATTGAGTAACTAATGTGAGTTCAGTTCCAGACCTGAAATAGTCTTATTTGACCATTAAACCTAGTATTTCTGCTCCCATCTTATGATTTTTTCCCACATTTTCCTCCCATTCTACTCAAGACCTTCTAATGTGAACACTTTCTGAGCAAATGGTAATGGTATCCAGGGAACATCTAGTTCTGGTTTCAGGGTCATAGAGGCTGAAGTTTCTGTGATCCTTTAATTCACTGGACTAATTGTTCTCAAACATCTTCCATTTTCCTCACTTTTCATTGCTGTGGATGGGGAGAGACAATGATAGCATTTTAGATGGCTACTCACAAGCTCTTAAGACCTCAATCAATATTAACCAAAGTAGGATATACATTTTCTTTGTGTACAACTGACCTTTGTATCTCCCGAGACTATGGTCCTCAGTCCCCAAACCCAGCAATTCATTCCCTCAAGGTGTCTGATATGACTAAAAAGTTTATATAAATTTGCCTACTGTGTGCTCTCCTATAATCATGGACATATTTGCAAATAGGTAAACATAAGTAGAAATACTCTTTGTCAAATATTTACATGCATATATAAGGAGCTCTGGTAGCATAGTGGTGATAAGTCAGGATACTAACCTCAAGGTCAGCAGTTCAAAACTACCAGTTGTTCCACACGAGAAATATGAGGCTTTCTTTTCCCCCCAAAAGATATATTGCCTCAGAAACCCTATACAGGGTCGCTTTGAGGAGCAATATTATATTGCTGTTGTTGTTGAGTGCCGTAGAGTCAGTTCCAACCCATAGCGACCTTGTATAGAGTTTCCAAGGAGTGGCTGGTGAGCTTGAACCACTGTCCTTGAAGTTCAAGCTAACTTTGCAGTCCAGCGCATTAACAACTACATACATATATAGTTGTTGTGAAGAGCTGTCAGTCAGTTCTGACTCATAGTGACCCTGTATAATGGTTTCCAAGGAGCTGCTAGTGAGCTTGAACCACCAATCTTGCAGTTCAAATCTTGCAGTCCAGCACATTAACCTGCAGCACCATGCCAAGATGGACTATATATATATATGGAGCTCTGGTAGCATAGTGGTTATGAATCAGGCTGCAAGCCGCAAGATCAGCAGTTCGAAACTACCAGCTGCTCTGCGGGAGAAAGATGAAGCTTTCTGCTCCCGTAAAGATTTACAGCCCCAGAAACCCTGTACAGGGTTGCTATGAGTCGGAACCGACTCCACGGCACATAGCAATATACCCATGAATATATATATATATTCATGGGTATATTTATATCTTTTTAATAACCTTTTACTTTTTTCATGCATCGTGCCCTGACGTCACCTCACAACTTGTCTGGTATTTGGTTATTAGTGTCCAATGCACCAAATCTATTCTTGAGATGGTCTCTAAATTCAGGTGATATATACTCAAGGTCATGATTTATTATGAAAACTTCTTATGTATAACCAAACACCTTAATGGAATGAGTTGTTGGACCTGGGGACTCAGGATCACAATTTCAGAGGATACCAAGATCTGTTTATATAACATAGCCCATAAAGACTATGTTCTACATTCTACTTTGGTAAGTAACAACTGGGGTCTTAAAAGCTCATGAATGGTTACTTGAAGTGTAAATATTGGTCTCTCCCTATCCAGAGTTTAAAAAGAAGGAAGGGAATAGAAGATGCATGGAAATAATTAGTTCAATGAACTAATGGACCATACAAACATCAGTCTCCATGACACTAAGATCAGAACTAGATGGTGCCCAGCCACCACTACCAACTGCTCTTAAAGGGAACACAATAAAAGGTTCTGGATGGAGTGGAAGGCACATATGGAACAAAACTCAAAATCATAAAAAGACCAAGCTTACTGGTCAGATAGAGCCTGCTGTACTCCCTGAGCTATGGCCCCTAGTCACCCTTCAGATTTGGAAATGATCTCACTCCTATAGTTCAATTTTCAACCAAACAATAAATAGGGGTGTAAAGGGAATGATAATACTAGGGATACTGGTATGGCACTGCAGGATAATGTGCTGCATGGCAAGGTCAGTTTGAACTGCAAGATTGGCAGTTCAAACCCACCAACCACTCCTTGGAAATCCTATGCATGGTTGCAATGGGTCATCTTTTGTATCTCTTCATCTCTTCCATTTGCTTTACCATCCCTACCCTGGAAAGCAACTTTCAGAGTCTCTTCTTACATCGATTTTGATCTTTTCCTTCTTTCTTGTCTTGATATTTTGCTTTCTTCCTGTATGATGTTCTTGATGTCATCCTACAACTCTTCTAGTCTTTTGTCTTTAGTGTCTAATGTATCAAATGATCTCTAAATTCAGGTGGGATATATTCAAGGTTATATTTTGGCTATAGTAGACTTGTTTTCATTTTCTTCAGCTTCAGTCTGAATTTGCATATGAGCAATTGATGGCCTGTTCCACAATCTGCACCTGGCCTTGTTTTGGCTGATGATATGGAGCTTTTCCACCTTCTCTTCCACAGATGTAGTCAGTTTTCTGTGTATTCCATCTGGTGAGGTCCATGTGTATAGTCATCTCTTATGCCGTTTAAAAAAGGTTATTGAAATGAATGAATCACTGGGTTTTCAGAATTCTATACAATTATTTTTGGCACCATTCCATTTCACTTTTTATGATTTCTGATTTTCCTAGATACACACATTATACATTCCATGCTCTAGCTGTTAATGAATGTTTACAGCTGGATTTTTTCTCAATTTGAGTCGTGCCACATCAGCAAATGAAGGTCCTGAAAGCTTTACTGTATCCATCTCTTTCAGGTCTACTCCACTGTGAAGAGACAGCTCTTTCCCAGTCATATTTTGGTGTCTTCCAACCTGAAAAACTCAGTGTCCAGAACTATATCAGAAAATGTCCTGCAGTTATTCACAAGGATTTCACTAGAAAATTTTCAGAATTCCTTCTTCCTAAAAGGTTCTTCTTTATAGTCTTTCTTAGTCTTGAAACTCTGCAGACTCCTGTCTACCATGAGCAACCCTGCTACTATTTGAAATACCGTTAGCATAGCTTCCAGCATCACAGCATCATGCAATCCACCACAGTAATACTAATTGATAACATACCTTATTAGCCTGCTCCTCAACCAACCATGTTGTTTTTTTTAATTGCTGTTTTTATTCTTATCTTCTCTATTAGACAACATTTTTCCAGTCTTTCATTGTGGTATAAAATGTTTTTGTTGTTGTCAAGCACCATCAAGTTGATTCTGACTCACAATGATCCTATATATAATAGAAGAAAACACTGTCTCATTCACAGTCCAGTGCTTATATTTGAGTATCACATTAGGACTCCATGGTATAACCTGTTGTTGTTGTTAGGTACCACAGAATCAGTACCATCCCACAGTGACCCTATGCACAACAGAATAAAACACTGCCCAGTCCTGTGCCAAGCCCATAATTGTTGATACACTTGAACCATTACTGTTGCCATTGTGCCAATCCATCTCCTTAAGGGTCTTCCAATGACTAAGTTTAAAGACTCTGAGCTTTCAATTCACCAAGCACAATATCCTTCTCCAGTGACTGGTCTCTCCTAATAACGTGCCCAAAGTATGAGTGATGGAGTTTCACCATGCAGCTTCTGAAGAGCATTCTGTCTGCATTTCCTCTAATATAGATTTGTTTGTTCTTCTGTCAGTCCATGGTACTTTTAATTTTCATCTCCAACACCTTAACTCAATCATAAATCAATCTTTTACATTCCTCCTTATTCATTGTTCAGCTTTTCCATGTGTAGTGGATAAAGAGCTGAGCTGCTAAGCAAAAGGTCAGCAGTTCAAATCTACCATCTACTCTGTGTGAGAATGATGAGGATTTCTGCATCCATAAAGATTTACAGCCTCAGAAATTCTATATAAGGTTGCTATGAATCAGAACTGACTTCACGGTGCCTAACCAACACCACCAAAGTTTTTGAAAATACCATGGCCTACTTTGGAAAGGTGTGTGCCTGCAGGCAGTAGGCTGCTTTGCAAAATGTGCCCTCTGGACATGTAAATGGATATATATTTTTTGTTTTGTATGTGGACACCAAATATTTTTGCTTTTTCATTTGTGAAAAATAAGACATACAAGGGAAACCACAGGGTAGAAGCAGTATAACTGTGGTCACAGAAAGGGAGTGTAATCACTGAGATGAAGCAAAACATAAGATTGATTGAAAGGAATGTTGTTTACCTTCACTCAAATCACACATACACAAAAAAAAAGTGGAAAAAAAAAAAAAAAAAAACAGTAAAAGAGCATCGAGTTTTACCTTGTAAGTATACTGATACATGTAATCTGGACTTACAAAAATATTTATGTTGTTATAACAAACTACAGGGATATATTTATAAACAATAATAAATTTCTGCTGAAATACTGTACACACAAGAGAAAGAAAAGAAAAAAGAAGGGAGGAAGGAAGGCAGGAAAGAAAGAAAGAAAGAAAAGAAGAAAGGAAGGAAAGAAAGAAAGAAAGAAAAAATTTAGTCCTCAATTGACAAATTCACTCTTGGACACTTTAAAGAGGTAGTGTACAGCAGATTTGCCTAATTCAACACTTGGTTTGATTTTTTGACTGCTGCTTCCATCAATGTTGATGATTGATCTGAACAAAATGAAGTCTTTGACAATTTCAATCTCTTCTCATTTATATAGATGTTATTTACTGGTCCAGTGGTGAGAATTTTTGTTTTCTTTACATTGAGGTTCAATCCATACCAAAGGCTGTACTCTTGATTTTCATCAGTAAATATTTCAAGTCCTCTTCACCTTCATCAAGCAAAATTGTATCATCTGCATATTGCAGGGTGTTAGTGAGTCTTACTCCAATCCTGATGCCACATTCTTCTTCATATAGATCAGCTTCTTGGATTATGTGCACAGCATGCAGATTGAATAAATGTGATGAAAGAATGCAGACATGGTGCATACCTTTCCTGGAACCAGCTTGAAGACACTTAATAACTACAATAGTGTATAATATTATGTGAGTCCTGGTGTGCTGCTGTAGCACTGGATTGCTAACTACAAGGTCAGTTCAGCTGCTCCTCAGAAATCCTATATGTGGTGCTATGGGTCAGAACCAACTCAACAACACTTACCAACAATATACAATATTGTATCAAAATCCATTAAACACCAAATAAAGTAATACAGATCCTATTGCCAAATGGCAGGATTCTAGAAATACAGGTAGTCTCTGTCTTATGACAGGGTTCCATTCAGACAACTCCATTACAAGTCAATACTGACCTAAGTAGAAAACCCAATTTTATTTTATTTTTAATTTTAGATGTCATTATTATTATCTTTTATTCACAGTACCTTTATAAATCTGATCTTTAATTTTCTTGAGAGTTGGAAATATTAAATATGAAATGGCAGATATATTTTAACATTGTATGTAACATTACTACATATTACAAATGATAAGATGTACCCCACAAAATGAAAAAAAAAAATGGTCATAAGTACAGTTCATCATAATTTGAATATATAGTGAGCCTGTACTGCCTCTTGCATTATCGAAATATGACAAATTATTCTCCACCACTAAAGCCTACAAAGCATCCACCAACTGGAATAAATCAATTCTCTTACAAACATGACAACTAACTTTATAAATCAAGTTATTTGCTGCAGTTACTTGTTTGTGACAAAATATTTTAGAACTCTTTCTTCTAAACAGGACAACTATGTCAGTAAACTAGACTGCACTGTTAATTCTCAAAAACACAGAATGCCATTCTTATAGTCAGAATTTTATCTGTTACTGTGGCACTGTGCCAAGTCTAATTGTTTTTTTTGTTTTTTTGTTTTTTTAACATTTGTACTTAATGTACCATGTCTATTCTTTTATCAAACAATTTGAGTGTTAATTGCTGTTGCATAATCTTAGCAACATTATTATTCCTGTTGTGAACAGTGAACAATGATACTTTTTCTGACTGTCTGTTACATAGCCACATTGGTTTCAGCATCTTCAGTACCATAGTAATTTCCAAACTTAGCTATCATAGAAATCATCAGCTAAAAATACAAATATCCTGACCTCTTCCAAAGAGAATAGAATTGAGGATGTCTGAAACACGTCCAGAGAACATTTTTACATGATGAATGACCAGGCAAACTGGGAATGCTACTTTTTATTTGTGAAGTACCAACTTTGTTATTTTAAACCCTTGACAGTAAGTAAAGATCTGCAGTAAACACATGAGAGAATCTGGCAGAATCCCATCATAGAGTAAGAAAACTTTTGTTACTGTACTTGAATATGGTATATCTGTGAAATGCCAAGAGATGTTCTTGTCCGATCTGGTCATACAAACAGAATACAATGAGAAGGCTAAAACCAATTAAAACCAACAGTAACAACAACACTTGATCCCTATTCACAGCCACTTGGTATGCTAGTGCTTTCAATGACTTCCAGATAAGAGGATCTGCATCAAAATTGTATACCTGCCTTAACTGAAAACTATTATAAACAAGAATAAGAAGGAAAGTAGCTTCCACCTGTTATAGGGGAAAAAAGAGACCTCACCTTCAAGTATATAAAAATAGAAACACTTTATTAAGTTTTAAGCAGGAGTAAACATAAGACAAAAACATAGATCATCCAAGTGAGTCTTGGTCTCTTTCACATAGACACCATGATGAGGCTTCCATAGTTCCACCTCTACTTGGTCCCTTTTTTTTTTTTTTTTTTTAAGTTTTTACTGTGGGTTTACATGGAAGAGCATCAGTTAGTTTTACATTCATCCTATTGTATTTTGTTTCATTGCAATGATTACAATC
>NW_006408529.1:28086406-28087371 GCF_000296735.1 Chrysochloris asiatica | reverse complement strand
TCTCTCTCTCTCTTCTTTCTTCTAGTCAAGTTCTGATCATCCAGCCATTGAAGCTAGGTTAATAGGATACTCTCTGCAAGTATGGGTATTCTTGTGCATCTTCCTTTATTTCATATCAGCTGGACACTTCACTCTCTACTCTAGTCCTCTGTGGCCATGTCACTGTCTCTGGGCTCAGGAGTCCCCGGGTCTTGCCTTACTGTTGGCCATCCAGGTCTCTACCTGGGTTCACAGGAGTCTATTGAATGTGGTTGGACTTAGCTCACAACTTCATTGTTGTTTTTTCTCCTCTTTCCCTTAACAGTGACTAACGTGGTCACCTACCAGACTACATGCCTGCTTGTGTATTCCACTTGAGTCTTAGTCTTGGATGGGGTTTGCTCTGAGGGCACCCAACCACTTGTCTTGATGGCTCCCAGACAAACAGCTTGCTTGTTCTTGTATTAATCAGTCAGACTGCCATTATTGTTTATAATTTTTCCTACCGGTCTTTCTTTCGCGAAGCATCTTCTGTTCTTCTAGCTGCTCCAAGGTGGTCTATTTGTCCTTTCAAGTGGAAGTTTCCCACCTCAGATGATTCTGAATAGGGTTCAGGATTCCACCTATGGTCTTATGCAATGCAAAGGCTCCATAGGAAGCCTCTTTCACTGGACAACTTCTAGCCCCCTTTAAGGTATTCCAATCAGTTATAGGCAGAAGATGGACTTACAAGCTTTCTATTGTGATGTTTCTAGCTGTTCCTTTCTCTTCCTCTCAAGTGTCTATTTTACAATAGTAGGCAAGGGAAACCAAGATTCAAAAGACAGCCAAGCATCCTAAAATTATTCCCCTTTTTTACCCATTCAAACCATGCCCAAATCCCTGTATCCCAGAGCCCTATTGTTCCAAGATTATTATTTACCTCTGTCCCACTTAGCCCATGCAAACCTGCCTAACTCTTCTCCCATCTGCCTTGTTTTGTATTG
>NW_006408529.1:28083431-28085432 GCF_000296735.1 Chrysochloris asiatica | reverse complement strand
CCATGGAAAGCAGGGAGGGTACTATTGCAGATAAGGATGTCTACAGTCTCTGAAGCTCTCAGGGTGAAATCACAACCAGGCAACTCTTAAGGCGCATGTGTGCCCAGGAAAGTTTCCACTGCTTTCAGCTGGAGAAAATAGCCCCAAACCCACTTTTAAATATACTCTGTTCTAACTCTTCTGTAGTTCATTTGTCAGAGGTGAAGGATGCACTCATGAAAAATTGGCATATGAACACTTACACCTAGACACAAAATGGAATTAGACTTTGCCTGGCTGGAGTCGTTTGCAAGCAAAAAGCCTTCAGAAGTCATGTTCTTCAGCACACTCAAGCTGGAGGACAATATGTGGTCTAATCTACAAAACAATTCAGGATGTAATTTCATTAAGTCATTAGGAAGAAGATAACTAGTTGGAAAAAACTAGTTCTCTACATGCATATTTTAATTTCCAGACTTTAGGGACATTTTTAACTTTAAGAGGAGTTTTTTAGTTGTTGATGTCTTAGTTATTTTCTACTACGCAACCTTAATTCCATTATAGTTCATGCCTTACCAAAACTCTCTTAATTTAGAACTATAGTTGAAAGTGAAATATTTGTTGAAAAATCAGGCAGATGGTGATCTGGAAAAGAATGGGAAAGCATCCATGTTTCAACATATGTTTCCAATTCTAAATACTTTTTTATGGTTAAAATCAAGAGTTTGTGTCCTTTCTCATTTTTATCATTTTTTTTCAAGTGTTAAGTTACAAAGTCAAAGGAATCTATTAGGAAAATAGAATTCTGTAATCTTGCCATATTCTAATTCGAGGAATGAGTTGGGCTGCTAACCACAAGGTTAGCAGTTCAAAACTACCAGCCATTCCATGGAAGAAAGATGAGGCTTTCTGCTCTTGTAAAGATTTACAACCTCAGAAACTCTATTCAAGGTCACTATGAGTTGGAACTCGGCACAACAACAAGCTATAAGAAGGAATCCTGGTGTGGCACTGTAGGATAAGCATTGGACCTCAAGATTGGTTTTAATAGAAAGGTTGGTGATTCAAACTCACCAACCACTCATCAGAAATCCTATACGGGGTCATTATGAATCAGAACCAACTCAATGGCACTTAATAACTAGTTATGAGAATGTAATCGGTGCTGAAGATTCAAAGAATGATACAGTCTTTCTGTTCTTTGAGCTAACAAGCTATTTGTAAATAGAGAAGGCATCCTGGTATCACAGTGGGTTAAGCATTGGGCTGCTAGCCACAAGGTCCCCGGTTCAAACCTACCAACTGCTCTACAAAGCTGCCCTGTGAGAGAAAAAAGAGGTTGTCCACTCCCATAACAATTTATAGTCTTAGAAACTCTATAGGACAATTGTACCCTGTCCTATAGGGTTGCTATGAATAAGAATGAACTCTATAGCAATGGGTTTTATAAACAGTTAGAGAGAAGGAACTATAGTTAAACCTGCAAAGAGCCTTCTGACTGGAAATGAGGCCATAGAGAAAGGAGAGGAAGTCAATAATTCGTAAGAGAAGAGGTAATATTTAAACCATATTATTAAAAAATGAGTCCAAATTGCTCTGGACATACTGTAGGTATTAAATTATAATTTTTTAATGCTAAAAGCAAGGAGGACTTAAAATAGTTACTGAGGAAGGTCAAAACCCCCAGCCTTCAGTATGTGTACCTCAATGTAAAAAAAAACCAAAATCCTCACAAATGGACCAATAAATGACATCATAATAAATGGAGAAAAGATTGAAGTTGTCAAAGACTTCATTTTCCTTTAATCTACTCTCAACACTCACAGAAGCACCAGGCTAGAAATTGAATCTGCTGCACAAGACTTTATAGTGTTCAAGAGCAAAGATTTGAGTCGTAAGGTGTGCCTGACCCAAACCCTACGTATGTGAAAGTTCAATGGTGAATAAGGAAGACCACAGGAGAATTGATGTATTTGAGTTATGGTGTTGTAGAATAATATTTAAAGTATCATGGACTGCCAG
>NW_006408529.1:28056643-28082568 GCF_000296735.1 Chrysochloris asiatica | reverse complement strand
AAAAAAAAATCATGATGATGTATTGTTATAGGCACACCTGCTGCAAAAGATCCCTTTAAAATGTTCAAGAGCAAAGATATAAGTTTGAAGACAAAGGTGTGTCTGTCCCAAGTTGTGGTATTTTCAATTACCTTATATGCATGTGAAAGCTATACAATGAATAAGCAAAAGCATAGAAAAACTGATGCATTTGAATTATGGTGTTGGAGAAGAATATTGAAAGAACCATGCCAATAATGATTAGATCAGGGAAAGATGATGAATTAGTCAGAAAGACTGTGCAGATCTACTGCAGTTACTGTACAGTAAACAGGATGAAACTGATGGAGAGGATGGTCCTGGAACCTTGAGCTTCAGATGAACAGATAGAAAGATGGATCAAGTGTTTCCTGGGAGAGAGAGTAGGCAGACACAGCAAGAAAGGAGGTGACTCCTGAGCTGTGGCGGCTGACGGAACCTTTAGCACACATCTTGAGCTTTTGTGAACAGCTTCAGAGGCAAATATATATATATTGCAGAAACCTAGCTGGTTTTTAGAGACAAAGGTGCAATTTTCCCCCCTCTGGTTCTCCAGACTCTGCTGATGACCAGAGCTAAGTCCAGCATCCACCAGCATAGACCCCAAGGGACACACCCACTTTCCAGGAGGTCATAGTCATGCTGAAGTTGTAAGCCCCATTGGAATTGGGAGGAACTATTCACAATAACCCCGCTAGTGCAGGCTCTGCTACAAATCTGCAAAATCAGCCCTGGCCAGCACTGGACTAGCTTTCACTAGAAGCAGCTGAATGAACATGTGGGGTAGTGAAGCTAAATAAAATGAAAGAAAAGTAGTCAAGTGAAATGTGCAGCCAGACAGGCACCCTGGGATCATCTTGAACTTTCTTAGGCAGTTGTAAAGGGAAGAGTCCAGTAGGTGGTGCAGACACATACCAACTATTGGTGGAGAAAAAGAATTACCCAATTTTTAAAATTTCATCTTTGTTCTTTTTCTTTCACTTTATGCATTGCTTTATTTTCACACTACTATTTGCTGGTTTGTTTCATTTTCTTCTCTCTTTTGGGTGTGTTTTCTCTTCATACCTCACCTGACAGGAGAAAGCAATTGTAGCCATACAGCCCAAACACAGCATACCCTCTACAACACTACCAATTGGGCTAGAGTGTCAGAGTCAATCCCAGCTGCTACACACCAGATCAATGACAACAACCAATGTCAGCTAAATCCAACCTGCACTGAATTGCACAAACAGTGAACAAGAATGGAATACAAGCTCAGCTCTCGATCATACCCACCAGAATGCAGTTAGTGAGTGCCTCAGAATATATCAACATACATTCATCAACAATATAAATACCTTGAAACAACAGCACAATGCCTCAAAAGCAACAGATAATTTCTATTCAAATGAAAAAACAAGACAGAGTAGCTCAAACAAAAGACCAAAAAGCAGAGTTAGAAATTGTTTTTGAGGGAAAAAAGACACTGGAATTACCTGGAAAAGAATTCAAAAGAATGATATTTAGGTACCTCCAAATGATTGATAGGAAGGTCCAGGAAGAATGAAGAAAAGAACTACAGGAACAATCGAACAAAATAATAAAGGATTGGAGACAGTACAAAACCTACAAACAAAATTCCTTAAGATTGACACTAAGATATACATGGCCAATACACTGAAAAGGCAAAGGAGTAGATTTTAATAAAAGGAAACCAGAATTAGTGAGTTTTAAGATAAATCTTTCAGTGCTAGTAAGCTAGAAAAACAATCAGAAAAAAGAATGAAGAAATCTGAAGAAACCCTAAGACGCATGTGGGATAACATGAAGAGAAATAACTTACAGGTGATTGCAATTCTAGAACAAGAAGAGGCGAAGAAAAACACTGAAAAGATAGTCAAAGTGCTGCTGGAAGAAAATTTAACTAGCATCGTGAAAGATGAGAAGATAAGCATAAGAAGCTGCTGGATAAACTCCAAACAGGATAGACTCAAAACAAAACCACCAAGCCATATCATAATAATAACTCTCCAAATTCAAAAACAGCAAAAGAATCCTGAAAGCAGCTCAGGAAAAACAAAATGTCACCTACAAAGGAAACACATAATATTAAGTTCTGAATTCTCAGCAGAAACCATGCAGGCAAGAAGCCAATGGGGAGAAATATATAAAACTCCGAAAGAAAAAAAACTGCCACCCAAGAAATATGTAGCCTGAAAATACTGTCCCTCAAATACAACGACAAAATCAGATCATTCCCAGACAAACAGAAATCACAGGAATTTGTAAAAACCCAAGCCAACTTTAAAAAAATGACTAAAGGGAGTCCTATGGACTGAGAACCAACAACAGTAAACAACAACCAGATATTGTCATACATGGCACCACAACCAAGAATTCAATCCAGAGGCAGAAGTATCCAGAGTAAAACAAAACCACAGGACTGAAAATAGGGTATCAGACATATCAATCTATAATGAAGACAACTACAAAGCAAAAAGAGGGAAAAGTATAGTTGCCAAATTTCAAACAGTGAGGAAAGCAAGTAGATTTCAATATAAAACAGACTGTTGTCAAGTGGGGAAGAAATAAAGTACAGGGTATCCGTAAAGAAACTTAATACACCTTCACATCAAATCAAGAAAAGGAATATCCATGAAATTTTGTAAGCATTATAACTGTAAGAAGTAAGAAAGAAAGAGATGAGAGAAATTTGGTTAAAAATGTAAAAAATAAGAAAGAGACGCAAGGAGAGAAACCTGGCTTCAACAGCAGGCAGGTTTATTGAGAGTAAACCTGGGGGAACTCAAAGTCACAAGAGGCGGAAAGCCCACAAATCCCTTAAAGACTGGAGAATTTAAGGCAGTGTGGTTCTAGGTACAGTTCTGGCGTTGTTCCAATGGGCGGGGTTTTAGAAATTTTCCTGAAATCTGAAACTACCTGGGGGGAGGGTCTCTTGGGGTGACAAAGACTTAACTGAGCTTTTAAGCAGGGCTTTACTTGGCACCACTTGGGAGCAGCTGCATGCCATTTTGTTGATCAGGAGTAAACCATATATATGATTTCCGAGGAGCACATGGTGGAATTGAATTGCTAGACCTTTTGCTTAGCAATCTAGTGATTATCCTAGTTGTTAAATGCAGACTAGTGGGTTTTGACTCATAGCGACCTTGTATAGGGTTTCCGAGGAGCAGCTGGTGAATTTGAATCTCTGAACTCAGGGTTCAAACCGACCATGTGGTCCAGTGCATTGTCCCACAAGGCCACACCAGGACAGTGCCTCAAAAAGTAAATTAACATAGATTATTTTACCTGTGCAGGTCTATTAATATATATGACGGGTTTACAAAACATGTTTTTGTTACTATAACTGTTGTTGCTGTTGTTACTCTGTACTTTCAAGTTGATTTTGACTCATAGCGACTCTGTATAGGGTTTCCGAGAGGGGCTGGTGGATTTCAACAGCCGACTTTGTGGTTAGCAGTCCAGTGCTTATCCTATAGCACCACATTAGGGCTCTATAACTACAGAGATTTTTTGTTATAAAGAATAAATTTCTGCTGAAACACTGCACAGAAATTGTACAATTATTTTAGAGTTGCCAGCTGTTACTGAGTGTAATCTGAAACCCCTGCTTTCTCTGACATCACTGATTGTCCTTCAGCTGTCTTTTTGATAATGTCCTTTGTTACCTGTCAGGCTCCAAACAGATAACAGTGAGGAAGAGAAAATATCCCAAAGCACAACTTTTGTTGAAAAGTATGTGTGGTGGTGGTGAGGGGGGTGGGACGATGGAGGGTGGGAGTAAAGAAGTTTACAGAAAATTAAAAAACTGTAGTGACTTTTTGGAGAAATAGTTATCATATTTGTCTATTGTTGTTGTTGTTGTTATGTGCCGTGGAGTCGGATCTATTATAGGAGAAAAATATGAGTGATTATGAGGAAGGTAATCTAAATTACTTAAATAATTTCATAGAATTTCTTAATTAATAAGGGATTAACAGCTTGGTCAGACCAACACACACAAACACACACACAAGGAGGAAGTAACAAAGAGATAGCAAATGTATAATTTAAATGAAGTAATTAAATCAAATGCTTTCTGTGAAACATGACTTAGATTTACTCATTAAAAGACAAAGATTATATTGCATTATAGAACAAACAACACTCAAGTATATACTATCTATGAGAAACACACTTAAATGATAGAGATAGCAAATAAAGACAAATGCAAACTTTAAAAAAAAATGAGAGATTATTAATATTAATAACAGAAAAGATGGAATTTAAGTTAAAAAGCCTCAATAGGATAAAAAGAAATATCGTCCAAAGATAAAAAGAAATATTTACCCCAAAAAGAGGAGTTAGAAACCAGTATGTAAATACATAAACCAAGGCATTGCTAATTTAAAAGAATTGGAGAATTGGAGGGGGGGGCGGTAATACACCTCTTTCAGAATCAAACTTATCTAAGATGTCAAAGTTTGTAATGACTAGAAATTTTTTTAAATTATACTGGATTGGATTTTAATAGCAAGCATTTACATAGTGCATGTTGTTGCTATGTGCTGTCAAGTCAATTCTGACTCATAATTGAAACTCATAAATTAATGAAAAAGTACCACAGCTCTACAAGGCTGTAGTCTTTTAGGGAAGTAGATTTCTGAGACTCTCTTCTAAGATGCTTCTGCATGGGCTTGACATGGCAACTTTGTTATTATTGTTGTTATGTGCCGTAGAGTCGGTTCCGACTCATAGCAACCCTGCATAAGGTTTCCGAGGCTGTAAATCTTTACCGGAGCAGAAAGCCTCAGCTTTCTCACATGAAACATCTGGTAGTTTCGAACTGCTAACCATGAGATTAGCAGCCTGATTCATAACCACTACGCTATCAGAGCTTCTTTAAAAAAGCAGAACACAAAGAATCCTATAAGGATCTATAAAAAAGAAATTAATCACTCATAAAGGAAGAACAAGAAGCAGAAGTATGATAAGAAGGAAGGAAAGAAAATAAGAAAGAGGAGGAAGAGGAAGAACTCAACAGAGTCTAAAAAATGATGTAGCCCAAAAATATATTTCTAAGACAAATACCATAATAATATCAAATACTCAAGGAATCTGGAATTACTACACCGCACTCATGGACCTTACTGAAAACATTATCTAAAAACAAATAAGCTAGCCAATCAAACATTAAATAAAAACAAAGAACTCACAGATGAAAATATCATAATATATAAAAATGATCATGATAATTGCACATAATTAAATATAAGATTAAGTCTAAGTAGCTTGGTAGGTACAAATGCTGTGCAATTTTTATGAATCAGAGAAGAAAGATTGCACATTAGTAGACAGAAACTTGATGATAATTGTTGTTGTTGTTGTTCAGTGTCATCGAGTCGGTACCAACCCATAGTGACCTTATGCACAGCAGAAACACTGACCAAACCTGGTCCAACCTCACTACTGTTGCCATGTTTGAGTCCATCAATGCTGCCACTTGGCCAATCCATCTCGGTGGGGGTCTTCCTCTTTTTCTCTGACCCTCCACCTTACCAAATATGATAGCCTTTTCCAGCGACTGCTCCCTCCTAAATCCAAAGTATGAGAGACGAAGTTTGGCCATCTTGGCCTCTAAGTAGCACTCTGGCTGCACTTCTTCCAAAACGGATCTATTGGTTCTTTTGGCAGTCCATGGCACTTTCAGTATTCTTCTCCAACACCATAACTCAAAGGCATCAATTCTTCTACAGTCTTCCTTATTCACTGTCCAGCTTTCACATGCATGTGATGATAATAATGGGTAAAAAAAAAAAAATCACTAAGAAATTGGCTTGTACTAGACAGTTATAGGAATGGTGTTTGTAAATCAGTTGACATTTTCTGTGTCTTTCATAGGGAGAATCAAGAAGTACTATTTAATATGAAGAAAATAAATTTAAAATTAGAGACTATTATTTACAGATATAATGGCAACATCTATACTAAAACTAGGTTATGCTCAAAGTTTTCAGGTAGGTCAAGGAGCAGAGAAAGAAATGTATTGTAACTAGGTTACTTTTAGTAAGAAATGTATTGAGAATTCAATCACTGTCATATGAACAACATATTTAACGTTGTTGTTGTTGTCAGGTGCCATCAAGTCAGTACCAACTTATAGTGAGCCTATGTACAACAGCATGAAACACTGCCCAGTCCTAGGCCAACCTCACAGTTGTTGCCACTCTTGAGCCCATTGATGCTACCATTTTGCCAACCCATCTCTCTGGGGGTCTTCCTCTTTTTCTCTGACCCTGCACCTTACCAAACGTGATATCCTTCCCAGTAACTGATCCCTCCTGACAATGTCTGAAGTATGAGAGATTCCTGGCCTCCAAGGAGCATTCTAGCTGCACTTCTAAAACAGATCTGTTTGTTCTTTTGGCAGTCTATGGCACCTTTAATATTCTCCTCCAACACCATAATTCAAAAACATCAATTCTTCTATGGTCTTCCTTATTCACTGTCCAGCTCTCACATGCATATGAGGTTATTGAAAATACTGTGGCTTGGGTTGGGTGCACCTTAGTCTTCAAGCTGACATCTTTGCTCTTCAACACTTTAAAAATATCTTGTGCAGTAGCTTTTCCTAATGCAATACGTCGTTTGATCTCTTGACTGCTGCTTCCATGAGTATTGTTAGTTGATCCAAGAAGAATGAACTCCTTGAAAATTTCAATCTTTTCTCCATTGATAAGAATGTTTTTTATTAGTCAAGTGGTGAGGATTTTTATTTTCTTGACATTGAGATGCAATCCATACAGAAGGCTGTTCTCTTTGATCTTCATCAGTAAATATTATAAGTCTTCTTCATGTTCAGCAAGCAAGGTTGTATCATCTGCATGTCGCAGGTTGTTAATGAATCTTCCTCCAATCCTGATGCCACGTTTTTCTTCATAGAACCCAGCTTCTTGGATTATTTGTTCAGCATACAAATTGAATAAGTATGGTGAAAGAATACAACCCGGTAGCACATATATTCAAGGTTATAGTTTGGCTCTCATGGACTTGTTTTCATTTTCTTCGGCTTCAATTTGAATTTGCATATGAGCAGTTGATGGTCTGTTCCACAATCTACCCCTGGCCTTGTTTTGGCTGATGATATGGAGCTTTTCCACTTTCTCTTTCCACAGGTGTAGTCAATTTGATTTCTGTGTATTCCATCTGGTGAGGTCCATGTGTATAGTGGTGTCTTATACTGCCTACAGAAGGTATTTGGAATGAACAAATCATTGGTTTTTCAGAATTCTATTATGCGATTTCCAGCATCATTTCTATCACCAAGGCCATATTTTCCAACTACTGATCCTTCCTCTTTGTTCCCAACCTTTGCATTCCAATCACCAGTAATGAACAATATATCTTGATTATATGTTTGATCAATTTCAGATTGAAGAAGTTGGTAGAATTCTTCTATTTCATACTCACTGCATAAATTTAAATAACAGTGGTATTAACTGGGCTTCCCTATAGGCACATGGATATTATCCTATCACAGACAGCATTGTACCTCATGACTGATCTGGATATGTTCTTTTTGACAATGAATACAACACCATTCCTCTTCAATTGTCATTCGTGGCATAGTAAACCAAGTAGTTTCAGATTCAAAATGCCAATACCAGTCCATTTCAGCTCACTAATGCCTAAGATATCAATGTTTTTGCGTTCCATTTCATTTTTGACAATTTCTAATTTTTCTAGATTCATACTTCATACATTCCATGTTCTGATAACTAATGGATGGTTTACAACTGTTTCTCTTCATTTTGAGTTGTGCCCCATCCTCAAATGAGAGTAAGGTCCTGTGGGCTTTATTCTCACAGGCTTTGCTCCATTTGGGTCATTACGGTCAACTCTACTTTGAAAAGACAGCTCTTACCCAATTGCATTTTGAGGGCCTTCCAACCCAGGGGCTCATTTTCTGGCACTATATCTGACAGTGTTTCCTTGCTATTCAATGACTCTGCTATTCTCTGCTATTCAATAGCTTTTCAATGACTAAATATTAGGAAGTAGTTCATCACTCCTTATTCCTAGTCTCTCTTCATCTGGAAGCTCATCTGAAACCTGTCCACCATGGTGACCCTGCTGGTATTTAAAATATCCATGACATAGCTTCCAGAATCCCAGAAACTCACAAGCCACCACAGTATGACAAACTGACAGATGAGTGTTAGGACATATTTAATAGTTAACTAAAAAAGCAAACAAACCCATTGTCATCGAGTCAATTCCACCTCATAGTAACCTGAGAGGATAAAGTACAACTATAGGGTTTCTGGAGTCCTGGTATGGCGCTGTGAGCTAATGCTTCAGACTGCAAAGTCATTTGAACTGCAATGTCAGTGGTTCAAGCTCACCAGCTGCTCCTTGGAAACCCTATACAGGGTCACTATGGGTCGGAATTGACTCGACGGCACCTAACAACAACAACAACAACATAGGGTTTCTAAGACTGTAAATCTTTTGGAGCACTGACAATATGAACATTCTCCTGTGGAACAACTAGTGGGTTTGAACCCCCAACCTTGGAGTTAGCAATCCAACACTTAATCCACTGCACCACCCATGTTCCTTTACAGCATATAGGAACATTGTGTGCATTGTGTTCAAGCAGAGTAGAACTCCCTTATATGTACCTTCATGTCCCAAATACACATTAACAAAGAATATTACTTTGGGTTTAGGTTTATGATTTGCACCATACAATCTAGCTGCATTTAATGTAAAGTCATTGAGATGTTTTACTCAATGCAGCACTATCTAAGGGAATATAACACTATTGAAACTATACAAGTACTCAGATCTACTTTATTACTATGTATTATGAGCAAATGATGAAAGAGTCATTAGTGTAAGTCAGCAAAATTGAAGTTTTCTTTGAAAAATGATGTTCAGGTTTGTAATTTAATTCAGTTTTGTATTTTGGATATTTTCCCAGAAGTGTGCAAGAGTGAAATCAAGCAAGAAAATTGACATGACAACGATACAAAAAACCCAAAAAAACTCATTGTTACAAAACATGTAAAATAAGACATGTTCTTTAGTATGCTATATATTTTAATATGTTGGATGTAAAAGCCAAAAGCAGAAGATTGTAAAATCTGAAGTACAGGATGATCTTACAATCATTCTGAGACCTATTTTCCACATTGAAGAACTCCAAATCTTTTGCTCATTTCAGGCTCACAATTATGTTTTGTTTTATATTGACATTTGGTATAAAATGTTGTTCAGTGCCGTCCATTCATTTCGACTCATAGCGACCCTGTATAGGGTTTCCAAGGAGCGACTGGTGAATATGAACTGCCGGTCTTATAGTTAGTACTTCAGTGCTTATCCTATAGCACCACACCAGGACTTCTTGGTATAAAATAGCAGTCATTTTTGTTTGTTAAATTATTTTTATAATTGTGTATTTACTATTTAAAATAGTTTTTCAATATCCATTTTATCTTATTTATTTGACAAAAAAAATTTGCGTAATCACCTAAGATGCCAGTTATGATTCTTTCGGAATCAGGTAAACCCTGAGTTCAGAATAATGGCTCTGCCACATTCTCACTGATTGACTTAAACTGCTGTTGTTGATGTTAGGTGCCCTCAAGTTGGTTATTACTCATATTGACCATATGCAAAACAGAGCTAAACACTGCCCAGTCCAGTGCTATCCTTATAATTGTTATGTTTGAGCACACTGTTTTGCCACTGTGCCAATCCATTTTATTGAGTCTTCCTCTTTTTCACTGTGGCACTGTGGGTTAATGTGCCAGACTGCAAAACCATTTAAACTGCAAAGTTGGCAGTTAAAGCTCACCAGCTGCTCCTCAGAAACCCTAAACAGGTTGTTTTGGGTCGGAACCTACTCGATGGTACGTAACAACAACAACAATTTACCAAGCATGCTATCCTCTCCAAGGATTTGTCCTTGCTGACAACATACCCAAAGGATGAGAGATGAAGTTTCACCATACTCACTTCTATGGCGCATTCTGACTGTACTTTGTACAAGACAGATTTGTTTGTTCTTCTGGCAGTTCATGCAAATTTCAATATTTTTCTCCAACACCATAATAGAAATACATCAATTCGTCTATAGTTTTCCTTATTCATTGTGCAAATGTCACATGGTTATGAGGTAACTGGTAATACCATGGCTTTGCTTTGCTCTGGAACACATTAAAGATGTCTTTTGCAGCAGATTTGCTTAATGCAATACATCATTGTTTGATTTCTTGACTGTGGATCCAAGCAAAACGAAGTCTTTGACAACTTCAATCTTGTTCCAGGTTATCATGATGTTATGTGCTGATCCTGTTGTGATTATTTTTACTTTTATTTACATGGAAGTGCAATTCATCCTGAAGAATTTGATCAAGTATGTCAAGTCTTCTTCACTTCCAGCAGTAAGATTGTATCATATACATATTGAAGGTTGGTAATGAGTCTTCCTCCATTCCTGATGCCACATTCTTTAAATAATCCAGTTTCTTGAATTATTTGCTCATACATTTTGAATAAGTATGGTGAAAGGATACAACCCTGACACACACCTTTTCTGGTTTTGAACCATTTAGTAGTCCTTTGTTCTGTTTATATGACTGCTTTTGTTCTATGTAGCGGTCCCCAATGAGCATAATTAAATGTTCTGAAATTTCCATTCTCCACAATATTAGTTTGTATGATCCATGCAATCAAATGTCTTTGCATGGTCAATAAAGCAGAAGTAAACCACTTTCCGGTTTTCTCTGCTTTCAACTAAGATCCATCTGAGATCAGCAATGATATTTATATACTACATATTATTTATCCATGAATCTCTTTTTTTTATGGACATTTTTTCTACCTTTTTAGTATTATAAATAATACTGCAATGAACATTGATGTACAAATAACTGAGTTCCTGTTATCAGTTCTTGATATATGCCTAAGAATGGACCTGCTGATTTATAGTGTGATTTTATGGGTAATTTTTTTTCTTTTTAAGGATTACTATGCTGCACCATTTTATATTTCCAACAGCAGGGCACACGGAGTCCAATTTCTTGACACTCACACCAATATTAGGTTTTTGTTTGTTTGTTTGTTTTGCTTTGTTTTTAATAATATTGAGTCTCATGAGTGTAAAGTGGTATTTCACTGTGGCTTTTATTTATACTTCCCTGGAGTTCTGATGTGGTGCTGCAGGTTAATGCACTGGACTGCAAAGTTGGTTTGATCCACAAAGTCAGTGGTTCAAGCTCACCAATCACTCCTCAGAAATGTTATACAGGGTCACTATGGGTTGGAACCGGCTGAGCAGCACTTAACAACAATAACTGCAGATGTTTTACATCCTCCCATATGCATTTTGGAGTCCTGGTGTGGTACTGGAGGATAAGCACTGGACTGCTAACCACAAGGTCAGTGGTTCAAATCCACCAACCACTCCTCAGAAAACCTATACATGGTCACTGTGAGTCGGAACTGACTCAAGATTCAACAACAACATGTGCATTATAGCCACTTGTACATCTTGTTTGGGGAAAATCTACTCATAATATTTGCCCAATGTTTAATTAGATTGTCTTTTTCTTTTCAGATGTAAAAATATTTATGTTATTTTTCTTAATTTTTTTTGTGAATTGAGTGACAGTTTATGTGGGAGAACATAGGCTTTACACCATCATTTCATTCATCATTCATCAAATACCAACAGTATTTGCTTTCATTCTCTCTGGTTTTCTTTGGTTGGGGGAGGGTGTACAAAAAAACACTCAGGAATATATAATAATTTAAATAATCAAAGGGCACATTTTACAAGTCTGCCTCCTGGCCACTAGTACCTAGACCCTCTCTTTCCATGAGTCCAGAGTCTTCAGTTGCTCCCTCTCTCCATGTCCCCATCTCTGCCTCCATCTCTGGTGTCACTGCTTCTCTGGATCAGGTCCCACATTCCACTTGTGCTCGTCTCCCTTAATGGTTCTAGGGTCCTTTGTTTCTGGACTGAAACATTACTTCCCCATTTTTGTTACAAACCTTTTATCTTTACAATTGTGACAATCGCAATTAGTCATGATAACATGTACCCACTATTGAATCATAAGAATCTTATCCCCATCTCTTTTCACCAGACCCATCTAGACAATAAGAAAACTATTCAGTGGGGATACTACCTTCCCCTGCACACTCTGAAATGAAACTCCCTCTTGAAAACTTGTAAGCCAGTCACTTTGTGCCTTTATAGCCCCACCACCACCACCATTTTAGGTAGCCAACGTCTGAGTTGCCCATCCCTATATACCCTGTATACAGAGGGGATAGGATTGATACTTGATGTGAAGGCTCCTTCCCTCTTAGTTGGTATTTTGAACTACTACATCCATAGATATAGGTCAAGTTAATCAAATTGTAGCAATTTACACTTGTTTACTTTATCAAAAATTATTTTATTATCTTCCTCTAGTCAAGTTCTGATTATCAAACTATCAAGGCTAGGTCAAATGGGTACTATCGGCAACTTCGGGTGTTCTTGTGCACCTCCTCTCACTTCATATCGGCTGATGCGTCACTCTCAGCTCTAGACCTCTGCGGCTATGTCCTTGACCATGGGCTCAGGAGTCCCCAGGACTTACCACATTTTGGACCAACCAGCTCTTCCACTTCTCTCTCTCATCTCCAGTAAACAGGAGTGGATGGAACATGGTTGAACTAAGCCCATTTCTTCATTGCTGCCTTTTCCCCTCTTCCACTCACCAATAGACCAATGTGGTTGTCAGCAAGCTTACATGCCTGTGCATGTGTTCCCTTTGAGTTTCAGTCTTGGAAGGGGGTTTGTCCTGAGGGACTTTATTGCTTGCCATGATGACTCCATGCTTGTTCTTGTAGTAGCCTGTCATACTGACATTTTTGTTTTGGGTTTTCCCTGATGATCTTTTTTTGAAAAATGTATCTTCTGTTGCTCTAACTGTTCCAGGCTGGTCTACTTGTCCTTTCTAGTGGCAATGTCCCACCTCAGAAAGTTCTGGATGGGGCTCAGGATTCCACCTAAGGTCCTACACACTGCAAAAGCTTAGCAAGAAGCCTATTTCACTGGGCAAGTTCTAGAACCCCTTTTAGGTATTCCAATCAGTTATAGACTGAAGATGGGCTTACAAGCTTTCTGTAATCATGTTTCCTGACATTCCTTTTATCCCACTCAAGTGTCTATTTTACAATAGTAGGCAAGGAAAACCAATATTCATAAGACAGACAAGCATCTTAACATTATTTCCCCTCTTCAGACTATGCCTGAATCCCTGTATCGCAGAGCCCTGTTATTCCAAGATTGAGCACACATCACTATTTACCTCTGTCGCACTTAGCCCATGCAAACCTGCTTCAGTATTCTCCTATCTATCTTGTTCTTCCACCTCCTCTGCCTTCTTGTGTATTGCCCTCCCCAACACCCAAACTATGATGTGTCTACCCCCTACCCTGTGCTCTACCATCCCCGCCTCCATAACCCCCAACTCACCCCCACCCCTATCGGTAACCAACAAATAATTTCCCCCCCTTTTAGTATAGGTATCCTTTCTTAAGCTAAAAACCATATAAAAGTTTTTATATATTCTAGACATTTAACATGTATTTGATACCCAATTTCCCAATATTTTTCCTATTCTGTAGGTTATCCTTTCAATTTCTTGATAATGCCTTTTGGTGCCCAATATTTTTATAAAGTACAATTTATCTACTTTTTCTTCTGTTACTCATGATTTTAGTGCCATATCTAAATATCCATTGCAGAAAACAAGGTCTTGAATTTTTGTGTCTATATTTTTTTACATGCTTTTTGGTTTAATTATTATATTTAGGCCATTGATCTATTTTGAGTACTTTTTTATGGTGTGATGTATTGTTCCAATGTGAATTTGGAGATTCAGTTATCACTGCACAATATATTGAAGAGACTATTCTTTCCCCACTAAACGGACTTGGCACCCTTGTCAAAATCAATTAGCCACATATGTACAGGTTTATATAGCTGGACTTTCATATCTAGTCAATTACTTCATATGTCTAGCTTTATACTGCTACCAGATTGGTTTGTTTGTGGTATCTATACTATAGTCCTGGTGTGCCACAAGGTCGGTTTGAACCTCAAGATTGGTGGTTCAAACCCATCAGCAACTCCTTGGAAACCCTATACAGGGATGCTATGAGTCAGAACTAACCAACAGCACTTAACAACAACATACTATAGCTAAAACATAGAAACAATTGTAGGTTTGTTGTAGGACCAGGCAGTGCTTTCTGTTGTCCATAAGGTCACGATAAGTGGGTACCAACTCTACAGCACTAACAACAACAACAGCATACAACAGTATGTTTTGAAAGAATAAAGCATAAGTCCTCATACTTAATCCTTCTCAACATTGTTTCACATATCCTTAGAATTACATACGAAATTAAGGAGCAGCTTTTCCATTTCTGCATAAAGGGTTCTCACAATTTTCATAGAAATTGAATTATGTCTTTAGGCACTTTGGGTAGTACTGCTATCTTAACAATATTAAATCTTTCCATCTATGAACAAGGAATATCCCTCCATTTATTTAGACTTCTTTTAATCTCTTTCAGTAATGTTTCATAGTTTTAGTGTACAACTCTTTCACTCCCAGGATTAAATTTAAGTCTACATATTCTATTCTTTTACATACTATTTTTCATGGAATTGTTCCCTTAATGTTCTTTTCAAATTGTTCATTGCTGGTGAAAAGAAATGCAAATTTAAAAATATTTTCAGAGAACCAAATTCCAGGTTTGCTGACTCTGTATTCTTTCTCTATTTCATATTTTATTTGTCTCCACTTTAATCTCTACTATTCCCTTCCTCTGCTAGCTTTGGGCTTAGTTTTCTCTTCTTTTTCATGTACTCAAGGTATACAATTTGATTATTGATTTGAGATCTTCTTCTTTTTTAATATAGGTACTTAAATCTCTAAATTTTCTTCTGATCCCTGCTCTCTGCATCCCCCTAAACTTCACTATATTGTGTTCTAACCTACATTTGTCCTTAAATTTGTCAAATTTCCCATGTGATCAATTCTTCAAACCTTTCATTGTTTAATAGTGTGTTGTTTAGTTTTCATCTGTTTGTGAGTTTTAGTTTCCTCTGTTACTGATTTATAGTTTCATCTCATTATGGTGACAAAGGATAGTGTGCATGATAGCAATCTACCTAAATTTATTTAACTTTTTACGTGACTTAACATATGGTCTATTCTCAAGAGTAATTCATGTTTACTAGAAAAGAATATGTGTTTTGCTGTTGTTGGAGTGTTTTATATGCGTTTGTTAGGTCTAGTTGATTTATAGTGCTTTTTAAATTCTCTGTCCCTTTATTGATCTTCTGTCTAGATGCTTTGTCCAATTATGAAAAACAGTGTATTAAATTCTGCAACTATTATTGTAAAACTCTTCTTGCCTTCCATTTTAACATTGTTCATGTTATATGTTCTGGGGTTCTGTTTTTAGGTGCATATATGTTTACAATTTTTATACCTTCTTGATAAATTAACCCTTTCAATATTATGTAATGATATGTTTCATGTCCTGTAGAAATTTTTGGCTTGAAGCTTCTTTTGTTTGATATTAATATAATCATCCAGCCCTATTTTGGTTACTATTTGCATGGAATAGTTTTTAACTTTCAAACTATTTATGTCTTTGGATCAGAACTGTGTCTCTTGTAAACAGCATTAGTTGAATAATTTATTTAAAAATATATCTTCTGCCAATTTGTGTCTTTTGAATGAAGAGTTTCATTCATCTGCATTTAATGTAATTTAAAGTTATTACTGAAAAGAAAGGACTTCCTTCTACAATTTTACTATGTGTTTTTTCAGTCCTTCCTTTCCTTCAATACTGCCTCCTTTTTATTTCATCCAATGCTTTGCATTGAACCATTTTAACTCCCTTTTCCCTTACCTTTATCTGTATTTTTTAGATGTTCTTTGTTGTTACCATGAGGATTATACTTGACATTGTAAATATATAACAATCTTGTTTAAATTGATATCGACTTATCTCAATAATATTCTGGCTTCTACACATTTCTGTACCATACCCTCCACTGTATGATTTTGTCACAAATTACATATTTACTCATTGTGTACCCAATAACATAAATTTGTAATTATTTGTAAAAATTTTCTTGTAAATATGTAGAACATAATAGAATTTTAAACCAAAAACACACTAACACTAAAACTGGCCTTTATATTTTTTCGTGAATTACCTTTACTAGAGGTCTATATTTCTTCACATGTCTTTGATATACTATAGTTCAATATGCTGAGTTTTCAACAGAAGTTGGAAATCTGAATTTTCAAGTGAAATCTACTCAATGTGTCAATGCCTGTAACTAATTCTATTTCTTACTTTTTCTTTTCTGCTATGATTTCCTTTTGGAGGAAGAGGGGTTTAGGAGCAAGGAGTTATGGCTAGGACTGTGTCTATGTCTAGGGTAGGCCAGAAGTTTGTTTAGTATTAGAATTATAGTTAGGACTAGGGTTAGTGTTAGGTGTGGGCGTTGTACTAAGGCTAGAAGTAAGGTTTAGTCTAGTTTTAGTGCTATTATAAAGTTTGTTTTCTATATTTATTGAAATCTGTGTGATAGCCTCTTCATTTGGAAATTCTATAACTACAGTATCACCTCATTTTACTTTGCAGGGGTTTTTGTTGTTTTTATTTTCAGTCTTGTAGATTTGTTTTACTTCGAATACTTTTATATCTAGGTTGAGTTTCGGATGATATTGTTATGCATGTTAATCTCTAGTTGCTGTCAGCCACTGTTGGTTCTCTGTCCAAAGAATTCCTTTAGAATGATGAGCATTTTGCATCAACACTTCAGGCAAACTTCAGAAAGGTTAGATCAGAAACACACAATAATTTGTTAATAAAGTGTGTTCTGTTTCCTCAGTAGCCAGAGATCAGTCTTTTGTTTTAGTAATAAGGGTGCTGCAGCTTTAAAAAGACCACCAATTTGGGTTGGTGGGGAGAGGTGGGCAGGGGCATGTAGAAAAATTTAAACTTTTCTATTATTTTGACATTGTCTTTGCAGGATTCAAGATTTTCTTAGTTGCCATAAACCTTTGACTGGTTTCTACAATTCTAAAACAATTACCAGCTTCTACTTGCATGTGTGTGTATGTATGTATGTGCGTGTGTTTCTATAGGGGGAAGGGCAAGTGGAGTTGCTTACACTGTCAACTTCTTACAGAGTCCCCAATTTAGGACTTCTTTCTAACTTACTTCAGTGAAATATCCGAAGTGCCAAAGTTAAACCATACTTAGATTTAGCTAACATGTTCCATTGAAGAATGGAAATGGTTTATAGTTAATTAGCTAACTTGAATAAGATTATCTGATGTTCTAACCACGAATTTTATCCAAACTCTACACCCATGTTTGTAGTATGAACAGTCATTCAGCATCTTCCTATCTCTCGAATATAACTTATTGTTACATTTTCCTTGGTTTATTATTAAATATAAATTATAAGTCAAATTTAGAGGCTCTCAAGCTAATATCAGCCTAGAGCTAAAAGAAAATGGAGTTTTTTGTTAAACACGTGTTTAAAGAATTATACAAGAACCTTATGATTCAAAAATTTTAACCATAGCCTTAGTATTTTCTATTAATTTTCTGTTCTATGAAATTACTCCAGATGAGTTTTAGAATAATTTATAAAGCAATGTATATTAAGGTCATGTTTGTATACATTTTTATAGTTACTCATTGTTAATGGCTTTCATTGTTGAGTTCATTGAATTTTACTCACCTTTATCTGTTGTATTAGAAATGTTTAACTGAGTTTAGCAATGCCATGTATTTCTTACATTTTTCTTGGATATGCTTAGACTATGTTGTTGTTTTCAAGTGCTGTTGAGTCAGTTACAACTCATAGCCATACTGTATTGGGTTTCCAGGGAGAAACTGGTGGATTTGAACTGCCAATCTTGTAACTAACAGTCCAGTGCTTATTTAGCACCATACCAAGAGTCCATTTAGAACATATTGTTGCTGTTAAGTGCCATTGAGTCAATTTCGACCTATAACGACCCTGTATAGGGTTTTTGAGGAGTAGCAGGAATATAGTAGTTATTAAAACAATGCATTGCCAACCAATATATAGAATTCATGGTCTATTTCAAATTTTGAAAGTAAAATATTAAAATATGTTCCTAATGTTCTCACCTGACCCTAATTACTGACAATTTCATTTTATTTACCTGCTCTCTTTGCTTCTCACTTCGATTACTCCAAAGCATTATTCATTTACAATACATGGCACTTGGGCTCTATGTATTTCTCTTGATTATACATAGCTTCTTGCTTCTATGGCAGGTGATTCTATACCCCCCCCCCAAAAAAAATGCTTTGGCTTTTCATTATCATACAGATTACTTTCCTTAATTAAAGTAGGTAGATATATAAGTTGGAGCTGAAAACACTTAGCTTCTCCTTGAAATTCTCTGTTCTGCCATTCATTACTTGAATTATTCTCTCTCACATTCACACTGGTAACCAAAGAATAAAACAATCTTATGAATTAAGCAGGCTATACTTAGACAAATTAATTCTATAAAATGTAAAAGGTCGCTCACTATCCCCCATAGGTTAACAATGACAGTGATGAGTAACAATCAAAATACGAAATATAAAATTGTAATGCATTATTTCCAAATGAGTCTATTATTTAGTGCTAGAATGCTCATATTTAATTTTAATTTTAGAGACTGAGATAATTCATTTTATGATATTTTTAATAAAGGTAGTATGATTATAAGCCAATTGGGTAAAATTTTTAACAAAATACGACATAACTTTAGAAATAAGAAAGTTCTGACAGACCACATAGTAATGATACCAGTGCTTACACTACCTCTTCTTTTACCCATGGCAGATGTCACCACATCAACTGAGGAATTCAGGACTTCTCAGCAAATCTCTCAATTGAGATTAAACATGGCTACTATAATTTATCTAACCCAATATCTATGTTTTATACATGAAAAAATCAAGGTACAAAGAATCAGTTCATTTCTGTAAAGTCAAGAAAGTTATTTCAAAGTGAAAATGAAAACTCATTCTGTACATATCTCTATAGTATTTTTGAACCTTATCAAGCTGATTTCAACCTAACTCCTCACTACTCTATTGCTAATCATACACACAATCACATATTCAGAACATCAGATCGATACACTTGTATGTGGTTGTTGTTGTTGTTAGGTGCTGTCAAGTTGGTACTGATCCACAGTGGCCTTGTGCCCAACAGAATGAAACACTGCCTGGTACTATGCCAACCTCACAATCGTTGTTAAACTTGAGTTCATTGCTGCTGCTACTGTGTCAATCCATCTCCTTGGAAGTCTTCTTTTTTGTTGACATTTCACTTTATTAAGCATGATGTCCTTCTCCAGGGACTGGTCTCTCCTGATAGTATATCCAAAGTATGGGAGGCAAAAAAAGTCTGGCCATCCTGGCTTCTCAGGAGCATTCTGACTATACTTCTTTTAACACAGATTTGTTTGTTCTTTTAGAGGTCCATGATACTTTTAATATTCTTCTCCAACACCATAACTCAAATCTTTTCCGTTCTTCTACGGACTTCTTTAGTCATTGTTCAACTTTCACATGTATATGAGGTTATTGAAAATACCATGGCTTGGGTCAGGCCCATCTTAGTCCTCAAACTGACATCTTGGCTCTTGAACACTTTAAAGAGGTCTTATGCAGCAGATTTGCCTATTGCAATATGTCATTTGATTCCTTGACTGCTGGATATCAAGTCACTTCTTTCCAAATGATTTCTTCACTTTCCATGTTTGTGCTTACAATTGTCAGTAAATTAGAAGTTAGAGGGGAAAAAAATAGAGTTGAAATGGTTTTTGTTATCAAGGACTTCAATGGGGTAGTTTTAGTGTATGTTTAAAGTAGTAATTAAAGTTAGCAAAGCTACTGATCACTCGTCACTTCATAAAATTAAATACAAAATTATAAACTCAAATTTTACATCTAGATAAGAAGCTATAATTCCATTTCAAAAAATAAACATGGAGGCAATCTAAATTAAATGATTCTCATTTCAAATTTTAAATGTTTACTGAATTATGCCCATAACACTATAAATCCAACCTAAACTGGAATCAACAAATGAAATCTTTGTATGCAAATAAGTCACAAAATAGCATTTGCTTATACAACAAAAGCATTATTACAATAGTGTTGTATAGTCCTGTATTTGGCTCATTGATTTGGCTCCCTGCTCACTCTGATATACACATCTGTTGACATAAGATTTATCACCCATCTTTTAATTAAATCACTGAAGCATGATGGAAGAGTCAGGATTGTGAGAATAATGGTTGCTTTTTATTCTCTTTTATTGGCAAATTTTAGGATAGTTTTATGAACATTTTTGGAGCTAAGTCCAAATTAAAACTATTAAAGATTTTAAAGATACTACCTTTTTATATTAATCCCAGAAGTAAATTTCACATAATACCATTGTTCATACGCCTTTCCTTTGTTATACCTATGTAGCTTTCAAATAGCTTATTATTGGTAAAGTATAATCTTGAAGCTTTAAAAGACTATCAGAGGTGTTAGTTACATTCCTAGGAAGGGCTAGTTCAACTACAGAAGGTAGTCAGAAACCTATCTTATTTTTCAATGTTTTAATACTTGAAAAGTCTCTAGTTTTAACAAGTGCTTTTTGTTGTTAGGAGTCATCTAGTAAGCTGCAACTATTAGTGACCCTATTTCCAACTAACCAGAATAGTGCCTGGTCCTGCACCATACTCAAAAGCCTTGCTGTGTTTGGGTCCATAATTGTGGACTTTGTGTTAATCTTGTTGAGCATCTTTTTTTCTTTTTTTCTGGGCTTCTGCTTTATCAAACATGACTTTCTTCTCCAGGGAGTGGTCCCCCTGATGACACGTCCATAGTGCATGAAAACACATCTTGTCATCTTCAACTTTAAGGATCATTCTAGCTTCTTCCAACATCATTCGTTCTCTGGTTGTTGTTGTTAAGTGCCGTTGAATCGGTTTCGACCCATAGCGACCCTGAACAGGGTTTCTGAGGCTGTAAATCTTTACGGGAGCAGAAAGCCTCATCTTTCTCTCGCAGAGCAGCTGGTAATTTTCGAACTGCTGACCTTGCGGTTCGCAGCCCAATTCATAACCACTATGCTACCAGAGCTCCTTAGTCGCTGGTATAGTTAATATTCTTCACCATTACCATAATTCAAATTCATAGATTCTTCCACAGTCTTCCTTATTCATTGTCCAGCTTTCACATGCATATGAAGTGACTGAAAATACCATGGCTTGAGTCAGGCTCACCAAAGTCTTCCAAGTGGCATATTTGCTCTTTAATATTTTTAAGAGTTCTTTTCCAGTAGATTTACCCAAAATACATTTGATTTCTTGACTGCTGCTTCTATGGGCATTGATCATGGATCCAAGTAAAATGAAATCATTGAGAACTTCAATCTTTTCTTCATTTATCATGATGTTGGTCGACATGTGAGGATTTTCACTCTTGTTTGTAATTTTGACATTTAATCCAAACTGAAGACTATAATCTTATCTTTATCAGAAAGTGCTTCAAATCCTTTTCTCTTGCAAGTGAGGTTTTGTCATCTACATAGCTTAGGTTATTAGTAGTCTTCCTCCAATCTTCATGTCATATTGTTTCTCATATAGTCTTCCTTATTCACTGTCCAATTTTCAAATACATATGAGGCTATTTAAAATACCATGACTTGGGTCAGTTGTACCTTGGACCTCAAGATGACATCTTGCTCTTCAATACTTTAAAGAGGTCTTGTGCAGCCGATTTGCCCAATGCAATACAGCGTTTGATTTCTTGACTGCTGCTTCTGTGAGTGTTGATAGTTGATCCAAGAAGAATGAAGTCCTTGACAACTTCAATTTTTTCTCCATTGATCAGAATGTTGTTTATTGGTCCAGTGGTGAGGATTTTTGTTTTCTTTACATTGTGATGTAATCCATACCGAAAGCTGTGTTCTTGGATCTTCATCAGTAAATATTTTAAGTCCTCTTCACTTTCAGCAAGTAAGGTTGAATCATCTGCGTATTGTAGGTTGTTAATTATCGAGAACCAGCTTCGACATGAGAGTTTGGTTCACGAAGTAGGGAGATCTGGCAGCAACAGAGATAAAGAATAGACACAAAGACACAACAAGAGAGACAAGAAGACACCCCGAGACCAAAGTGGATGCAAAACTGGCAGGCAGACCCTGGACTACAGGCATCGTGGCCCCTGCAGGCAATAAATACACAGCCCTGCAGGCAGTAACACACAGCCAGCCCTGCAGGCAGTAATGCATGCAGGCTTCGGTCTGCGCCTCCATTTTATTTCGGGGAGGAGCTTTACACAAAGGAAGGGGGGGTTTATTAAGACAGGGTACAGAAGTGAAATATGATTAATCATTCAAAACAGGACACAGTGATTCATAGGCACAAATTCTAAAACATACATCACAAATTGTCTTGATAATCTAACATCCTTAATTTTCCAGAAATTCAAGCAAATTGTTATATGGTACTTTTCAGGTTCGAATCCCAGGGCAGCAACTCGGTTTCTCAAGCCTAATTAACATACCTATAGCACCTATTCTCGAATGGGAAAAGGTTAAAAGGATTGGGAGGAGTCCCGCTGTGTCAGTTGCCTGGCCAAGGCTTGCAGGAAGAAGAAGGACACCTAGCTTAATGGTCGGCACCTGGGGGCAATTGAGAAGGCTGCCGCTATTGTTCTTTGGACAAAACCCCAGAATTCGCCAATCTACTTTGGGTTAATTCCTTGGGAAGCCTGTCTCCAGAGCTTCCCAGCAAACTTGCCTTTGGAACTTTTTACAGCCTCGGCTTTAGGAGCAGTTTTTTGTTTTAATATTTGTCCATGGGTATCAAGGGCTAATGTATTAAGTTAATATCAAACATAACTGAATAATTTGATAAAGAACAATTTGCTATGTTTGCCAAATGGCCAGAGTTTGCTCCTCAGATAGATTTGTTCCCAGAACCTTAAGCACTGCCAACACAGTGTAGACATTAAGAGAGGCACATAAGAAACCATTTTCTCAGAAGCTACAATTACTGGAGTTCGAAGCATAGAACGAATTAATAGGACTGAAGCAAATTATACAGAGCTAGTTCAACAACGAGTTCATAAAAGCCAATGAACCCGGGACCTCCGGAGGTTACTTCCTTGGGCCCTCAGGGTCCCTGGCTAGCAAGCCTGAGTGGCGCCGCTGTGTTGGTTTTTCGCCCATGACACAGGGCCTCAACACCTCGTTTTTCTTCATAGAACCCAGCTTCTTGGATTATTTGCTCAACATACAGGTTGAATACGTATGGTGAAAGAATACAACCTTGTTACACACCTTTCTTAATTTTAAACCATTCAGTGTTCCCATGTTCTGTTCCTACAACTGCTTCTTGGTCCAGGTACAGATTCCTCATGAGCACAATTAAGTGTTCTGGAATACTCATACTTTGCAATGTTGTCCATAGCTTGTCATGATCCACACAATTGAAAACCTTTGCATAGTCAATAAAGCACAGGTAAACATCTTTCTGATATTCTCTGCTTTCAGCCAAGATCCATCGGACATCAGCAATGGTATCTCTTGTTCCACGGCGTCTTCTGAATCTAGCTTGAACCTCTGGAAGTTCTCTGTCTATGTATGCTTGCAGCCATTCCTTTATTACCTTTAGTAAAACTTTACTCACATGGGATACTGCAGATTAAACCCCATTAATTAATATATTAATTATACTTAAAATTAGAACTTCTTGGTTAATTCAGGGTTTTAGTACAGAGAAATATTCTTTGACATATTTCTTAAAAATAAATTTATCCCTTGAACAAATGATGAACTGTTGCAGAAAACTGGCTGGATTTGTCCTAAGATTCTACCAATAAAAGTTAATGACTGATAACAATTTTGATAAAATACTTGATTTTGTTAATATAAAAAGACACATGCTTTGTTAGCTCAGCATTTCTAGTGCTTTAAAACAGAAAAATATCATTTTCCTTCCTCAAAAATGACAAGTTTGAAGTGAGCATCTATTCAGTAAAATAAAATTATTTGCATAGAAAAACAAGTATATCAGTTACTTCACCTATGAACTTAGGAAATAAATTAGGAAGGAAGCCAGGTACTATTTGCATAGAAAAACAAGTATATCAGTTACTTCACCTATGAACTTAGGAAATAAATTAGGAAGGAAGCCAGGTACTTGAAGATTTAATATATAGTTTACTCATTCATTTAAAAATTGAAAGCCCCATATAATTAAAAAAACAAAACAAAACAGATCATTGAAGTGGAAGCACAAATAGGTTAAACGGGTCACCTGTAACCTAACAATTTACAGCATTTTAAAATCATGAAAACTCAAAAAAAAAAAAAATACTGTTAAATATTCTGTAAGAAAGTCACATTTGTTCAAGCTCAGACAATTTGGCATAATAAGGAAACAGGATAATGAAATTATCTCTTCTACTCACCTGTTTTCATAGTTTTCTTTCCAGTGTTTTCTTGGCTCTGTAGAACACTTCTTTAATTATTTTCTGAATCTTAGGGATACTTTCTACTCCCTCCTGTGGCCCTCTTGGATTTTTTTTTTCTTTTTCTTTTTTTTTTAAAAGATATTACAATCATTTGTTCATATCCTTACCATTTTTCTATATACTTTCACTAAGACAAATTAAATTTTCTTAGTGAATCTATGAAAACTCTAGATACATTCATCTTCAAATCAGAATTTAAGAAAATAATTCCCTTCATTATTTAGAATTTAGGAAAATAATGCCCTTCCCCTCCTCCCCACATTGTATCCCTCAGGTACTAGTCAGTGAAAAATTAGTTATTTAAAATGATGTTTCTTGGCCTTAACATATGCCCCACTGGTCTCTTTAGATACAGGAAACATGCTGAACAAATAAGTGAAATTTGATACAACCAAATGTTTGTTTGAGATAACTAAATGGTCAACATAACCAAATAATATGCTGGTGGTTGTTTATGAAAAGATCCCAAACACAAAGAGGTTTTTAGATGTAATTACACGGGTGCATGCTCTTTGGTACAATAATTTCATAGAGTAAATATTTTACTAGACTACTCCTTTAAAAATAAGACCATCATAACTTAAATAGAAATTCTAGGGCTGAATCAAACAGTAATGAAAAGATCATAATATAAACAAAGGACTTTTATAAATATTACCAAATTATAAGGAAATAGTACAAGGTTGAAGTTTAACAATCTTACTTAAAATAATTTAATTACTGTTGAGCCTTTTTTTTTTTTTGGAACGGATGCAAATATGGATCTCTTCCAATTGGTTGGCCAATTTTCTTGTCTTTCAGTGAGTTCTTTCAGGGTTGCATCAGTTTGTTGAAAGATTATAATTGGTATTTTGTCAATCCATAGAGACTTGTTTATCACTAGTACCTTCAAAACTTCTCCCTTCAATACTGTATACATTCTTGATCATATGCTACCACTTGAAATGACTGAATATCTACCAGTTCTTCTTGGTACTGAGACTCTGTGTATTCTGTCCATCTTCTTTTGGTGCTTCCTGCATTGTTTAATGTTTTGCTCATAAAATATTTCAGTATTTCAAGTTAGGACTTGAATTTTTATTTCAGTCCTTTCATCTTGAGAAATGTTGAGTGTGTTCTTCCCTTTTGATTTTCTAAGACCAGGTATTTGCACATTTCATTGTACTTATTTTCTTGAGCTACCCTTTGAAATCTTCTACTCAGCTCTTCTTCATGTCTTCCACTTGCTTTAGCTACTCTAT
>NW_006408529.1:28039989-28056203 GCF_000296735.1 Chrysochloris asiatica | reverse complement strand
TATTGTCTCTTCCCACAGCTGTAGTCAATTGGATTTCTGTTTATTCCATTTAATGAAGGCCACATATATAGTGACTACATATGTTGTTGAAAGAAGATATTTACATTGAATAAGTTGTTAGTCTTACAAAATTTTATCATGTGATCTCCTGCACAATTTTTATCACCAAGGCCAGATTTTCCAATTGCCAATCTTTCCTCTTTCTTTCCAATTTTCACCTCCAATCACCAGTAATTATCACTGTATCTTGATTGCGTGTTTGCTCAAATTTGGATTCCAGAAGTTGGTAGAATTATTCAATTTCTTCATCATTGGCTTTGATGGTTGGTACATTAATTTGAGAAAAATAGTTGTATTAACTAATCTTCCTTGTAGGCATATTAATATTATCCTATCACAGACCAGTCATTGGTCTATGTTGTTAAGTGTATTGAACTTCAAGATAATCTTGAAATGTTCTCTTTGATGATAAATGTGATATCATTCTTCTTGAATTTGCCATTCCTGGCATTGTAAATCATAAGATTGTCCAGTTCAGAATGTCCAGTATCTGTCCATTTTAGCTCATCCATGCCCAGGATACCAGTTTATCTGCATCTTATTTAATTTCTGACAATTTTCAATTTTCCCAGGTTCATACTTTGTACATTCCCTATTGAGATTATTAATGGGTGTTTGAAGCAGTTTCTTCTTGTTTTGAGATATGCCCCACCAGAAAATGAAGGTCCTGAAAGCTTTGCTCCATCTAAGTCATTAAGATTGACTGTACTTTAAGAAGGCAATTTTCCCTGGTCTTATTTTGAATGCCTTCTAAACTAAAGGATTCATCTTCCAGCACTATATCAGACAAATTCATAAGGTTTTCAATCGCTATTTCCTCAGAAGCAGACTGCCTCCTGGTGTGGTACTGTAGGTCAGCACTGGACTTTGAACCACAAGGTCAGCAGTTCAAACCCACCAGATGTTCCTTGGAAACCCTATACATGGTCGCTATGAGTTGGGCCAGACTCGACAGTACTTAACAACAACAAATCTGTCTTAGTCTGGAAGTTCTGCTGAACCCTGTCCACCATGGGTGACCCTACTTGTATTTAAAACACCAGTGGCATAGCTTCCAGCATCACAGCAGCATGTAAGCCACAACAGTACAACAAACTAATACACAAGTGGGTGATAATTTATATTGTTGTTAAGTGCCATTGAATCAATTCCGACTCATAGTGACCCTATATGGGCTTTCCAAGGAACATCTAGTGAGTTTGAAACACCAATCTTGGGGTTAGCAATCCAGTGCTTATCCTACAGTGCCACACCAGGACCTCTTATAAAGATCATTCACTATTTGTTTAAAGTTGGCTCTGTATCACTACTTTTCTATTCCTCTTCCCTCCTTTATCTTTTTTTTTCCACAATATTTAAAGAGTAACGGACCAGAAGAAAACAATTCTATTGGTATGTATAAACTCTGGTAAGATCTAGTGCATATAAACACCAAAAAATTTTCTTTAAAAATTACTGTGCTTCAAGTGTATGACTTGTTGAATGTAAAATTGATGACCTGCCCTTAAGTTAAGTAAACTTTCACTTAACTCACAATAAAAACTTAAAAAAAAAAAAATTACTGTGCTTCATTTGTTTTTTTAAAATGTGAGGGCTTAAAAAAGTCTTTATTACTATAATATTCAGAATTGCTTGCAACTGGGACCACATATGTGATAGAAGTCCCTCAGTGGAATTTGGGGATATTTGCTGAAGGGGAAAAACTTTTGCCTTTTGCCTGCCCTTCTTGTTAACTTTTTTCTTCATTTTTGTGCTTATAAGGCACTCTGGCAACTATCTTGCAGCCAAGAGATGACCATGAAAGTCAAAATCACATATGAATAGAGAAAAGAATGCTATCAGAAGCTGGAATCCTTGATGACATTGTACTCCTGATGAGTCTACCTGCCTAATCCTGAATTTCTTATATGATAGTAATAAACTCCCATTTCATTAAGTTCTGATGGTTAGCAAAAAAGAGGAAGACCACAAATAAGATGAATTGACACAGTGGCTGCACCAATAGGCTCAGACATAACAACACTTGTGACGATGGTTCAGGACCAGACAGTGTTTTTGTTTTGTTGTACATGGGATTGCTATGAGTAAGAACACACTCAATGGCACCTAACAACAAAAACATGGTCATATGAATGGCACATTGTAGTCAAAGTGATGCGTAAGTCATATACTTAGTTTCATCAAAGATGAAGATTTGATGTTTTCTTATTTTGAGGTCATTTCTTTTTTTAGCTAACAGTTGAATATCTTTCTGCTGCTACTTCTGTCATCTTTTGAAGTTCTCAAAAGTAGAGCCTTTCTGTTGCTTTATTTTTCTTCTGAGGCCTCTCTGCCCCTGATGTCCTTTATTGCCCCTCCCCTCTGAGCCTTGACTTCTATGATCAATCACTTGAATTCCTCTTTTACCTCTTTTACCAGTGCCTTCAACTTCATGTGCCCTAGTTCTGCTTGACTCAGTGGCCTAAAGCTCAACCATTCTCTAGTCTTACATCCAAAGGATTGAACACTCTTAGAAAATAAGTATGAAGTGTATAAATTCCAACTCATGGTCTCCAACCTCAGAGGTACAATAATTCATTCATATGTAGCTATCTGGTCCAGTGCCTCAATAATTATACCACAACTTCACACCATTCTTCAGATATACTCAGCACCTCACACTCAGTTGACTACTAATTCTGCTTCATCAACTCTATGAACTCACATCTACAGTAGAATGTAGTAGCCGCATATGCACGTGAAAGTTGGACAGTGAATAAGGGAGTTAGACTGTGAATAAGGAAGACCTTAGAAGAATTCATGCATTTGAGTTATCATGTTGTGCTCATAGGAACCTGTACATAGACCAAGAGGCAGTTGTTTGAACAGAACAAGGGATACTGAATGGTTTAAAATTAGGAAGGTGTGTGCCAGGGTTGTATTCTTTTCACTGCACTCGTTCAATATGCATGATACACACATAATCCGAGAAGATGGATCATATGAAGAAGAATATGACATCAGAATTAGAGGAACACTCATTAACAACCTATGACATGTGAATGATACAGCCTTGCTAGCTGAAGCAAAGAGAACTTAAAATACTGATGAAGTTCATAGACCACAGCCTTCAGTATGGTTTGCACCTCTATGTAAAGAAAACATAAATCTTCACAACAGATCCAATAAATAACATCAAGATAAATGGAGAAAAGATTATTTAAAGTTGTCAAAGACTTCATTTTGCTCAGATCAACCATCAACATTCATGGAAGCAGCCAACAAGAAATCAAATGATGTTGTTCATTACGCAAATCTGCAGCACAAGACAGCTTTAAAATGCTGAAGAGCAAAGATGTCAGTTTGAGGACTAAGATGCACCTGACCCAAGCCATTGTATTTTCAATAACCTCATTTGCAAGAGAAAGTTGGACAGTTAATAAAGAAGACCTTAGAAGAATTGATGCATTTGATCTATGGACAATTAATTATTAAGAGTACCATGGACTGCCAAAAGATCAAACAAATCTATGTGGGAAGAAGTTCAGTCAGAATGCTCCCTGGAAGCCGGGATGTCCAGACTTTGTCTCTCATACTTCAAACATATTATCTGGAGGGACCAGTACCTGGAGAAAGATTTCATGGTTGGTAAAATGGAGGGTCAAAGAAAAAAAGGAAGACTCCCCAATGAGATGGATTGGCACAGTGGCAACAGCCATGGGCTCAAATGATTGTGACGTTGGTGCAGGACTAGGCAGTGTTTCATTCTGTTGTGCACATGGTCCTTATGAGTTGGTACCAATTCAATGGAACCTAACATAACAACAGCAACAACTTCTTCTGTCTGAAATCGATCAAACATGATTCAAGATGCATGGATAATTACTGGTGATTGGAATTCAAAAGTTGGAAGCAAATTTGGAAGAAACTACCTGGCCAAGCAATCAGAAGAGATCCATATTTTGCTCCTTCCAAAGAGAAGGTGACCCAACGTATTGCAGGAATCATTAAACAATATCATTAATATCACTTGTAAGTAAACTTTTACTGAAGATGATTTTTTAAATGATTACATCAGTACACCTACATGGAACTGTCAGAAATTCAAGGCAGATTCAGAATAGGATGTGGAATAAGGGATATCATTGTTGATAGATGGATTTTGGCTGAAAGCTGAGAATACTAGAAAGATGTTTACTTGTGCTTTATTGACTATGAAAAAGCATTCAACTGCGTGGATCATAACAAACTATGGATAACATTGAGAAGAATGGGTATGCCAGACCACTTAGTTGTGCTCATTATGTACCTGTACATAGACCAAGAGGCGGTTGTTCAAACAGATCAAGTGGATACTGACTGGTTTAAAATCCGGAAAGGTGTACATCAGAGTTATACCATTTCACTATATGTAGTTAATATGCATGCTGAGCAAATAAGCTGAGAAGCTGTATTAAATGAAGAAGAATGTGCCATCAGTACTGGAGGAAGAGTCATTAGCACCCTACAGTATGCAGGTGATGTAACCTTGCTTGCTGAAAACAAAGAGAATTTACAATACCTCCTGATGAACATCAAAGATGACAGCCTTCAGTATGGATTGCACCTCAATTGAAAGAGAATGAAAATCCTCACCACTGGACCAATAAATGTAGAAAGGATTGAAGCTGTCAAAGTATTAATTGCTTAGGTCCACAATCAATACTCATGGAAGTAACAGCCAAGAATTCAAACACCGTATTGTGTTAGGCAAATCTGTTGTAAAAGTATTCTTTAAAGTGTGAAGGAGCAAAGATGTCACTTTGAGGATTAAGGTGCGCCTGGTCCAAGTCATGGTATTTTCAATCGCCTTATAGATATGCAATATCTCAACAATGAATAAGGAATACCATAGAAAATATTTACCAACAACAACAAGCAATGAATTAGGGTTTCAAACTTCTCATATTTTTTTGTTGTTGTTGTTTTGTTTTATCTGTGCCATTTTAGAGAGAGTAAGATAGTATTTCATTGTAGTTTTGATTTGATTTCTCTAATGGCTATGGAAGCCCTTGTATGGTACTGTGGGTTAATGCGCTGGACTACAAAATTGGTTTGAACCACAAGATCGGCAGTTCAAACTCAGCACCCGCTCCTCAGAAACCCTATACAGGGTTGCTATGAGTCAGAACTGACTCAATGGCACTTAACAACAACAGCTTATGACAGGAACGGGGTGGCTTTGCAGAATCAGCACTGGCCTCCGAACCACAAGGTCAGCTGTTTGAGCTCACCAGCCACCTTGTAGAAGAACCATGAGACTTTATGTTCCCACAAAGTCACAGCCTAGATAACCCTGTACAGGGTTTCTGTGAGTTGGAACGGACTCAAGAGCACATCACAACAACAATGGCTTATGGCATGCTTTGGACATGTCATCAGGAAAGGTGATTTCCAGAAGGACAGCATAATTGGGAAAGCAGAGGGTTAGGGGAAAAGAGAAAGATCCTCAATGAGATGGATTGACACAGTGGCTGCAAAATGGGCTCAAGCATAACAATTGTGAGAAGGGGGCAGGACTACACAGTGTTTGTTTTGTTGTCCATAGATGTTGTCATAAATCAAAACTGATTCAAGGTCACCTAACAATGATACCAATAATAGCTAGTGCTTGTGAGCATCTTTTCATATGTCTGCTTACTGTTTGGATATCCTCTTTGGTAAAGATCTTGTTAATACCCTTTGTCCATTTTGTGATAGGGTTCTTTGTCTTTTTGTTGAGTTGTTGCAGCTTTCGGTAGATTTTAAGACCCTTATTGAATAAGTTGTTTTGAAATATATTTTCCCATACTGTAGATGTGTATTATTTTAATAAAGACTTTTGATGAGCATGTTGTTAATTTTTATGATGTTTTACTTATCTTGGAAGTGCTGGTGTGGCGCTGTGGGTTAATGCGCCAGGCTGCAAAGCTATTTGGACTGCAAGTTTGGCGATTCAAGCTTACCAGTGTCTCCTTGGAAACCCTATACAGGGTCGCCATGGGTCGGAACCGACTCAACGGCACTTCACAACAACAACAACAAACTGTGAGAGAATAACTTTCTATTTGTCTAAGCCATCCCCTTGTGGTATTTGTGTTATAGCAGCACTAGATAATTAAGACCCTTTTGGGAGTAGAATTGCCATCAACTTGGCTTGATCAGGATTCGCAGTCATTTAGAAGGTAAGATGTAGTTATCAATTTTCTGAAAATTTATGTTCAAATTCCCGAGAAACCACCAAACTGTTTTCTAAGGATTTTAAAAATATATATCGATGGCCTGAGAAATTAGAAGATTGCATGTTAGGAAATCAAATCCTAGACTTGAATCAAGTGAGAAAGTAAGCTTAGATGGCAAAGGCTTCAGCAAAGGAAATCACAAACAAAACTTGGTATATAAGGGAACAAAGAATGTTTGCCTGACTGCAATAGAGTGAGAAAGTAGAGACAGGCAGGATGAGGTCAGAAAGGTAGCAGGAATTAATGTATTGTGGGTCTTGAAGGCGTAGAAAAGACTTTGCTATTTATGCTGAGTGTGGAAAATACTTTGTATGGATTTATATATTAAAAGGTTCTCTCTGACTGCATTACCAAGAACAGGATTCAGGATTTAGAAATCTTAGATTAGGCTCATAGAGGATGGACTAATAATAATGTCAATTGTTTTTCTAAGGAATTAGAGTATAATAGAATGGTAAAGACAAATTCTTGAGATACTGTGGAGGTAGAGTTACTTGGAAACTGTGTATGGATGGCAGCATGATTGGAAATAGTGAGGAAGTAATGAGGAAAGTGGAAGATAATAATGAGACACTGAAACTGGGAAATTAGAAGGTTGGTGGTGTCATTAATTGCAATAAAAAATTAACACAAATTTGAAAGGAAGACTTAGATGATGCATTTTGCTGTGTTGAGTGTATCTACATGTAGATGTTTAGCTGCTGTAGAACTTAGCTTTAGTCTTATGTTCAACTAGAAAAAAATAAGGAGGACATTTTTATTAATCTCAAGGAAAAAAGCAAGGAACTATACTTTTGGATGTGATAGCTAATGTGATCAAAATATTTAATAGCAGTAAAACAAAAGCCTAGGGAAGAGAAAGATTTGAAAAGTCCTTTAAGAATGCAGTGGTGATGGTGGTTATGTGTTATGGAGTTGGTTGCGACTCATAGCGACCCTGTACAGGGTTTCTGAGGCTGTAAATCTTTACAGGAGCAGAAAGCCTAATCTTTCACCACGGAACAGCTGGTAGTTTCGAACTGCTGAACTTGAGGTTCACAGCCTGATTCGTAACCACTACACTACTAGAGCTCCTTTTAAAAATGCAGTTGTTGTTGTTAAGTGCCATCAAGTCGATTCTGACCCATAGCGACCCTGTATAGGGTTTCTGAGGAGCAGCTGGTGAGCTTGAACCACCAACCTTGCAGTTCAAACGACTTTGCAGTCTGACACATTAGCCCAAAGCACCACACGAGGACTCCAAAAATGCAGTAGAGCATAGTATATAAACATGGTTCAGGAGTTGTACTGTTAAAGGTCAAATCTCTGTTCCACTCCTTTTTTGCTTTATGAAGTCAAGTTAGTGATTTGGAGCCTTATTTTCCTCATTTGAAAATGGAAAGAAAAAGATTTAGTTGATAAGTTTGTTGTGGAACAGAGATTCTTAATCTGGAGTCTGAGCTTTCAGGGTATATTTAGAGGAAGAATGGGGAAAAATGACAACTTTATTTACATTAATTTGTTGTTGTTATGTGCCATGGAGTCAGTGCCGGCTCATAGCGACCCTGCACAGGGTTTCCGAGGCTGTAAATCTTTACAGAAGCAGAAAGCCTCATCTTTCTCCCACAGAACAGCTGGTAGTTTCGAACTTCTGACCGTGAGATTAGCAGCCCGATTTGTAACCACTATGCTACCAGAGCTCTTTACTGACATTAATATCTTACAAAAATCTGCATTCACTTTATTTATATAGGGAGGTAACAAACCATTAGTACTAGAAATACTTGTGGCTTATTTTCTATAGAAATCATGCTATTGGTGGTAGAGTCCATTGAGTTGATTTCAACTCATAGTGACCCCAGGAGACAAACTGGAGCTCTACTAGGGTTTTCTACACTGTGTTCTTTATTGGAGCAAATTTCCAGGTCTTTTCTCCAGTTAAGTTGCTGGGTGGATTCAAATCACTAACCTTTTGGCTAGCATTTGCATGCTTTGTAATGATTGTGCCACACAATATATTCTTATCACAGTACAGTTGTTACAGACTTCTTGAAATACTATTTATAATCCCTATTTCTTTAAAATTACCGTACTTACTAGAATTGATGTTAGTTGTGCTGCTAGATGCAAATGATGCCAGAATTTTTCTAGAGCCTTTATGCCACATAGCTGGCTAACTAACCCTGCATTCCTGTGTTTCCTGATCACTCTTAATGATGTTACCGGGCACTGCCAGCTGCTGTAGTCAATATCAGAGACAGTGTGAGAATCGGTTCATTGACAGATCTGGAAGGCACTGAGACTCCGTTTCTGAAAGATTGCCTCATCTTCCCGAATACGGTCTGAACTCTTTACCCACCTAGGTATCAATGTATCTGCAGGTTTGCATTCTTCTCTCAGAGTTTTATAGCTCTATCATCTGGAGATACAGTTTATGTCTCGCTGAGTCATGGTGCCATACATCCTGTAATGTGGTTGTCCCAAACAACATTAATGACCTTTTCAGAAAACTTTGTGTTAAAAAGTTACATTCTTTTAGTTAAAGGTTGAAGTCATGGCCTTCCATTATTCCTCCTGGTTTGTCTTCTTGTCATAGGCTTAATTTAACAATACAGTCCTTACCTTATATGTTCCTGGAGCATAGGGGAAAGGTTAATCAGGACAGTAATGATTGGGGACAATGATAAAACACCTTTGAGCAGAGGAAAAAAGAAAAAAGAAAAAAAACAAAACAAAACCACAAAGCTTTTTAAAAACCCTTCTCTCAATCATACCATGAAGTTGATTGGTTCCGACATCTTTGTTTTCTAGTGTTCCCAAGTATAACTGTTCCTTGACCAATATGTGAAATATAAAGAATTGTTTTATGTTTTGATGTTGTTGTTGTTGTCAGGTGCCATCAAGTTGGTACTGACTCATATCGACCCTATGCACAACAGAAGGAAACACTGCCCGGTCCTGGGCCAACCTCACAATTGTTGCCACGTTTGAACCCATTGATGTTTTGATAATGGCATTTAAAAACATTGATTTCTTAAAAATCTAATTTGATATATTTAACTGTATGCACTTAGAAATACCATTCTAAGGAAGGTCCACAGGTTTCATCATATTACCAAAGGTGTTATGGCACAAATAAGGAAGAAACCATGAGTTAGAGGAATAAAAGTGTTCATAAACAGCACTAGATTTTGGCCAAGGTGAACTGTTCAACAACAGTCTGTTGTTATTATTCTTAAAATGTGGGTTTTCAAAAGGCAGGAAGTAAATTAAATCCCATTCATTTTTGCATTTAAAGTACCTAATACATTGCTCTGTTACTCAATGAATGCTGAATCAACTATGTGGTGTTCAGACAGGGGCAAAGGGGGTCCAGAAATCAGGATCATCAAACAAGAACCACTTAATGAATGAAATCTTATGACCAAAGTCTTGGAGAGTGTTAAAGTCTGCACCCCTCTTGCTTCTTGTTGCTGTTGTTACGGACCATGAGTTGGTACCAACTCAGAGCGACCCTATGCACAACAGAACGAAACTGCCTGGTCCTGGGCCAACCTCACAATCATTGCTTTGCTTGAGCCCATTGATGTTGCAATTGTGCCAATCCATCTAGTTGGGGGTCTTCCTCTTTATCTTCAACACTCCACTTTACTAAACATGATATCCTTCTCCAGTGACTGGTCTCTCCTGAAAATATGTCCGAAGTTTGAAAGTCTGGCTATCCAGGCTTCCAAGGAGCACCCTGGCTGTACTTCTTCCAACACAGATCTGTTGGTTCTTTTGGCAGCCCATGGTGTCCTTAACAGAAGCCATGGTTTTTGCAATCACCTTGTACGCATGACATAAGGATTGGAGTTAGACTCCTTAACAACTGAGATAAACAACCTTGCTTGTTGAAAATAAAGAGGAGTTAATATACTTACTGAAGATCAAAGCCTTTGGTAAGTTTGTGCCTTAATGTAAAGAAAACAAAATTCCTCAAAACTGGACCAATAAATAACACATGTTAAATGGAGAAAAGATTGGAAGTTGTCAGACTTCATTTTGCTTGGATGCACCATCAACATTCATGGAAGCAGCAGTCAAGAAATCAAATAACTTATTAGGCAAATTTGTTGGCCAAGACCTATTTAAAGTGTTCAAAAGCAAAGATGTCAGTTTGAGGACTAAGGTGCATCTGCTCTAAGTCATCGTATTTTCATCACCTCATAGGCATTTTAATGTTGGACAATGAATTAGCAAGACTTTAGAAAAATATATGCATTTCAACTATGGTGTTGGAGAAGAATATTGAAAGTACCAGAAAAACAAACAAGGCTTTCTTGCAGTAGAGCCAGAATGCACCTTAGAAGTGAGGATGGTCAGACTTTGCCTCTCATAGTTTGGTCATGTTATCAGGAGGGACTAGTCTCTAGATAAGGACATCATGCTTGAAAAAGTGGAGGGTCAATGAAAAAACAGGAACACCCCCTAACGAGATAGATCCACATAGCGTCAGCAACAATGGGCTCAAACATAACAATTTTGAGGATCGTGCAGGGCCAAGTAGTGTTTCATAACGTTGTACATAAGACTTAATAACTGTCCGTGTCAGTACCTGTAAATTTAAAAGTGGCTTTCATTTTGTATGAAGGTGCTGTGGGGTCCTGAAAGTTGTTTACTACCGATTAGTAAGTAAACACAAGTGAACCCATGCTTAGCTTGCTTATTGGGTAATCCGACATTAAACCCCTTCGGTTTAGGTGAGAGAGCAAGAGAACCTGCGCTCAGACCAAGCCAAGCATAGAGAAAAGATACAGGTTAGAGCAAAGCACGGTGCACAAGAGACTCGCTCCCTGGCCACGCCCACTTCCTGCTCCATCCCGGGCCTTTCCAGGACCCTCTGCCTGTGAACCGGATGCTCTGTCAGTCTCCTCCTCCGCGTCCTCGGCCGCCACCGGGTTCCTAGCGAAGCCACTGTTACCCCCTGTGGACCTAGTCAAGGTGTTCCGACGGAGGGCCTGGCAGGTGTGGGACGCCGGTAGGAGCTGGGCGCGCACGGTTACCGCGCGTGGAGGAGACACTGCCCTGCGGCGATGGGGGCCAGGGGCGCTCCTTCACGCCGGAGGCAAGCGGGACGGCGGCTGTGGTACTTGCCCACCGGGAGCTTTCCCTTCCTCCTCCTCCTGCTCCTCCTCTGCATCCAGCTCGGGGGAGGACAGAAGAAGAAGGAGGTAAATGAAGCCCCTGGCCTTTCCTTGTGTTCCTTGTGATTTGGGGCTGGAGGGCCCAGGCGGGGCACGTTGCTAGGCAGCGTGTCTACGTTGCTAGGTAGCCGGGCTGCGGAGCGTGGGCGGTGGCGCCTTGGGGGCGGGGGATGAGCTCGTGGGATGCTTTCGGATGTGTTTGTGCTCTGGCCCTCTGTGTGTGGTATTGTCCTTGCCTCCGATGTGAGGATGGCCCAGTGCCTACTTTAAAAAACACCGAAGCTTGGGTCTGTGCTTCAGATTGTACATTTCAGTTCTGTCCTAAATGAAGACTAGGTTTTGGATACCTCTTGTTACTGAAGAGGTGTGTTTGATGTGACAATGCTGATCTGAAGCATGTGTATATCTTCCGGAACTTTGTGCCTTATATTCAGTACTCAGCATAGTATGTTGTCCTTTTCAGAATGTGTTTTCAAGTTATTCTGTATTAATACATTTTAAAAGCTATATATGTGTTTTTCTTCACGTACCGCTCCGTGTATAATGTTGAGAAAGAGTTCATTATCTGTGTTTATGTAAATTCATTTGTGAAATTCAGATTACCTGATAGCAATGTTAGTCCACCGATACCTTTGGGCAAGACAAGGTTTGACGTGAGTGACCTAATTATTTATGGTTGTAAAATTATTTATAAATTTCAGTTACCCATAGATACTTGCTTGGATGGTTATCATGTAGCCTTAGAAAAAAGAAAAACAGAATTTATTATGGAAATGTGTTTAAATTGTAAGAATATTTTGTGTATTTCAGAAGTTACACATCCATACAAATCTTGAAATCTGAATCTGGGTTAAAATATTACTACTTTAAAAATAGTTGTTGAAGAGAGTGAAAAGGCAAAAATAGCATCACATACAAAATAATTCTGATTCTCTTACCTCTTCATCCACCTATAACAACTCATTGTTGGTATATAGTTTCCAAGGAGCCGTTTGTGAGTTTGAACCACCAACCTTGTGATTCAAATGACCTTGTCCAAGTCTTATCCCACAGTGCCACAACAATAACACCGATTAGTCCCCAGTCTGTTGTTGTTGTTAAGTGCCATCGAGTCAGTTCTGACCCATAACGACCCTGTATAGGGTTTCTGAGGCTGAAAATCTTTACAGGAGCAGAAATCCTTATCTTTCTCCCCTGGAACACCTGGTAGTTTCAAACTGTGATTTTGAGGTTAGCAGCCTGACTCGTTACACTACCAGAGCGCCTTCCCTAGTCTGACAGTCATTACAAAAAACTTTTTCCCAGTCTGTGGGCTCTCTTTACTGTTTTGGTGAGATATTTTGAAGCACGTGTCTGAGTTTTAAGGACGTCCCAGTTATCTAGTTCATTTTCTACTTTTTTTTTTTGTGGTTTTACTAATGTTTGACTGTGTATTTATGCCATGGGTTAGAGCACCTAAATTTATCCCTAGTATTTTATTGATTGATAATCTTTATAGTTCTAGGATTTACATTTAGGTCTTTAATTCATGTTGAGTTTGTTTGTGTATATGGTGTGAGATATGGGTCTTGTTACTTTCTTCTACAAATAGACTTCTAGTTTTGCCAGTATAGTTTGTTGAAGAGACTGTCTCATCCTCATTTAATGTGTTTTGACCCTTTGTCAAAGATCAACTAATAGTAGATGGATGAATTTACTTCTAGGCTCTTAATTCTGTTTTATTGATCTATGTATCTTTGATTGTACCAGTACCATGCTGTTTTGACCACTGTGGCTGTGTAGTAAAATTTGAGAATGGGGAGTGAAAGTCTCTTAACTTTATTTGTCGTCTAAGTGGTGCTCTGCTTATTATCCAAGGTCTCTTTCCTCTCCATATTATGCTAATGATCAGTTTTTCCATCTCTTTGAAGAATGATGTTGAAATCTGAATTGGGATTGCTTTGGATAGTGTTGACATTTTCGTAGTAAGACTTGCTATCCATGAGCATGATGTGTTATTCCATTTTTTTAAGTCTCTTTTGGTTTGTTTTAGTAGTGCTTTGTAGTTTTCTATGTATAGGTCTTTTGTTTCTTTGGTTTGATTTATTCTTAAGTATTTCATCTTTTAGGTGACTGTTGTAAATGGTGATGATGGTCATGGTGGTGTTGTGCCATGGAGTTGGTTTTGACTGATAGTGACCCTGTGTAGGATTTCCAAGGTTGTAAATATTTACAGGAGCAGAAAGCTTTATCTTTCTTGTGCTGAAATGTCTGTTAGTTCAGAACAGATGAACTTGACATTAGCATTGTTTTAGGAATTTCCTTTTCAGAACTGTCTTTATTAGTATTTAGGCATCTAACTGATTTGTGTATATTGATCTTGCCTGTGCCAGTTTGCTGAATTTTTCAATGCGTTCCAATAATTTTCTTGTTGATTATATATATAAAATCATACTCTCAGCAAATAGAAAGATGTGTACTTCTTCTCTGCCAATTTTGATGCCTTTAAATTCCCTTTCTTGTCTTATAGCTGTAAGACATCCAGTACAATATTGAATAGGAGTGTTTATAGAGGGCATCTTTGTCTGGTTCCTCTTTGCAGAGGGAGTGCTTTCAGTCTTTCTATTGAGAGTAATATTGGCTCTTGATTTGCACTTAGTGGTGGTGAGGATTTTCCCTTCTACTGTTACTTGGTTGAGTATTTTCATCAAGAATGGATGTAGGCTTTTGTCAAATGCCTTTTCTACATCAATTGATAGGATCCTGGTGTTCCTTTCCTTTTTTTAAAAAAATTTATTATGGATTACATTGCTTGATTTTCTAAAATTGAATCATTATTGCATCCTTGGTATGAATCCCAGTTTGTCTTGGTATATGTTTTTATAAGTTGTTGAATTCTCTTGGCTAGAATTTTGTTGAGAACTTTTGCATCTATTTTCATGAGGTAGTTTATTGTTGCTAGGTGCTATTGAGTTGGTACCGACTCATAGTGATCCTGTGTACAACAGAATGAAACACTGTCCAGTCTTGGACCTACCTCACAATTGTTGCCACACTTGAGCCCATTGATGCTGACACTTTGCCAGTCCGTCTCTCTGGGGATCTTCCTCTTTTTCTCTGACCCTCCAACTTAGCAAACATGACATCCTTCTCCAGTGACTGGTCCCTTCTGACAATATGTCCAAAGTATGAGAGATGAAGTTTGGCCATTCTGGCCTCCAGGGAGCATTCTGTCTGCACTTCTTCCAACACAGATCTGTTGGTTCTTTTGGCAGCCCATGGCACTTTCAATATTCTCCTCGAACACCATAACTCAAAAGCATCAATTCTCCTACGGTCTTTCTTATTCACTGTCCAGCTTTTGCATGTATATGAGGTTATTGAAAATATCATGGCTAGGGTCAGGCACCCCTTAGTACTCAAGCTGATACTTTTGCTTTTCAACACTTTTAAAAGGTTTTGTGCAGCAGATTTGCCTAATGCAATACATTGTCTGATATGACTGTTGCTTGCGTGAGCGTTGATGGTTGATCCAAGAAAAATGAAGTCTTTGACAACTTCAATCTTTTCTTCATTGATAAGAATGTTGTTTATTGGTCCAGTGGTGAGGATTTTTGTTTTCTTTATATGGAGATGCAATCCACACTGAAGGCTATGGTCTTTGATCTTCATCAGTAAGTATTTTTAAGTCCTCTTTACTTTGAGCAAGCAAGGTTGTATCATATGCATATCTCAGATTGTAAATGTCTTCATCCAACCCACGTTTTTCTTCAATAATCCAGCTCCTTGGATTATTTGCTCAGTATACAGGTTGAATAAGTGTGTTGAAAGAGTACAACCATGTTACATACCTTTCCTAATTTTAAACCATTCAGTGTTCCCATGTTCTGTTCAACTAACTGCCTCTTTGTCCATGTACTGATTCCTCATGAGCACAATTAAGTGTTCCAGAATACTCATACTTTGCAATGTTGTCTAGAGCTTGTTATGATCCACACAGTAAAGGCCTTTGCGTAGTCAGTAAAGCACAGGTAAACATGTTTCTGGTATTCTTTGCTTTTAGCCAAGATCCATTTGACATCAGCAATGATAATATCTTATGTGTTAAGGAGCTGCAATGGACTGTTATTGGCCATTTTGAATCTGACAACCACATGATATACTGTGCTGGAAATGGCGAATTGAAAAGGAATGGTGGTGTATTCATTGTCAGAAAGAACATATCAAGATCTGTCATGAGGTATAGCGCTGTCTGTGATAGGATAACATCCATGCACCTAGAGGGAAGCCCAGTTAATACCACTATTATTCAAATTTACTCACCAACCGCTGAAGCCAGTGAAGATGAAACAGAAGAATTCTACCAACTTCTTCAATCTGAAATTGATCAAACATACAATTAAGATATATTGATAATCCCTGGCGATTGGAATGCAAAGATAGGAAACAAAGAGGAAGGATCAGTAGTTGGAAAACATTGCCTTGGTGATAGAAATGATGCTGGAGATCGCATAATAGAATTCTGTAAAACCAATGATTTGTTCATTTCAAATTCCTTTTTTAAACAGCATTAAGAGATGACTATACACATGGAGCTCACCAGATGGAATACACAATAATCAAATTTACTGCATCTGTGGAAAGTGACTATATCGTCACCCAAACAAGGCCAGGGGCAGATTGTAGAACTAGACTATCAATTGTTCATATCAAATTCAGACTGAAGCTGAAGAAAATGAAACCAAATCCACAAAAGCCAAAATATGACTTG
>NW_006408529.1:28036447-28038369 GCF_000296735.1 Chrysochloris asiatica | reverse complement strand
TCTTCTCCCTTGATGGTCCAAAATAACAATTTAAATAGTTGAAAATTTCATACTTTGCTCATTGAACATGTTTATCTCCTAAATGTAGGCAAGTACTGTATCTGGTACTCAGTTCAAAAACTGATATCTTTTAATGTTTCAAGAAATATGAAAAGTGGTTGATCACCAAGGTACCACTTTTCTAGGGTCTATTTGGGGTATTGTATAGTGGTAGCATAGTGGTTACGAATTGGCCTATTAACCTCGCCGAAGGTTGGCAGTTTGAAATTACCAGCTGTTCTGCGGGAAAAAGATGAGACTTTTTGCTCTCGTAAAGATTTATAACCTCAGAAAACCTGTACAGGGTCGCTATGAATTGGAACCGACTCCATGGTACTTAACAACAACAATCAGTGATCCTGTTGTGTTGCTTTAGGATAAGCACTAGACTGCCAAGTTGATGGTTCAAACCCATCAGCTGCTCCTTATAAAGTCTGTACAGGTTCGATATGACTCGGAACTGAATCTATGTCACTTAACAATAGCAACGCACAGAGCCCTGGTGGCCCTGTAGGGATAAGCACTGGGTTGCCAGTTGGAAGGTTGACAATTCAAACCAATCATGCGATACATACAGTAGGGGTGGGGAACCTTTTTTATGCTAAAATTTATAACATCATTCATGGGCCATACAAAATGATAGACTTAAAAATTGCCTTGCTATTTTTGGTCAAACATTAATATTTTGTTTTTGTTAAGTCCCGTCAAGTCTGTTCAGACTCATAGAGACCTTGTGTAGGGTTTTCAAGGAGCAGCTGGTGGGTTTGAACTTCCAACTAAGGTCAAGCTCACTAGCTGCTCCTCAGAAACCCTATACAGAGTCGTTATGGGTTGGAACCAACTCGACAGCACTTAACAACAACAAAAACAATGTGAGGGCTGGAACTCTGGTTGCCTTGGCAGGGCCAGACCAATAAATTTTGTGGGCCAGATGTTCCTGCTGTACAAGGAAGTAAGGTGAGCCTTTTTTCTCCTGTAAAGATTAAACCCTGTATGTGGTTACTGTGTGAGTCAGGATTGATTTATAGCAGTGGTTTGGCTTTGGTTTTTGATCACATATAGATTGGTTTTACTTTGCTAACTTTGGAACCTGATGCTTAGTATAAAATTTGAAACTGTACCAAAAAGTATAGTAATTAGAACTTAATTGACCACAATACTGTTTATTGTGTATGTGCATTTGTACCAGAATAGTTAATTTGGGAGAAACAGTCTATTCTTTCCTTCTGGGAATACCAAATTGAAGTTGAGCGTGGAATTAAGAATGGATCACCCACTACCGTTGAATCTCTTCCTACTCATAGAGTTTGTATAGGTTTGAGTAGACCTGCTCCCTTGGGTTTCCAAGGTAGTAAATCTTTACGAAAGAAGACCATTATGTCTTTCTTCCATGGAGTGGCTGGTGGATTCGAACTACATACCGTTCAGTTAGCATTCCAACTCTTAACCCGTTTTGCCACCAGGGTTCTTTAACTACAGTTTAAAACCCCCTGTCACTGAGTTGATTCTGACACAGAACAATCCAGTAGGACAGAGTAAAACTTCTCCTTAGGGTTTTTGAGACTAAATCTCTATTGGGAGCAAGACAGCCTTATCGTTCGCCTGGGAGTGGCTGGTAGGTTTGAACCACAGACTTTGCAGTTAGCAGCCTAATGCTTAACTCACTGCTTTGTAGGATTCCTGAAAATATGTTACTAACCATCTCTCTACTCAGTGGGGTTCAGTAATTGATTGCAGTGGTTACAAAGAACTCAGACATCGTACTTACTATTATAGGGTTTTTTAAGGACTTTAATGGGTTTATAATGCAGGATCCAAAAATGCCCAGGTCACAATTTTAAATGGCTCTCACTGCTTGCAATATTACAAACTTCTTTTATGGC
>NW_006408529.1:28018893-28029926 GCF_000296735.1 Chrysochloris asiatica | reverse complement strand
GAGCTTGAACCACCGAACTTGCAGTTCAAACAGCTTTGCAGTTTGGCGCATTAACCCACAGCGCCACACCAGGACTCCCAGGATTTAGCCCCCTTTAATTTGTCCCTATTTTTCATTTATGACCCTTAAAATTCTGGGATTCACATGTAGGTGTTTTATCTATGCTGAGTTGGTCTTTGTATATGGTGTGAGGCAAGGTCTTGTTTCAATATTTTGCATATCAGTTTCCAGTTCTGCCAGCTACATCTTTTGAAGCGGCTATGTCTCAATGTACTTTGGCCCTTTGTCAAAGATCAGTTGGCTGAATGTGGATGGGTTAATTTCTGGATTCTAAATTCTGTTCCATTGATTTATGTGTTTTTCATTGTACCAGTTACAGGCTGTGTTGACCACTGTAGTCATGTAGTAAGTTTTGAGTTCAGGGAGTGAGAGTCCTCCAACTTTGTTCTTCTTCTTGAGCAATGCTTTGCTTATCCTGGGCCTCTTTTCTTTCCATATAAAGTTTGGTAGTTGTTTTTTCCATCTTCTAAAGAATGCTGTTAGAAGCTGGATTTGGATTGTGTTTTATGTGTAGACGGCTTTGGGTAGTATTGACATTTTCACAATGTTAATTCTTTCTATCCAGGAGCATAATATATTCTTCCATTTTTATAAGTCTCTTTTGGTTTCTTGTAGTAGTGTTTTGTACTTTCCTTTCTATATGTCTTTTGTTTTTCTGGTTACATTTCTAAATATTTCATCCTTTGGGTGGCTATTGTAAATGGTATTGCTTTCCTAATTTATTTTTCAGTGTTATCATTATCAGCATAGAAAAATCCAACTGATTTTTGTGTGTTGATCTTGTCCCCTGCTACTTTGCTGAATATTCCAATGAGTTCCAGTTGGTTTTTGGCTGAGTCTTTGGGGTTTTCTATGTATAGTAACTTATCTGCAAACAGAGACATTTTGACTTCCTCTTTGCCAATTTGGATGCCTTTAATTTCCCTATCTTGTGTTATAGCTCTGGCTAAGACTTCCAAAACTATTGAACATGAGTGTTGATATAGGGCATCCTTGTCTGGTACCTGTTCTCAAGGGGAAGGCTTTCAGTTTCTCTCCATTAAGAGTGATGTTAACTGTTGGTTTTGTGTATATGCTCTTAATTATGTTGAGGAATTTCCCTTCAATTACTACTTCGTTGAGTGTTTTTATCAGGATTGGATGCTGGATTTTGTCAATTGCCTTTTTTGCATCAATTGATATGAACATGAGGGTACTTTTCCCTTTTTTATTTATGAGGTGAATTACATTGATTGTTTTTTAATGTTGAACCATACTTGCATCTCTGGTATGAATCCCACTTGATCATGATGTATTATTTTTTTGATGTGTTGTTGAATTCTGTTGACTAGGATTTTGTTGAGAGTTTTTGCATATATGTTCATGAGGGATATTGGTTTATAATTTTCCACCTTAGTGTTGTTCTTCCCTGGTTTTGGTATGAGGGCTATGCTTGCTTCATAGAATGTGCTAGTGAGTTTTCCATCCTCTTCTATATTCTGGAATAATTTGAGTAGAATTGGTGACTGCTCTTCCCTCAGTGTTTGGTAAAACTCAACCAGTGAATCCATCTGGACCTGGACTTTTTTTTGGTTGGGAGTTTTATTGATGATCTGGTCAATTTCTTTCTTTGTTAATAGGGTTGTTCAAGTTTTCTACTTCACTCTGTAAGTTTAAGTAGGTCGTGGTTTTCTAAAAATAATCCAGCTTCTCTAGGTTTTCTAATGATAGGATTCTTGTACTGCCTTTCTTATTCATTGTCTAACTTGTACATGCAATTAAACTTGAAAATATCATGGTTTGGGGTACACTAATTTTAGTTCTCAAATTGATATCTTTGCTGTTGAACATTTTAAAGAGGTTTTGCTGCAGATTTACTTAATTAAGTACTTCATTTGATTTCTTGACTCCTTCTTCCATGAATGTTGATTGTGGATCCAAGCAAAAGGACCTTTTTTCCTTATGTTGTTGTTACAATCCAGGTTCTCAGAGTCTTTGCTCAGCACACAGATTGAATGGTCAAAGGATACAGCCTTGACATACACCTTTCTTAATTTTAAACCATTCAGTATCCTCTTTTTTCTATTTTAACAACTGATTCTTAATCTATATAAATAGGTTCCTCATGAGCACATACAAGTATTCTGGAATACCCATTCTTCATAATGTTATCTGTAGTCTATCGTGATCTACAGTTAAAAGCCTATTCATAGTCAGTAAAGCATGTGGAGGGTCAGAGAAAGAGGAAGACCCCCAACGAGATGGATTGGCCAAGTGGCAGCATTGATGGACTCCGTGGCAACAGTAGTGAGGTTGGCCCAGGATCGGGCAGTGTTTTGTTCTGCTGTGCATAAGGTTGTTATGGGTCGGTACCGACTCAGTGGCACTTAACAACAACAACAACAACAGCAAAGCACAAATAAACATTTTTTCTGGTATTCTTTGCTTTCATCCAAGATCCATCATATGTCAGCAGTGATATCACTTGTTCCGTGTCCTCTTCTGAATCCATCTTGAATTTCTAGCAGGTCTTTGTCAATTTAAGGAGCCCTGGTAGTGTAGTTGGTTATGTGTTAAACTGCTAACTGCAAAGTCTTCAGATCAAATCTACCACCCACTCCTTGGGGGAAGGATGAGGCATTCTGCTCCTGTAATGATATACAAACTCAGAAACAGTATACAAGCTTGCTATGAGTTGGAACCGACTTGACCACACACAGTCACCACCACTACCTTTTCAGTGTACTCCTGCAATTATTTTTGAATTATCTTCAGCAAACATTTTATTTGCATGCGATATTAATTTGTTCAGTTACTTCTGTGTTCGGTTGGGTTACCTTTTGTTGGAATGGTCTCAAATATGGATCTCTTCCAATCCATTGGTCAGGTAACCGTCTTCCAAATTTCTTGACATAGACAAGTTAAGAATGATGTTACCTGTAGTGATGTATCATTTGTTGGAACATTTCCATTTGCATTCCATCAATTCCTGTAACCTTGTTTTTTGCAAATGCCTTCAGTGCAACTTGGACTACTTCTTTTGTTACTGTTGGTACATTGTTTTTTGATCATATGCTACTTCATGAAATGGTCATTTGTTTTGGGTATAGTGAGTCTGTTTATTTCTTCTATTTTATTTTGATGGCTTCTGCATTATGCAGTATTTTGCCTATGAAGTACTTTAATGACAGTCAAAACTTGAATTTTTAAAAATTCTTTCAGCTTCAGAAATGCTGAGCATGCTCTTCCTTTTTGTTTTCTAATCCAGGTCTTCACACATTCATTATAATACTTGACTTTGCCTTTTTGAGCTGTCCTTTGAAAGTTTCTATTCAGCTCTTTTTCTTCCTCCTCATCCATTCCCTTTGGCTCCTGTATGCTCAGCATCAAGTTTCAGAGTCTCTTCTGAAATCTGCTTTGGTCTTTTCTTTCCTTCCTGTGTTTTTAATGACCTTTGCTTTCTTCCTATATGATGTTCTTGAAGTTGTTCCACAACTCTTCTGATTTTTCTGTCATTAGTGTTTAATGCTTCAAATATGTTCTTGAGGTGGTTTCTGAATCCAGGTGGGATTTATTCAGTGTCATATATTGGATCCGTGTACTTGTTTTAATATTTATTTCTATGATCAAGGCCATACTGATCCTTCCTCTTTTTTCCAAGTTTTGCTTTCCAGTCACCAGTAATTATCAATACATATGGATTGCATATCTGATCAATTTGAGACTGAAGAATTTGGTAGAATTCTTCAATTTCATCATTACTGGCTTTAGTGGTTTGTGCATAAATTTGAATAATATGTTAACTGTTCTTCCTTGCAGGTGTATGGATATTATCCTATCACAGACAGCATTGAGCATCAAGATAGATCTTGAGATGTTCTTCTTGACGATGAGCATGATGCCGTTCCTCTTAAATTTTGACATTTCTGGCATAGGAAATCACATGATTGTTTGATTCAGAATGCCCTAAGCCAGTCCCATTTCAACTCACTAATTCCAAGGATATTGATCTTTATGTATTTCATTTCATTTTTCACATCTTCCTAGATTCATGCTTTCTACATTCCATGTTGTGATTATTAATGGATATTTACAGCTGTTTTTTCTCAGTTTGAGTTTTGCCCTATTAGTAAATGAAGGTCTCGAAAGTTTTGCTCCATGTCATTATGGTTAACTGTTCTTTGAGGAGGCAACTCTTCCCCAGTCATAAATACCTTCCATCCTGAGGGGTTTATATCTTCTGGCTCAGTATCTGACAATGTTCCTTTACTGTTTATATTGTTTTCATGTTCTGGTTCTTACCTAGCAATGTTCTGCTACTATTCATAAAGTTTTCAGAGACTAAACATTCAGAAGTAGTCTGAGTTTTCTTTTTCCTAGTCTATCTTAGTCTTGAAGCATCTCTGAAATCTGCCCACCATGATGACCCTTTGATATTTAAAATATGGTGACATAACTTTCAGCATCATAGCAACATGCATGCCACCACAGTATGACAAACTGACAGATATGTGGTGGCAACAGCTTCTTAGTGCACATTAACCCCTAATTGTATGACCTCTCAGGGTGGTTGTTGAGATTAAATAATTCTCTCTTTGTGCCTCTGTTTATATATATGTGTATGTGTATATGTTTGTATCTATATATAGTTAAGTGCTGTTGAGTCAATTCTGGCTCATAGCGACTCTGCATAAGGTTTCCGAGGAGCAGCGGGTGGGTTTGAACTACCGACTTTGTGGTTTATAGTCCAATGCTGATCCTACAGTACCACACCAGAAGTGTGTGAATGTATACATATATACATATATGCACATGTATATATGTTGTTGTTGTTAAGTGCCATTGAGTTGGTTCTAACCCATAGCGACCCTGGATAGGGTTTCTGAGGAGCGGCTGGTGAACTTGAACCTCCAACCTTGCAGTCCAAACAACTTTGCAGTCTGGCCCATTAACCCATATGTATATATAGAGCTCTGGTATTGTAGTGGTTACGAGTCACGCTGCTAACTTCAAGATCAGCCACTCGAAACGTATCACCTATTCTGCAGGACAAAGACTTTCTGCTCCTGTAATGATTTACAGCCTCAGAATCCCTATGCAGGGTCGCTGAGTCAGAACCCACTCCATGGAACACCACCACCACCGTATATAGGTCTAAAATTATATTTTTATATGCATTTATATGTATATATTCTATATGTATTACATATACAGGGTCAGAGCTGACTTGACAACACTTAACAACAACTTGTGTAATGATAGTTGATATGTGTTTCTTATTTAAATCAAAACATTAAGACTATATGATGAGTTTTTTTTAGTGTACTAGTTTTTTCTAACCTTATGTTTTTGTTAAGTAAATTGACTTTATAGTAGTAGTAAATTTTATGGTTACTGTCATAAGTTGTCTTTATATTATAACGAAACTGCAAATTTAAATTGTCATGCTATTTGAGAACTTCCCAAGCTGGGATTTTATATCATGAAAGAATTGTTGTTACTTTATGGACTTGCATATATATGTGTTTGTATTTACATATTTGTGTTGTTGTTACCTAAGTGCAGTGAGTCAGTTCCAACTCATAACAACCCTGTGTAGGGTTTCCAGTGAGCAACTGGTGAGACTGAACTGCTGGCCTTGTGGTCTATCCAGTGCTTTGCCCCACAGCACCACACCAGGATTCCATATTTACTTTATATGTGTATTTTTATTAATTGTTTATTTCCCTATATGTATGTATTTGCTTCTTTATGAGGACATTTGCATTTTTAAAGATGTCATAATCTCTGTTTAAAAATATAGTAAAGAGAAGTCATTAAATGTTTGACAAAGAAAATGGACAGGAATTTTTTTAGTTAACTTCCCTTAACTTCTTGGCTTCATAACATCATCCAAAGCAGCTATTATGAAAGGAATTTATCTTATCTCTAAAGAAAATTATTATCTAGAAGGCTATGATATGTATGTATCAATGAATATGCAAAAGTTTTGGAAACATTGAGAGACTCAAAAGCATTTTTTTTTTTTTTAAAGCTGTTTTGACTTGAGTGGTAGTTTACATGACAGAACACCAATTTTGTACTTAATAACCAATCACATTTTGTTTCATTGCAATAATTAACAGTATTTGCCTTTATTTCCTGTTTATTCAAAAGCATATTTTTAGAATGTAGTAAAATGTTTGCCCGAATGAAGTCTTTCAGTTGTCTCTTTCATTAGTAGTTTTTAAGCACATTGTACACCGCAGTGTATTCCAAATATACCCCCACTGCCATCGATTAGATTCCAACTCCTTGTTAGGTGCCATTGACTTGGTACCGACTCATAGAGACCCTGTGCACAACAGAATGAAATGCTGTCCAGTCCTGGGTCAGCCTCACACTTGCTTCTTCATTTGTGCCAGTTGCGGTTGCCACTCTGCCTATCCATCTCAGAGTGACCCTATATAAGATTTCTGAGGCTTAAATCTCTGTAGGAACAGATGATGCCATCTTTCTCCTGAAGAGTGACTGGTGAGTTTGAACTGTAGACGTTTCGGTTATCACGCTAACACCTAATCCACAGCGCCACCACGGCTCCTTGCCAAGATGTGTAGTTCTAGTTATTTTTAGTAGTGCAATCAGGAGTCCTTACTATCTGTAGTCTCTATTATAGGAGAGGATGAAAGAACAGTTTTGCAAACATAAAAGCACAACTTTAAGAAGTACACATTGATACTTATTAATGTATACACTGATTATAATGATGCTAGGCAGTTGTCTCATCCATGTTAGATAATGTTTATGATAATCCTTTGAAAAGTAATTGGAGTGACGTCTTCAGTAGAGTGGCCAAAACTGCTTATGAAGAACTGTGAAGGGTTAGCCTGCCACAATATCACAGATAATGGCTGAAGAGCTCTATGTCAGAGTTGAAGGACATTTTATTATTCACAGCAATAGAATTGTTAGAATATCAGCATTTTCCCTGGATTTTTGAACTTTAGTTCTCTTGAAGAGGGTCCAATGATACGTGGATATTGAGTGAGTTTTGTAACTGGAGAGGAACCTCAATCTTCGAAAACCTAAATCTTTTATGTTGGGTAGTGAGCTTATCTGATCTTTGCCCTATAGTATGGTAGTGTTTACGAGTCAGGCTGCCAACCTCAAGATCAGCAGTTTGAAACTATCAGCGGTTCCACGGGAAAAAGATAAGGCGTTCTGCTCCTGTAAAGATTTGTAGCCTCGGAAACCCTGTGAAGGGTCCTTATGAGTCAGAACCGACTCCACAGTTCTTAACAACAACAACAACAACAACGTGCTCCTAGTAAGGAGCTCTGGTAGTGTAGTTGTTACGAGTCAGGCTGCTAACCTCAACGACCCTATACAGGGTCGCTATGAGTTGGAACCAAATCCACGACACATTACCACTACCACTACCACCACTACCATGCTCCTAGTATATATATTCTTTTATATATATATTATACTAGGAGCATAGATGTATTCTGTTCTACATGTAAGACAGAAAAAGGGAAAGAGTAGAATCGAAAACTTGAGTCACACTAATCCACATATTCACTGACTTTTAGCATTTTTACTTTTTTTATTCTCTTTTTAGCCCTAAGTAACTCTGTGATGTGAGTGTGATCTATATGCTTGTGATCTCCAGGGTTTATTTTGCATATCAGACTGTTTCATGACTGCTTCTTGCCATGAGAATCCCTTCTGGAGCATTGTATTAATTTCTCCAAAATAGAAAAATTTCCCTTTTGGTTGAGTGTAGGTACAAGTGTGTTTCCTTGCTAGAAGAGTCAGATGATGATGAACAAATGTATGTTTGCTATATAATAATGTGTGTGTAACAGATGTATAAGATTTATGTCAGTCTTCGTTCAATTTTCTGTCTGGGCAAGATTTCGGCAGCTTCTCAAATTGAGCATATATAAAAAGGAACTCTTAATCCTTCCTTCTGCCCTTCTGGCCCATCTGTTTTCTTATTTCTATTAATGGTGCTATTTTACAGGGAACACATTTTATCATCCTGGATCCTCATTTCATAGTAATCACTTGCCAGTATTAATATGAGGGGGCTTTAAAAATTTGTGGAGAAATGGAATTAAAAGTTAATGGATTTTTTCTATTAATTCTTGAAGCCCTCTCATATATCTTTGTAACTCTTATCCTGTATTTTGTACATAGTACACAGAGATATTGGTGTCATATTTTTTTGGAGCGTTTATGGATTTTAGCAAAGTGCTTTTCAAAATAATCTGATCTATAGAAACCCTGTACAGGGTCGCTATGGGTCGGACCCGACTCGATGGCACTTAACAACAACAACAACATAGTTAAGCATAAATATTTAGTTTGAATTTTAAAACCTGTTGTTGCTTTTGTTAGGTACCATTGGGTCGGTACTGACTCATAGTGACCCTATGCATAACAGAACGAAACAGTGCCTGATCCTGGGCCAACCTCACAGTTGCTGCCATGCTTGAGCCCATTGATGCTGCCACTTTGCTCGGGGTCTTCCTCTTTTTCTCTGTCCCTCCACCTTACCAAACATGATATCCTTTATTAGGAAGATTAATTTTTAATAGTAATTGGTGTCTCTCTGTATGCCTGTGTCTCCTTGTTTCTATTCAGTACCATAAGGAGAAAAAGATCAATAGTAAGGTTATAGAATGCTTTGATGTCTGTGATGAAAAACAGGGTAGATGGAGTATTATCTTAAGAAATTAATGACCTGAAAAAGTTGAGAATGAAAGAACATGTTTACTGGTGTGTGTGTTACTGAACTTTTAATTGATTTGATTTATAGATACACCTATCTGTGTTGTTTGAAGTTGAAAAATGAATTTTATTTCTCTTAAGTATTTCTCAGTGTAAAGAAAACAAAAAATCTTTGGCACTGGGCCAATAAACAACCTCCATAGCAATGGAGAAAATATTGAAGCTGTCAAAAATGTCATTTTGCTCAGATCAACTATCAACACTCATGGAAGCAGCAGTCAAAAAATTAAATGACATACTGTATTAGGCAGATCTGCTGCACAAGACCTCTTTAAAGTGTTCAAGAACAAGGTCATCAGTTTGAGGGAAAAGGTTCTCTTGACTCATGCCCCAGTATTTTCAATAAACTCATATGCATGCAAAAGTTGGACAGTAAGTAAAGAAGATCATAGAAAAATTGAAGCATTTGAGGTATGGTGTTGGTGAAGAATATTGAAGATACTGTGGACTGCCAAACGAACAAACAAATCTGTGTTGGAAGAAATACATAGCCAGAGTGCTCCTTAGAAGCCAGCATGGCCAAATATTATCTCTCATATTTTGGACATAATATCAGGAGGGACCGGTCACTGGAGAATGATAACATGTTTGGTGAAGTGGAGGGTCAGAGAAAAAGAGGTAGACCCCCAACGAGATGGATTGACACAGTGGTAACAGGGATGGGCTCAGGTTTAGCAACAATTACAAGGTTGGCCCAGGACTGGGAAGTGTTTCATTCTGTTGTGCATAGGGTTACTATGAGTCTGTACCGACTCAATGGCACCTAACAACAACACAAATGTTATCACTAAAGTATTAAAGGGACATTTAAATATCAATTAAATAAATTGTGATACTGATCTTATTTAATAGAATTAATTGAATTTTTTATTATTTAAAGATGCTTAACATTGTGGTCAATATGAGTCATTTCAGTTTTTCCAACTTTTTTGGTTCAGAATCTCACCTCTTTGGCAGTAAAAGCAAGCTACTCCCTAATTTGTGTATATTAGTTCCGTGGTAAAACTTAAGGTACAGAATTGAATAGAAATTACAGACTTGCTTGCTGTTCATATTAAATGTTAGAGTGAATGAGTTATGTTAGTATGATTTATAAAATTTAGCAAAGTTGGGGATGGGAAAAAAAAAAGGCTTAAATTATATCAAAAAATGAAAAACAAAGCAAAACAAAGAACAAGTAATAAAAGAACAGGTAGAATACTTGACATTTCACTTGACAGTATTTACCAGTTTCCTGCATGACACCCCCAGGTATGTCAGAGAACTGTGATCCATTGGGTTTTTTGGAAGTAGCTTGCCAGACCTTTCTTTCAAGATACCTATGGGTAGATTCAAACATTCAACCTTTCAGTAAACAACCACGCATGTTCACTCTTTTCATCATCCAGGGGTTCCAGGCATTGCACTTAGACTATATATAATAATAAAACACCTTGACATTGTGGTTTTGGCAGACAGTTTGGTTTGCCAACTTTGACTTTGCCAACAGTACCTTGGTTTGGTTTAAGTATCATGAGAGGCTTTGACTCTCCCAAGCCTAAGTGATAGCTTTTAATAATTGAAGATGATGATTATGTCAGTACTTGCCAGGTTATTGGTTTAGAAATGAGCAGTTGACACAATTATGTTGGATTTCTAGGAAAGTTTCCTCTTTTCATACAGGTTCTCTTCCTGTCATTGTATATATATTTTAGAATATGATTGATATTGCAGCCACTTAGCGACCATGGAAGTATAAACCTGAGGGAAACCGTTGTGCTCAGGATGACAGAGTAGATAAATGAGAACATGGGCCTTTGATGACATTATTTAACTGGTCTTGTAATTGCTATGACTTTGTACTTCTTGTCATGTGAATTAATAGACTTTCTTATTGTTTAAAACTATTAGAATTTTTTTATTTTAAAATCTGAAACCATTTTACTAGGGAAGGTCTTATTGGGTTAAAGGTTTTGTGTTCACAGTTAAACTATTTGTACATTTACAACCTACTCCAAAGTCCTCCTTTATCTCTATATTTTAGTAACTTCAAAATTGGCAATATATCTGCTCTATTTATGAGATGTTGTTGTTGTTATTGTTGTTGTTAAGTGTCGTCAAGTTGGTTCAGACTCATAACGACCCTGTATAGGGTTTCCAGAGAGCCACTGGTGAGCTTGAACTGCCAGCCTTGTGGTTCAAATTGGCTTAGCAGTCCAGAGCATCAACCCACAGTGTCA
>NW_006408529.1:28015448-28017273 GCF_000296735.1 Chrysochloris asiatica | reverse complement strand
CTGACCGTGGTATTTTCATTTGCCTTAAATGCATGTGAAAGTTGGGTGTTGAAGAAGGAAGACTATAGAATAATTGATAAATTTGAGTTATGTTGTTGGGGAAGAGTATTAAAAGTACCTTGGACTGCCAGAAGAACTGACAAATTCAGCCAGAATGCTCCTTAGAAACCAACATACAGAATCTTGGTTACTCCTACATTGAATGTGTTGTCAGGACCAATCCCTGGAACAAGATACCATGCTTAAAAAACTGGAGGGTCAGTGAAAAAGTCGAAGAGCCCTAATGAGATGGTTTGACATAGTGTGTGCAACAGTGGGCTCAAACATTACAACTGTGAGGATGGTGTAGGTCCCACCAGGCATTGCTTCATATTGATGTGCATGTGGTCCCTATGAGTCAGAACTGCCAGGAAGGCATCTAACAAGAATGAACAAAACCAAAAGATTGTTGGAAAAATACTGAAAACAAAGTTGGTATGTGCCTTAATTAGCCCAAGAAAAGAGTGAAAAAATAAGTTTTACCTCATGTGTCCTGTATCTTTCTGCTTTTTACATGGCATTTTTTTTCCCCCTATAGCTATACTTTTTTTCTCATTTGATTTATGTAATACACTGGTAAAAACTCATCCACTGCCATCAAGTTTATTCCAACCTGCAGCAACGCTATAGAGGTTTTCTGTGCTTGTAAATCCTTATGAGAGTAGATGGCCTCATTTATCTTTTGATGAGTGATTAGTGGGTTTGAATGTTAGATCTTGTGGTTAGCAACCCGATGCCTAACCTACAGTGCCACCATACTATTAGGTAGTTTCATTTTAATGACATACCCCCAAAAATGTTAGGTGCTGTCTAGCGGGTTCTAACCCATAATGCCCTTGTGCACATAGAACAAAAAACCACTTGGTCTTGTACCATCATCACAGTTGCTGCTATGCTTGAACCTGTTTCTGCTGCCACTGTGCCAGTGTATCTTGTGGGGACCTCTGTCATTTATGCTTACCCTCCACTTTGCCAAGCACGGTGTTCTTCTCCAGTAACTGGTCCCTCCTGGAAATATATGTACAGTGTGAGAGACAAAGACTGGTCATCTTGGCTTCTGAGGAACATTCAGATTGTACTTCTTCCAACACAGATTTACTCTTCTCCCAATCTGTGGTACCTTTAATATTCTCTTCCAACACCGTAACTCAGATGCATTAGTTATTCTCTGGTTTTCCTTATTCCTTGTCCATGTATCACATGCATGTGAGGCTACCATGGTTTGGTTCAGGTGCACTTTAGTCTTTAAGTTTTCAGCCTTGCTCTTGAACACTTTAAAAGGGCCTTGTGCAGCAAGATTTGCCTAATGCGATACATTGTTTGATTTCTTGACTGTTGCTTCCATGAGTGTTGATCTGAGCAAAAGGAAGTCTTTGACAAATTCAGTCTTCTCTCCATTTACCACACTGTTATTTATTGGTCCAGTGGAGAAGATTTTTGTATTATTTGCACTGAAGTTCAACCCATACTGATAGTTGTGGTCTATGATCTTCATCAGTATGTATTTTGAGTCCTTTCATCAAGCAAGGTTGTATTATTTGCATATCTCAGGTTGTTAATGACTCTTCCTCCAATCTTGTGCCATGTTCTTCTTCATATAATCCAGCTTCTCAGATTACTTTTTCAGCATACAGATTGAATAAGTATGGCAAAGGAAAACAACCCTGGCACGTACCTTTCCTAATTTCAAACCTCTCATTGCCCTATTGTTCTGTTCCAATTACTTCCTCTTAGGAGTCCTGGTGTGGCGCTGTGGGCTAATGCTTCAGACTGCAAAGTCTTTTGA
>NW_006408529.1:28012160-28014376 GCF_000296735.1 Chrysochloris asiatica | reverse complement strand
TGATCTTCAGTCGTTAGTATCTAATGCATTAAATCTGTTCTTGAGATGATCTCTAAATTCAGGTGGGATATGATCAAGGTCATGTTTTGGCTCTTGTGGACTTTTCATTTTCTTCAACTTTTACCTGAGCTTGCATATGTGCAATTGATGGTATGTTCCACAATCTCCCTGGACATATTTTGGCTGATGATGAGGAGCTTTTGTAATGTCTCGTCCCACAGATACAGCAAATTTGATTTCTATGTATTCCATCTGGTGTATCGACATGCAAAATCATTTTTTATTAAAAGGAATTTGCAATTAAGAAGTCATTTAAGTTCTCTCATGCAATCTCTGGCATCATTTATGTCACCAAGGCAGTGTTTTCTAAGTATTGATCCTCCTTCTTTGTTTCTAACCTTTGCATTCCAATCACAAGTAATAATCAATACATCTTGATTGTATGTGTAATGAATTTTAGACTGATGAACTTGGTATAATTTTTCAATTTCTTCATTACTGGCTTTGTTGTTGTTTTTAAGTGCTGTTGATTCTGACCTACAGCGACCCTGTATAGGTTTTCTGAAGAGCAGCTAGTGAGCTTGAACCACTGACTTTACGGTTCAAAATGACTTTGTAGTCCAGTGCGTTGACCTACAGAGCCACACTAATTTGAGTAATAGTGTTATTGTATTAACTGGCTTTCCTTGTAGATATATTAAGAATATCCTATCACAGACAGCATTATACTTCAAGGTATATCTTGTTATTTTGGATGATGAATGTGATGCCTTTCCTCTCAGCCTAGTAGACTATGGGATAGTCAGATTCAAAATGGCCAATACCAGTCCATTTCTGCTCATTTAATTCCTAAGATATCGATGTTTATTTGCTGTATTTTGTTTTTGACAACTTTCAGTTTTCCTAGATTCCTAATGTGTACGTTCTGTGTTCCAATTACTAATGGATGTTTGCTGCTGTTGAGTTGTGCCCCATGAGCAAATGAAGGTCCCCAAAGCTTTACTCCATTGATGTCATCATAGTCAACTCTACTTTGAAGAAGCAGCTCTTAACCCAGTTGTATTTTGAGTGCTTTCTAATCTGAGGGGCACGTCTTCTGGCCCTTCAATATGTCTGACAGAAGGTCCTGTTCATTCTGTTTCAGTAGTCAACATTCTGGTACTGACATTGTTTCACTGTCTCAGTGACTAAACATTTGGAAGTAGCATGCCACTACTTCTTCCGAGTCTTAGTCTGGAAGCTTAGTTGAAATCTGTTCACCATTGGTGACCCTCTGCGCATTCAAAATGCTGGTAGGATAGTTTCCTGCATCACAGCAACACGGAGTCTATCACAGTGCGACAGACTGACAGACTGGTGGTAAAACAACAACAACAAAATTACAGGATTTATGTTTTTGTTTTGAAAATGATCACATCTTAATGAGTTTTCTTAAGATTAAAATTTTATTTAGAAAATCTTATCTTAATTTTTTAATTTAACGTTTGAGTTATGGTTAAGCAAAGGAACATTTGGGACTTCCCTCAAGATGAAGGGTATTTTGCAGTGTTAGTTGTTTCATGTATTATTATTATTATTTTAAGAGCTGAAGCTTTCAAAGGAAATAAAGGGTCCACTCATACTTTTGAAGTTGCTCTGAGTATGCTGTGCCTTGCCATCATTTTCTGGATATTTTTCCCTTTGGAGCCTTTATGGGGAAGACGGGTGATCTAATTAAGTTAAATTAGAGTATCATTCTGACAGATTGATACTCTAATTTAACTTAATTTTCTACTGATAGCCACAAGAAGCACATATTTTTATGTTTGAGCATACTGCAAATTATAAGAACATAAGTAACTGTAGACCGTGGTTTTTGAAATTACATCATAGAATATTAGAGTTGGGAAGTCAAATTTAGGCTAAACAACTAAGCTGGGTGTAGAAATTAGTTTCTTTATAGAAATTAGTTTTTTGACTCCAGTCTATATTTCTATATTCCCATGCTCCGTTACTGAGAATTCATGCCATCACATTATTATTTTTTTTTAGATCATTTCCATTACACCATTAATCTGCCTTTTCATAGTTATTCCTCTGTGGAGTGCTTATTAAACACCACTGTGTATACTGTGTAGTTCTTTGCATCCAGTGCTCTCGAGTGAGCCAGCTTGTACATCTTTTGTTTCTCAAGGGCTTTCAAAAAAGTTAATGGAAAAATTCCATTATCTTTTTTT
>NW_006408529.1:28008868-28011475 GCF_000296735.1 Chrysochloris asiatica | reverse complement strand
AAAACAATACAGGTTTACTGTGAGTCAGAACTGAGTTCATGGCACTTAATAATTTATGAACTTTTGATTGCCATTCCTGTTACTCTATAAGCCCTTTGAGAGGAGGATTTCTTTTTATTTTCACAACTATATTTTCATATTCAAATTTACTGCCGTGCATTTGGAAAATGCTTAGTGGAGTTAGCGGGGTCAGGTTGTGTAACTTCTGTGAGCTTCATTTCTCTGGAAAGTGGAAAGGACCTACTACTGGGTTTTGAATGCTAAATTAGTTATTTTTGTAAAATAAAAAAATTTGCATAGAGCCTAGGAGAGAGTAAGTGCTTTGTTAATAATATTGTTGAATGAATTCATAGAATGTAATATTGATTATCTCTCATGTGTCCAAAGTGATATTTTAGAATTAGCACAGATTGATTTGGCATTGTGAAAGATTAAAAGAATATTGCATTTGATGGCATAAGTTTTTGTGAAATAACTTTATTTGTTCTACTTGACAACTCTGCAACTGAACTGACTCTTGATGAGTTCTCCAGTCATTTCCTAATTACCAGACCTAATGGGTACATTTCCTAGTTGCCTTTTCTACAACATTTAGCATTGTTAGTGACTATTTTCTTCTTAAAGCTTTTCTACCTCTGCCTTTCATCATGTAATACTTACATGACTTTTGCCTGAATGACTATGATCATAGATTATTAGAGTCCCACTATATGACCCATTTAAAAAAATTTTTTTTATTGTGAATTATGTGATAGTTTACATGGCAGAGCATTAGCTTTACATTCATCCTATTGTATATCATTTCATTGCCATGGTTACAATAACCTCCATGCATCATCAACCAATCAAAGGGTATACCCTGCAAGCCTGCCCCTGGGTCATCAGCACACAGCCCCTTTCCTTCTCTGAGTCTAAAGTCCCCAGCAGCTCCATTTCTCCACGTCATCGTCTTTGCCTCCATCTCTGGTGTCAGTACTTCTCTGGGTAGGGTCTAGCACTCCGCTCTTCTCCCTTGTTGGTTCCAGGGACCTCGACTCCTGGATTGCATAGTCAATCACTCCCCCTCTTTTTGCTACAAAACATCCACCTTTACATTCCCAGCCCTCTCAATCAATCCTGATAACAGTTATTCACCATTGTACCACAAGGGACCTATCCGCATCTCCTTTCATTAGCCCCGCCTAGACAGATTGGAAACTGTGGAGATTCTACCTTCCTCCACACCCTCTGGATCTAGATTCCCTCTTGAAAGCTTGTAAGCCAGTTACTTCTTGCCTTTATAGACCCGCCATTTTAGGTAGCCAATGCCCAAGTTGCCCATCCCTATCTACTCTGAGTATGGAGGGGGGCTGGGAATGATCCTTGCTGTAAAGATTTGCTCTCTCTTTTGAGCTACTGCTTCCATAGGTGTAGGTCAAGTTCATCAAATTATATCAGTTACTCTTTTTTTTTTTTCCCTCTTCTTTCTTCTTCTGATTGAGCTCTGATCATCCAGTCATTGAAGCCCGGTCGAGTGGGTATTATCTGCAAGTGTGGATGTTCTTATGCATAGGCCCTCTCTTCTTATCAGCTGGATGCTTCACTCTCCACTCTAGTCCTCTGTGGCTATGTCACTAACTTTGGGCTGAAGAGTCCCCAGGTCTTGCCACACTGCTGGGCAACCAGGTCTTCACCCGGGTTCACAGGATTGGAAAGTAATGGAATCAAGCTAAAATGGAAATCAGAGTCAAAACCTAAAAGACCTGTTAAACCATATTAAGTAATATGGACTACTTTGGATGTGATGAGATGAAGTTTTTATGTAGAAAGACTGATTCTGCTGTGCTATGAAGAATGACTTAGAAGAAAAGCTTAGAAGAAAGGGAAGCACTCTTGGAGTAAGGGTGACAGTCTGCCCAAGAGGCTACTGCAGAAATCGAGGTGAGAAGTAGTGTGTACTTGAAATTGGTTTTGGCAGTGAGAATGAAGAAAAATAGCTATTTAGTAGTAGACTGTTTACTACTTGATTAGTGCTTGTGTGTGGGATGAGGAAAAAGGAGACACGAAGGATAAATATCTTTCTTTGTAAAAGAGAAATTGTATTGACTGGAATATGGAACTTGGTAAGGAAGAGATTTTCAAAGAAAGAGATTTTGGAAGAAAGAATGTATTCACTGTTGAAAATGTGTAACATGCTTGTGTGAAATCTAAACTGAGATGCTTGGTAGGCAATAGAATGTATAGGACAGAGCCCTGGTGATGTAGTAGGAAAGCAGTTGATTGCTAACTAAAAGGTCAACAGTTTGACCCCACCAGCTGCTTTGTGGAAGAGAGATGTTGGAAGTCTGATTCTGTAAAGATTTATAGCCTTGGGAAACCTGAGGTGAATTTCTGTTACGTCCATCAGGGTGGTTCTGACTCAGAATTGCTTTTGAGACAGTGGGTTTAGAATGCATGGATGTGGGTGGAGCTTTTTGATCTGGGTTGAAAATAAAATGGATTTGGAGATCATTGGCATAAATGGTAATTGAAATCCTTGTTGTTGTTAAATGCCATCCAGTCATTTCTGACTCATAACAACTCTGTATAGGGTTTCTGAAGAGTGACTGATGGGTTTGAACCACCAAT
>NW_006408529.1:27999515-28008303 GCF_000296735.1 Chrysochloris asiatica | reverse complement strand
GGTATACTCTGCAAGCCTGCCCTCCAGGTCATCAGCACACAGCCCCTCTCCCTCTCTGGGTCTAGAGTCCCCAGCTGCTCCATCTCCGCATCATCATCTCTACCTTCATCTCTGGTGTCACTGTTTCTCTGGGGAGGGTCCCGCACTCTGCTCTTCTTCCTTGATGATACTTTAATCCATTAAAAGATTGATCCAACACTGTAATTCAAGTGCATCAATTTTTCTATGGTCTTCCTTATTTATTGTCCAATTATCACATGCATATGAGACTATTGAGAACACCATGGCTTGGGTCAAACACACCTTACTTAGTTCATAAACTAAGAACTTTACTCTTGAACACTTTAAGGAGATCTTGTGCAGCAAGATTTGCCTAGTGCAATACATTGTTTGATTTCTTGGCTACTACTTCCATGATTGTTCATATTGGATTCAAGAAAGTGAATTCTTTGACAATTTCAGTCTTGCTTCCATTTATCATAATGTCATTTATTAGTCCAGTGGTGAGGATTTATATTTTCTTTACTTTGAGGTGCAACCATTAATAAAGATTGTGGTCTTTGATCTTTATCAGTAAGTATTTTAAGTCTTTCAGCAAGCAAGGTTGTATCATCTATATATTGCAGGTTGTTAATGAGTCTTCCCCAATCCTGATGCCGCGTTCTTCTTCATAATACAATCCAGCTTCTCAGATGTAATAATTATGGTGAAAGAATACAATCTTATCACATACATTTCCTGATTTTAAACCATTCAGTGCCCCTTTGCTCTGTTTGAAAGACTGCCTTTTGGTCTTCGTCATGAGCACAATTAAGTGTTCTGTGGAATACTTATTCTCTGCAGTGTGTATCCATAGCTTGTTAGGATACATGCATAGTTGAAAGCATGCATAGTCATCAAAGTGCAGGTAGACAACACCATGGGATTTTCCTATGGTTTTGAACTCTGGGATGGCCATGTAACTTATTTGGCCAGTGAAAAGTGAGCAACTTGTTGTGTGTTACGTCTCTGTGTATCTTCAGCCATAGTCTCTCTTATTTTGGCACCATTACTGGGAATATTTGAGATGGTGAATTTTACATCAGCCTGTATCTTTGAGTGCCTAGGATGATGAGTTTCCCTGCCAATCAATGATGAAAAAATGCACCTTAATTAACTTTATAAAAATGTACAGCTGTCAGTGTACCATAATCTAATTTATCTGAATTTTTATAAGGCTTGTTGATTTCACTGAAAGGCTGGCATTTTGAACCCACCTGTTGCTCTGTGGGAGAAAGATACGGTCTGCTTTCCTGAATAGTGTAGCTTTGGAAACCATAGGAAGCAGTTGTATTCTGCCCTTTAGGGGCACTGTGAGTTGTAATCAGTTTAACTCAAGTGGGCCTTTTCCTGGAGTTTTAATGGTTCTAGCAATGAGATTAAGGGATTACTCAGTTCGGGTGTGGTGCTGTAGGATAGGACTGTTAACCACAAAGTTGATGGTTAAAATCTACCAACTGCTCTTTGGAAACCCTAAACAAGGTTGCTATGAGTCAGAACTGACTCTACAGCACTTAACAACAACAGTAGCAGTTCCGCTATAGATGATGTTAGGGATGAGTTGTCATTTTGAAAATTTTACATGAGTTTTATTTCTTGATGAGATGACAATATCACAGTCCTAAAATAAGTTGTTAGGCAGTTAATGTTTACCTTCTTTTCTTTCACTTCTTCTAATTTCCAGACCAATTTCCTGATATTATGACAGCTTTATGAGTCAGATAAATGTTTTCATGTTCATAGTTTTTCATAGATATAGACAATATTGATTCAGTATAAATGATCTTGTAGAAATTTGATCATATTTGATCTTATAGAAACATAACATTTTGCTTAGAAGCATCAACTGTAGCTAAATTTCTTGTAGAGCCTGTTATTTTTTTATCATTTTATGAGATGTCAGCCAGTATGAAATCATGATAGTTTATTGTTCTCAGATTAAAAATATATTAATATGAGTGATTTCTGGTTTTAAAATATTAAAGCCAATAACAAATTGAGATAAAAATTATTTTTAAGTAAGCCTTCATATCTATGAAATAAATAGAAAAATAGCAACATTAATTTAATAGGCAAAAGTCTCTGCCTGTAGAAGGAGAGTCCCCTGAAGTCTTAAATTAATAATTTAGCTTAACTTGTAATATTTGCCTTTTAAGCATTATACTCTTCTAATAATTATCTGCATGTGATCAAATTGACAACAGCAACTTGTAAAATTAGATGGGAATTTTAGGAGTTAGTTTATGTTGTTGTGAAGTGAGGTCAAGTTGCTTCTGATTAGGGAGGAACAATTCAGAAAAGGAGGATGAGAATGATTACACAATTTGAAGAATGTAATCGGTGTCAATAAATGTAGACATTTAATGCATGTAGAAACAGTTAGAATTTTCTTTTCATCAGGGTATTACTATAGAGTTACTGCCTCAGGTAAAGTACTGCAGTGATTTGCAGACCATTGTGGCACTCCAGGATAAGGACTTGTAAAGATTTACAGCCTCAGAATCCCTATGCAGGGTCACTATGAATTGGAACACCACCACACCGAACCACACCACAGCAACAATAAAAACATGTATGGCCTGCGGTCCTGATCTTACCCCATCCCTGCTGTATTAGAGTTTCTAAGGAACAGCTGGTGGGTGTGAACTGCTGACATTGTGGTTAGCAGTCCAGTGCTTATGCTGTAGTAACACACCATGAGCCCATGAAGCATTTGTTGTTGTTGTTAAGTGCCATCAAGTCAGTTCTGACACATACCGGTCACTTATAGGGTTGCTGAGGAGCGACTCATGAACTTGAATCACTGACTTTGTGGTTCAAACAACTTTGCAGTCCAGCACATTAACCCATAGTGCCACATACCTAAATCTTATCTGTCAGTGTGTTGCTGTGATGTTGCAAGTTATGCCACTGGTATTTTAAATACCAGCAGGACCACTATGGTGGACAGGTTTTTAGTAGAGCTTTCAGGCTAAGACAGACTAGGAAAATGGAGAAGCAGACTACTTCTGAAAGGTTTCACACTACAAACCTTTTTAATAGCAGTGGAACATTGTCTGATATAGTGCTGCAAGATGAGCCCCTCAAGCTTGAAGCCACTCAAAATATGGCTTGGGTCCTTAAAGTAAGAATTGATCCTAATGATGTGACTGGGGAAGAGTTACCTTCTCAAAGTACAGTAACCAGAATGACATAAATGAAGCAAAACTTTTGAGACCTTCATTTGTGGATGGGGCACAACTCATAATGAGAAGAAACAACTGCAGACATTCATTAATAATGGAACATGGAATATATGAATTATGAATCTAAGAAAATTGCCAGTCATCGAAAACAAAATGGAATGCATAAAGATCAATATCCTAGGCATTAACTGAAAAGGGTTGGTATTAGCCATTTTATATGGTTTACTGTATCAGGAATAAAATACTGAAGAGGAATAATGTTGCATTCATTTTTGAAAAGAGCATTTCAAGCTTTATCTTGAAGAACAGTGCTGTCTGTAATAGGATAATATCCATACACCTACAAGGCAGACCAGTTAGTACAACTGTTATTCATATTTATGCACCAAGACTAAAGCCCTTGATAAAGAAATTGAAGAATTCTGCTAACTTCTTCAGTCTGAAATGGATCAAATGTGAAATCAAGATGTATTTATTATTACTGGTGACTGGAATGGGAAATTTGTAAACAGAAGGATCAGTAGTTGGCAATATGGCTTTGGTAATAAAACGAGCTGGAGAATGCTTGATATAATTTTGCAATGCCAGTTACTTACTCATTGTTAATACCTTTTTAAAGTAGCATAAATAGCTGCTGTAAAAGTGGATCTTGCCAGATAGAATACACAGTAATCAATCTCCTACATCTCTGGGAAGGACACAATGGAGATGGAGAAGCTCAATATCCCCAACCTAAACAAGGCCAGGAGCTGACTGTGAAACCATCAATTGCTCATATGCAAGTTCTGGTTGAAGCTGAAGAAAATGAAAACAACTCCCTGAAAGCCAAAATAAAATGTTGAGCATGTTGTTGTTAAGTGCCATTGAGTTGTTTCAACTCATAGGGTTTCCAAGGAGTGGCTGGTGAGCTTGAACCGCTGACCTTGCGGTTCAGACCGACATTGCAGTCCAGCCCATTAATACACAGCACCACACCAGAACTCCATGTTGTTAAGTGCCTTTCAGTAGATTCTGACTCATAGTGACCCTGTATAGTGTTTCTGGGGTTTGAACTGCCGACCTTGAGGTTTGCAGTCCAGTGCTGATCCTACAGCATCTCACCAGAAGTCCCAAACTTTATTTTTTTAGTATTCCCAAACTAAATTTAGAGATCATCTAAGAATAGATTTGGTACATTAGACACTGATGAACAGAAGAACAGGCGTTATGGGATGACATCAAGGACACCATACATGAATAAAACAAAGATAGTTAAAATGGTAGGAAAGAAAGAAAAGAACTAAATGGATGTCAGAAGAGATTCTGAAGCTTGTTCTTGAGTATAGATAAGCTAACGCAACTGAAAGAAATGAGGAAGTGAAAGCTGAATAGAACAAACGAAAAGTTCAAGAAGACAAGTCAAGTATTACAATGAAATGTGTAAAGACCTGGAGTTAGAGAACCAAAAAAGAGAAGAACATGCTCAACATTTCTCAGCTGAAATAACTGGCTGTGATGTTGAAGGCGTCTGTGGACATCAGAAGAAGATGGAAGGAATATGCAGATTTACTATACCAAAAAGAACTGGTCAGTTTAAACTAAGTCAGAAGGTAGCATCTGATCCAGAACTGATGATGATGAAGGAAGAAGTGTAAGATGCATTAAAGACATTAGTGAAATGTTCCAGGAAATGATGAGATACGAACTGAAATGTTTCATCATCCTGATGCAGAGCTAGAAGTATTCAGGAATTTTGAAAGATAACTACCTGACCAACTGATTGAGGAAATCCATATTTGTGCCAATTACAAAGAAAGGTGGCCCAACAGAATGTGGACATCATCAACCAATGTCATTAATATCACATACAAGCAAAAGTTTGCTTAAGGTAATTAAAAAACAGTTGCAGCAGTACATTAACAAGGAACTGCCAGAAATTCAAGCCAGAATCAGAAGGGAACATAATGAGACATATCACTGCTTACGTCAGATGGATCTGAAAGCAAAGAATACCAGAAAGATACTTTCTTGTGCTTGAAAGGCATTTGTGTGGGTCATAACAAACTAGGGACACTATTGAGAAGAATGGGAATTCTAGAACATTTAATTGTGGTCATGAGGAACCTGTACATAGATGAAATAGCAGTCATTCAAATAAGGTAAGGGGATACTGAATGGTGTTTAAAATCAGGTAAGTTTGTCCTAGGGTTGTATCTTTTCGTCATACTTATGCAGTCTGTAGGCTGAACAAATAATCCAAGAAGCTGGATTATCTGAAGAAGACCATGGCATCAGGTTTGAAGGAAGATTCATATAAAGCCTACTATATGCAGATGGCACAATCTTGATCAACGTGAAGAGTACTTGAAGTGTTTACTATTGAAGACTAAAGCTTTCGGTATGGATTGGACCTCATTGTAAAGAAAATGAAAAATTTTACAACTGTGGATCAATAAATAGCATTGTGGTAAATCAAGAAAAACTTGAAGTTGTCAAGGATTTAATTTTACTTGGGTTGATAATCAATACTCATGGGAGCAGCAGTCAAGAAATCATATGACACATTGCTTAAACAAATCTGTTGCAAAAGACCTTTAAAGCACAGTTGTCATTTTTGAGGACTAAGGTGCACTTGACCCTAGTCATCCTGTTATTAATCTCATATACATGGGAAAGCTGGACAATGAATAAGGAAGACTGGAGACAAATCGATGCCTTTGAATGATGGTGTTGTCCAGAATATTAAATATAACTTGTACTGCTAGTAGAATGAACAAATCTTTCTTGGAAGATGTGCAAGTATTGCTCCTTGGAAGCGATGATGGTGAGACTTTGTGTCTAGTACTTTGGAAATGTCAGGAAGAACCAGTCACTGTAGAAGGACAGCATGTTTGGTAATATTTTGTTGCTGTTAAGTGTCGTCCAGTCATTCTGACACCTAGCAGAATGTAGAGTTTTCCTAGGAACAGTAGGTAGGGTCAGTAAAAAAGAGGAAGACCCTCAAATGAGAAAGATTTCTGTGGTGGCAGTAAATATGGTCTGAAACAACAGTTGTGAAAATGGCACAAGATCCACTCTTCTTACCCTGTGTTGTGCGTCTAACAGCAGCATAGGATTGATATGAGTCAGAATAGACTCTGTGGAACCTAACAATACAAAAAATCCTAATCCGATATTTTGACCAGAGTAAGTGTTCACTAATATTTGCTTACTGTTTAGAGTACAATAGTTCCGATGTGATGCTAGAATAAACACTGGACTGCTAATCACAAAGTTGGTGGTTGAAACTCACATGCTGCACTTTGGAAACCTATACAGGGTTACTCTGAGTCAGAAATGACTCAACAGCACAACAACAATAACCACAATAATAGCAACACTTAGAGTGCAAAAGGACTTCAGAAAGTTAGTGCAAAACCGCAATTGTTGCCGGAAGTATTAGCTGCATCTCCACCCTGCAAGAGTGTTGTCTTGCCTTCTACTGATTAAGAATAGTCAGGTAAGGTAGGGTTTCCATAATAGCAAAGGTTTGTTATAGGAAAGAGACTCTTAAGCTGAGATTCAGATGACTTGCTTCTTCAACTCTCAACCCCAACAAAGACTTTGCTGGGATTTAAAAAGTTTTGGGCAGGGAAAGGCCATCATGTTTATTAGGCAAATCTGCTGGAGTAGTTGTGGCTTTCTAGAAAATGGCCTCTTTAGAAAGCACTGTGCTAATTGGGTAGCATAGAGGTTTGCTTCTGGCTGCTAACCTCAAGGTCAGCGATTTGAAACTACCAGCCATTCCGCTGGACAATGATGAGGCTCCGAAACCTTATGCAGGGTCTCTGTTATTTAGAACCAACCCCATGGCATACTACCACCACCATGCAAATTGGGTGGGTGTGCAGCATTTTCCCAAGATCGATTCTACCACAAGGCCTTTATGTGCCACTCAGTCGATTCTGACTTATAGCCCTGTATAGTGTTTCTGAGGATGTAAATCTTTTTGGGAGCAGAAAGCCTCATCTTTTTCCTGCAGAGCAACTAGTAGATGTGAACTATTGACTGTGGTTTATTGTTAAGTACCATCCCGTCGTTCTGATTCATGAATTGAGTTGCTCTGACTCATAGTGACCCTGTATGAGGTTTCCTAGGAGGGACTGGGTGACAGTGAACCACCAACCTTGCAGTTCTAATCGACCTTGCAGTCTAGTGCATTAACCCGCAGTGCCACACCATGGCTCCACAGCTCCTTAATGGTGGTGGTTATGTGAGGTGGAGTCCATTCGGACTCATAGCGACCCTGTCCAGGGTTTCTGAGGCTGTAAATCTTTATGGGAGCAGAAAGCCTCGTCCTTCTCCCGCAGAATAGCTGGTAGTTTTGAACTGCTGATTTTGTGGTTCGAAGCCCGATTCGTAACCACTACGCTACCAGAGCTCCTTACAAGCCCTTGGTAAGGGCAGACAAATCTTATTATGGGAGGTAACATATGCGTGGTTCTTTGGGACCCTGGTTCAAACCCTTCCCAGGGACTGTTGTCTCCTCTGCTCCAGTAGAAAGTTTGTCCTTTAAAGCTATGCCTAGAGCCCTGGATAAACCAGTCTGACCTGTAAAATACCTCATAAGGAAGTAAAACTGCAGAACTTTTTCAGTCCTCTTCCTTAATAGCATGTCCCAGGATGTGGCTGCTCAACTATGTGCTTTGGGCATGTCCTGCGCATTTTTATAATTGCCCAAGCAGGGAAGGTCCCAAGGCTTCAACATTCCTTAAGACTTTGGTCACAAGATTTCAGTCAGTTAAGTGTCTTATGTTTAATTCTGATTTCTTTACACCAGTTTTCCCATCTCAGAATTAAGAGTAATGGAATTTTCCCATGAACTTTTTGAAGCTCCTTTGTATTAATCAAACATTTATTAAGTAAGGTCACCATTAAGTAAAAGTAAGTACGATTTAAAAAGAAGCTATATTATAAATCCAGTGAAACTGGGAAACTATTTTATAGTACTTAAAAAAAGCTTTGGATTTTAATATTAAACTTTTATAAAATTAATGGATCATATTTTTAAGATTTACATTTTAATCATAACTTACTATTTGTTACAATGAGTAAAGAATGAGTAAGTGCTGATTTGTTTTTCAGTAAAATTATGTTATAGCATAGTACTGTTAAAAAAGTGGCTCGATGTCACAACAGAGACAAAATAGCAAGGCAAATGTACTTCTGCAGAGAGTGCACAGCAACACAGACAGACTAGCAAGCACACTGGGTGGGCACTGCACCAAGACTTTTATCCCTGACACAAGGCTATGTCTTATCTTACTGGTTGGGATTTCAACCTCACACACTTGCCTTTACCTGATTGGCTAATTCGACCATTCTTGGAGGAAGGTGGTTAGACTTATTAAGTTTAGAATGTCTTTGTTTCAGGAGGAGATATGGTGCCAAGAACTGGCTTTAGCTGGTTCACAGCATGTACCTCTAATTGTGCTTGGAGATAGGGGGTTGGGGCTTGAAGAAGTTTGGAATGCCTTTGTTTCAGGAGGTAAGAGAACAGGGTTGTCGTTATTGTTAGGTGCAATTGAATTTGTACCGACTCATAG